>NC_133331.1:182123854-182443354 GCF_042186555.1 Aquarana catesbeiana | reverse complement strand
GAAGGCGGTGCTTGGTTTTCGGGGCCCCGTACGCGGCTAGGCTCCCAAAAAGTCCCACACATGTGGTATCCCCATACTCAGGAGAAGCAGCTAAATGTATTTTGGGGTGCAATTCCACATATGCCCATGGCCTGTGTGAGCAATATATCATTTAGTGACAACTTTGTGCAAAAAAAAAAAAAAAAAGTGTCACTTTCCCGCAACTTGTGTCAAAATATAAAATATTCCATGGACTCAATATGCCTCTCAGCAAATAGCTTGGGGTGTCTACTTTCCAAAATGGGGTCATTTGGGGGGGTTTTGTGCCACCTGGGCATTCCATGGCCTCCGAAACTGTGATAGGCAGTGAAGAGTGAAATCAAAAATTTACACCCTTAGAAATCCTGAAGGCGGTGCTTGGTTTTCGGGGCCCCGTACGCGGCTAAGCTCCCAAAAAGTCCCACACATGTGGTATCCCCATACTCAGGAGAAGCAGCTAAATGTATTTTGGGGTGCAATTCCACATAGGCCCATGGCCTGTGTGAGCAATATATCATTTAGTGACAACTTTTTGTAAATATATTTTTTTTTTTTTGTCATTATTCAATCACTTGGGACAAAAAAAATAAATATTCAATGGGTTCAACATGCCTCTCAGCAATTTCCTTGGGGTGTCTACTTTCCAAAATGGGGTCATTTGGGGGGGTTTTGTACTGCCCTGCCATTTTAGAACCTCAAGAAATGACATAGGCAGTCATAAACTAAAAGCTGTGTAAATTACAGAAAATGTACCCTAGTTTGTAGACGCTATAACTTTTGCGCAAACCAATAAATATATGCTTATTGACATTTTTTTTACCAAAGACATGTGGCCGAATACATTTTGGCCTAAATGTATGACTAAAATTTAGTTTATTGGATTTTTTTTATAACAAAAAGTAGAAAATATCATTTTTTTTCAAAATTTTCGGTCTTTTTACGTTTATAGCGCAAAAAATAAAAACGAAAGAGGTGATCAAATACCATCAAAAGAAAGCTCTATTTGTGGGAAGAAAAGGACGCAAATTTCGTTTGGGTACAGCATTGCATGACCGCGCAATTAGCAGTTAAAGCGACGCAGTGCCAAATTGGAAAAAGACCTCTGGTCCTTAGGCAGCATAATGGTCCGGGGCTCAAGTGGTTAAAGAACACAAAATAGGGCTCTTTGCAGACGATATAATCCTTACCCTGACCAACCCTGAGTACTCCCTACCCAAAGCCACAGAACTCTTACATCACTTTGGGGATATAACATACTACACACTCAACACTTCCAAATGCTATGCCCTACCTCTAAATATAACTGAGAACAGTAAAGACAACCTTAAAGAAATATTCCCCTGCAATTGGGACTCACCCTCTATCAACTATCTAGGTATCCAATTGACTCACCCTATATCTAAATTATACACTGCCAACTTCCCTCCCCTTCTAGCACACATACAGACAGAATTCTCCCAAATCTCTAAATTTTACCTAACCTGGGTTGGACGTATAGCTGCATATAAAATGCAAATATTTCCCAAACTACTCTACCTCTTCAGAACCATCCCGATCCCAATTCCACAAAAATTTTTCTCGGATTTGGCGTTGCTCTTGAACAAATTTATCTGGCAACACAAAAAACCCAGAATTGCACTGACGACTCTATATAAACCGAGAACACTCGGAGGAGGGGGTCTGCCAAATGCTTATGCCTACCATCAAGCTTCCTTATTGGACCAACTGAAGTTTTGGTTCTCCTGTCGAGAGGACAACCTATGGTCCCACATAGAACAACATGTCACACCAGGTCATGACCTTACAGCGCTTCTTATGGCATCCACCATTCATCATAAACCCGCAATACCGGCCTACCCAACAGTACAAGCATCACCAGAGGCTTGGTCCCTCCTAACTAAAAATAATTTTACAGATGAACCATCCCACACACTGCACTTACCTCTCACAGCCTATGCATACCTCATACCAAACTTTTCAACTCACCACTGGAAACAAAAAGGCATCCACTACGACACTGCAGATCTAGTGAACCCTACAGCAGTGGACACCTTTATGATTCAACAAATTAAACAATATAATAAAAAATACCCAACCACTACCACGAAAATTCCATTAATTATATGGAATTTTCTAATGAACAAGCACAAATCTACTGCTAAGGGTATATCGCTGTGCTATAGATACTGCAACTCCTACACTACACGAACCAAGCTCCCAACCATGCATAAGTGGGAAATAGAACTGCAAAAGTCCTTTACACTGCCACAATGGCTCACAGCTATTAAATACAATAGTACATCTTCAGCGTGTGTAGACCACTGGGACAACTCCCATAAAATTCTTCATAGATGGTACATAACTCCCATGCGTCTACACACTATGAACTCCTCTTTATCCCCACTATGCTGGAGGAATTGTCATAATAATGGAAACCTATTTCACGTCATGTGGCACTGTAAAGTTCTGAAAAACTATTGGACAGACGTATTCTCTCTAATCTCAGACACAACCAACTCCCAATGTACTCCCTCTCCAGAATTAGCACTACTATGCCTGGGGATAGACTCCTTCCCATATACACACAGAAAAGTGGTGGTACATATACTATTTGCAGCTCGTATATCTATAGCAGCGAAATGGAAATCCACTACCCCACCAGATATAATGGAAGTTATCGCCAGGGTGAATTCACAAAGCCTCATGGAACATATGCTGGCATACAAGAGGGGTCGAGCATATACCTAACACAAATTCTGGGATAACTGGCTATCAAAGCACAATCCCGTCTTGCGTTGATGAAACTAAAATTAATTGGTAATTGGAAAAAGAACACGTCTATTGGTGTTACATTACATCCAGTGCAGGAACTTACGTTTTATCAATACTGAATAGTTATGTTTGGTTATATTTTTAATTTGGTTTGATTAAACATTTAATGTTTATACAAAGCTGTTACAACCACTATATTCTAATTGATGTTGGTATTGTTATCAATGGCTTTAGGTTCAAGTACTTTTGTTGCTATCGATTTGTGACCAATATGAGGCGACCATATTCTGGGTCGCATTCACCAGTCCTGGAAGGGCATACATATAGCCTGCTCACAGTGTGTTCCCGGTAGGGGTGACAGGCTCTTAATGTTAATTTTATCTTCCTAACCGAACTCTCCAGGCACTGCAACTCAGATTAAAGACTCCACAGTTATTCTTTTTTGTTTTACCTCAAGAACCTAATCTACTCAGATGTGCTTACATTATTTCTTTCTTGAAAATATGAACATCTTTGTATACCTACTATATTTGTATTTGTACAAAAAACTTTTAATAAAAATCTTAAAGTTGAAAAAAAAAAAGAGAGGTATGTGTATATCTTACACCAGCGTACCATTTGCCCATATAACATAGTAGGCAGCTGGAACATTGTTAGCCTTAGATATTAACACCCCTAAGAGGTGTTGGGAAAAGATATAAAAATAATTAATAAAGAGTGGTATATATTGTATAAGGAGACCAACGTGCTTAGACGGCTAAACTTATAGTGTAAAACCATATAAAAAAAGTAGATAAATTATATATGTCTCTAAATAAAAAATAAAAAAATCAGGAGTGTATCCCCCATGATCATAGGACTGTGTTTGTGAGTAAAGTGCTTGTTGTGAAAAGAGGGGACACCTGTAGTGGCCACATGGTCCCTGTTCTGAATTAAGAAACAAACATTACATGTTCCTAGTATAGTGTAAGTATAATGTGTATCGCCCACGCTGTTATATATCCCATATAGGGTGTGGGGTATTTCAACTCACTTATAATAAAGAAAAAATGACATCTATATACATAAAAGTATATAATGAGTGTACAATGTGAATAATGAGATAGAGAAAGGCCTATAATAGAGTGTACAATGTGTACAATGTGAATAATGGGATAGAGAAAGGCCTATCGTGGTCGTAAGATCCCTGGTCCTATATAGAACCTGGGTATGTGATGAGGGGAAGGGCAGAGCAATCCATATCACAAGAATAATACACTATACTATGGACCAACCCCACCTGGACAGTGCATGGGGGATGCCTTAAGATTGCACCAAATTAAGTAGGATAGTAAGAATACTCCAGTGTAAGGCAACCCCACCCGGAACAGTAATAAGAATAATAATTCTAAAAAGGAGTGGGGGGTGCCGAAAATTAAATCAGATGGTAAATGGATAATAGGTGTATAAGGTCTCTAAAACCTCATGATGGGATAGTGCACACCCACATTAGAGGTTAGGGCTATGCAGGGTCCCATCATGGGTTGGCTATAAAACAGTTTAGATCTAGGTTAAGGCCCCTGGGAGCCAGGGATCCCAACCTATATATCCAAGCTGTCTCATTTTGAGAAATGAGAGTGGTTTTATTACCTCCCCTCCAGTGATCTTTAATGCAATCAATGCCATAGAAAATTAGACCAGATGGGTCTCGGTTATGTGCCTGATCAAAGTGGCGTGAGAGATTATGTTTTGGAAATCCTTTTTTATGTTCTTAATGTGTTCACGTATCCGTACATACAGGGGACGTGTGGTTCTCCCCACATACTGGAGATGACGAGGGCACTCTATGACATATGTCACATGAGTGCTATGACATGTGATCAAATTCCTGATCTTGTACTCCTTATGATCAGTCTTGGATTTAAATGTTTCCCTTTTACGGGGCTGTTTTTTGCTAACCCTGCACGGTAGGCATTTTTGGCATTTGTAAAAGCCTTTCATATCTGGAAAAATCTTTATCTGCTTAGGAGGATTGATGACATTGTGAACCAGGTGATCTCGGAGGTTGGGGGCCTTCCTGTAAATGAAATTTGGTTTATTAGGCAGTATCTTAGCCAACACTCTGTCTTCCTTAAGGATGGGCCAGTATTTCTTAAGAATGTGCTCAAGGTCTTTATCCCCTTCCCGCCGAACGTATGCAGATATGTGTACTCGGCTTTTGGGGGGTTATATCGGGATGATGCCCGCAGCTGCAGGCATCATCCCGGTACCGCTGTTTAGAGCCGGCGATTGGCTATCCGTGTATAACAACCGATGCAGCTAAAAGCCGCTCGGCTGTTATACCGGAGCAGCGGGAGGGGACGTCCCCCCCGCCGCCTGCCGCTGCTCTTACCGGGCCTCCCGGTCGATCCGAAGACTCGGTGACCAATCCGATGCCTCCGGCGGCTCTGGGCAGGCTGGAACGAAGCTGTGGGTGGCTTCGTTCCAGCCTTCAAATTGTAAACGCGGAAGCGACGTCATGATGTCACTTCCCGTTTACTCGGCTGCCAATGGCGCCGGTTTTTAAAAAGTACACAGCATTCAGAATCGCCGTTTTCAGCGATCTGAATACTTTGAAGTGTAAAGGAGGGATGGGGGTCTTTTAGACTGCCGATTTCTCCATAAAGAGTACCTGTCACCACCTATTACTGTCACAAGGGATGTTTACATTCCTTGTGACAGCAATAAAAGTCATCAAAACATTTTTTTTTGAAAACACGATTTATGAATTTAAAAATAAATAAAATAAATAAGAAAAAAAAAAAAAATTTTAAAGCGCCCCCGTCCCTGCGAGCTCGCACAGCGAAGAAAACGCATAAGGAAGTCGCGCCCGCATATGTAAACGGTGTTCAAATCACACATGTGACATATCGCCGCGATCGTCAGAGCAAGAGCAATAATTCTAGCACTAGACCTCCTCTGTAACTCTAACCTGGTAACCGTAAAAAAAATTTAAAGCATCGCATATGGAAATTCTTAGGTACTGTAGTTTATCGCCATTCCACGAGTGCGTGCAATTATAAAGCGTGACATGTTTGGTATCTATTTACTCGGCGTATCATCATCTTTCACATTATACAGAAAAATTGTGGTAACTTTACTGTTTGGATTTTTTAAAATTCATGAAAGTGTCCCTTTTCCAAAAATTTGCGTTTAAAACACTGCTGCACAAATACCGTGTGATATAAAATATTGCAACAATCTCCATTTTATTCTCTAGATTCTCTGCTAAAAAAATATACATAATGTTTGGGGGTTCTAAGTAATTTTCTAGCAAAAAATACGGATTTTAACTTGTAAACACCAAATTTTAAAAATAGGCTTAGTCATGAAAGGGTTAAATTGGGTGTTGAATCCTGTTATAAATGCCATGTCCATTGGTTTATCTTTTTTTGCGTTTTTTTTTAACAAATTATTTCTATCCATACTTGCTATATCAGCTTTTACTTTTGCCAGCTTCTCCATATTGTAGCCTTTCTCATAGAATTGCTCAATTAAAGTATCTGCTTGCATTAGGAAGTCCTCTAAGGTGTCACAATTTCTACGTAGTCTTAGTAGCTGTCCTTTTGGAATGTTTCCTTTCCATTGGGGGTGGTGGCAGTTAGTCATAGGTATGTACCCATTTTTATCTGTTGCCTTAAAGAAAGTTTTTGTGTGTAACCTGTCTCCATTTTTAAAGATCTCTAGATCTAAGTAGTCGATCTTTTGATGGCTCCATTTGCCCGTAAAGGTAAGGCCATATTTGTTGGTATTCAGGTTTTTTAGAAATTGTTCAAACTCCTCAGATGTACTTTACCAAATTATGATGAGGTCGTCGATGTATCTACGGTAAAATTTGAGATGAGGGATATTCTTTGCATATAGGTACTCCTCCTCCCACATGTTCATAAGAAGGTTCACTACACTCGGTGCATAGCATGCCCCCATTGCAACTCCTTTTTGTTGGACATAATAGCTAATGATTGTGCATTGCGCAAGTGCGTTCACCGGTTTGCACCATCATGCATCTGCATGTGCTGGTTCGCTCTGTGTGCGTGATTGCACATGGAGTTTCACCATATTATAATATAATATTGACAGTATTGCTAGTTCTTCTTTGGCCATTTCCCTGGCAGCTGGTTAAAGAGATTTTGACAGCCCTGGGTTTTCTTTCTTGGGAACTGGTGCTGAACTGTCTGGGTGGACACAGACCTGAGTCTTTTAGGCTTGTCTAGATGACTAGTTGTTAATTAGCTTACTGTTAATTAGATTACTGTTAGCTGTTAGTTGCTAGCTGCTGATTAGCTTACTGTTTATGTTAGCTGTTCATTAGATGTACTGATGATTTTACTGTTTAAAGTTTGCATTGTTTAGGATAATGTGATCAAGCTCCTATCTGAATTTGTGTGGTATATATTCTGGGGGAATTTACAATAAAGTTAGTTCCAGTTTGCATGGTTTTGCACAGAGCAGCCCGAATGCTCTTCTTGTCGGGTCCCCTGCTGGCGCTTCTGGCCCCTCCCTTCTGCCGAGTGCCCCCAGAGCAAGCAGCTTGTTCTGTGGACTCCCAATCAGGATAGCTCCATAGCGGCGGCTCTGCGTATCCATTCACACACAGGACCGTGGCTTGGCCCCGCCCCCTCCCTCTCCTGATTGGCTCACTGGCTGTGATTTTTTTAATGACAAATGTAATTTATTTTAAAAATGATAATCTATGGCAGTGTGCACCCATCACCCTTGTGTAAAATTATTATTTGTTTGCTATTGACTCCCTACACCAGATGCTGTTTGCCTTCAGTCTCTCTCTTTTTTTTTTTTGGCTACAATTCCATAAGGCTCAAATAAACAGAGTAGGGAGGTAGTAAAATTGAGGAGGGAGTCACTTCATTGACTCTTGTTCAATGTACAAGCTGCATGTGTTATTAAAAAACTGGCTTTTTTCACCAAAGTAACTAAAAGTCAAAAGGGGAAAAGAACATCTGGGGTTCCAATTCTGACTGTAGTGTGTTTGGGTGTGTATGTGTGCGTGTATATGTAACATTCCCTTTGTGTAACTTGCCACTTAAAAATATGCAGGAATCCATTTTTGTACAAACCGAGCGTCTTCAGAAGCCAATATTCAGGTGTGATGGGAATAAGCATTTCTCCATATAAAAGCCTAAAGCAACTGCTATTTTATATTCCATGTGGAGAGGGAGTAGGGTGGGTTAGGTTAGTCGCTGCTGTTAGGTTAGGGACTTTGGCTATTCAGAATCACTTACAGTTTAGGAGAATGCATATCATTGCTGTATCTCTCTCAGTAACAAACTATCAGCATGGTCATTAGCTCTAAGTGGTTGTATGATATTGTGGTGTGGTTGGCTCACCTTTTTGGTCCCAGCAAATAACACAATTGTACTGTCCTCTACAAAAGACAAAGCCCATATGACAACTAGTACTCCAACTGGTTATGACTCCGGGTGATGAGAGCAATGACAAATCTGGTGATGATCTGGCATATAAGTGGTTGAGCATTAAAGTGTAAGAGGAAAGGGATGAATAATGCCGCGTACACACGAGCAGACTTTTCATCTGGACTGGTCCGACGGACCGAATACGGCGGACAATCCAACCGTGTGTGGGCTCCATCGGACCTGCAGTGGACTTTTTCGGTCGAAAATCTGACGGACTTTAGATTTGGAACATGTTTCAAATTTGTCCGACGGACTCGAGTCCGGTCGAAAAATCCACTCGTCTGTATGCTAGTCCGATGGACAAAAACCGACGCTAGGGCAGCTATTGGCTACTGGCTATCAACTTCCTTATTTTAGTCTGGTCGTACGTCATCACGTGTGAATCCGTCGGACTTTGGTGTGATCGTGTGTAGGCAAGTCCGTTCGTTAGAAAGTCCATCGGAAGTCCGTCAAAAGTCCGTCGAAAGTCCGTCGGAAAGACTGTCGGACCTTTGTTGCCAAAAAGTCCGCCCGTGTGTACAGGGCATAAGGGTTATAATCTTATTTTTCCTCTTGGATCCCTTGGCATTCATTATAATTCTGTCTATCTAATTCTGCACACTATTATCATTATCATTATTAGTAACTTCTAGAAGAAAATTTACAAACATGTGCTGTATGTATGCATGTATGTTTGTATGTATGTGTGTTTGTATGTGTATATACAGTGCCTTGAAAAAGTATTCACACCCCTTAACATTTTCCACATTTTGTCATGTTACAACCAAAATTGTAAATGTATTTTACTGGGATTTTAGGTTATAGACCAACATGAAGTGGCACATAATTGTGAAGTGGAAGGAAAATGATAAATGGTTTTCATTTTTTTTACAAATAAATATCTGAAAAGTGTGGCATGCATTTATATTCAGCCCCCTTTACTCTGATACCCCTAACTAAAATCTAGCAGAACCAATTGCCTTCAGAAGTCACCTAATTAGTAAATGTGTCTGTAATTTAATCTCAGTATAAATACAGCTGTTCTGTGAAGCCCTCAGAGAATTGTTAGAGAACCTTAGTGAACAAACAGCATTATTAAGGCCAAGGAACACACCAGACAGGTCAGGGATAAAGTTGTGGAGGAGTTTAAAGCAGGGTTAGTTTATAAAAAAGTATCCCAAGCTTTGAACATCTCACGGAGCACCATTCAATCCATCATTTGAAAATGGAAAGAGTATGGCACAACTGCAAACCTACAAAGACATGGTCATCCACCTAAACTGACAGGCCAGGCAAGGAAAACATTAATCAGAGAAGCAGCCAATAGGCCCATTATAACGCTGGAGCAGCTGCAGAGATCCACAGCTCCACAGCACAGGTGGGAGAATCTGTCCATAGGACAACTATTAGTTGTGCACTCAACAAATCTGGCTTTTATGGAAGAGAAGAAAGCCTTTGTTGAAAGAAAAACATGGGATGGGTGCAGCGCTAAATGTGTTGATCCAAAAGTGAAAAAACAAAAAAGACTGAATATAATTCTATTTCAAATATTCAGAAGTGGTGAAAAAAGTGAATGGAAAAGGCTGGTGCTGGTGCAGGGTGTGTTTTAATTAGGTCAGCTGATGAAGTACTCCCTCATTCTACTAATGCCCCGTACACACGATCGGACATTGATCGGACATTCCGACAACAAAATCCTAGGATTTTTTCAGACGGATGTTGGCTCAAACTTGTTTTGCGTACACACGGTCGCACAAAGTTGTCGGAATTTCCGATCGCCAACCACGCGGTCACGTACACCACGTACGACGAGACTAGAAAAGGCCAGTTCAGAACCAAGCGCGGCACCCTTTGGGCTCCTTTTGCTAATCTCGTGTTAGTAAAAGTTTGGTGAGAGACGATTCGCGCTTTTTCAGACTTGTGGCTTTCAGATCGTTTTCTGCGGTTCAGTTTGTGCTTGTGGGTTTGTATCTGCTCTTCAGTGCGTGCAGTAAGTTTGTATCGGAGTTTTCTGTGTGATCTTGCCCGCTCATTGCTGTTTTTCAGGTCGCACTTCACAGGCCTTGCTGTTCTTCAGTACGTTCTGTTACTTCGTTCTGAGCAGCCGACCGTTTTCTAGCCATGTTGCGTATACGTACTCCTCATAGAGTTCGTGCTGTGCGGGGGCTTGGTGTTGGGGTCCTGACCTTGACACAAGTCCAGTCCATGAACAGGGTGGGGAGGAGTTCATGGACCAAGAATTGGTTGCTTCAGCGTGACCAGTTCTCTCATATGCCTTTGCTCCGTGAGATCCGTGAGAATAATCCTGATGATTTCAGGAACTTTCTCAGGATGACGGATCCCGTGTTTCACCGTTTGTTGGCTTTGCTGACCCCCTATATCAGCAGGCAGGATACCTGCATGAGGCAAGCCATCACTCCGGAGCAGAGGTTGGTCGCTGCCCTGCGGTACTTGGCGACAGGGAGAAGCCTGCAGGACCTCAAGTTCTCGACAGGCATCTCCCCCCAGGCTCTGGGGATCATTATCTCAGAGACCTGTTCTGCCATCATCCAGGTCCTGCAGAAGGAGTATATTAAGGTAAGATTTTTATCCTTTAATATCACATTTTATTGTATTGAATGTTTGCTAATATATTGTATTTCTTTCCTCATTCCCTAATTACCATGATTGTAATATGCTGTGAATGTCCCCTTTGTTCTCATGCATGCTGGATTTTTAGGTAATCTTTTTTTTTGTCCTTCATACCTATTTGCCTTCATTACCCTTCCCAGCATGTTCTTCTGGCCCTATATTCACCTCATGTAGTCACTTAACAATGTATTTTATCAGCTCCATAGTAGTGCTTTACCCCAAACACCCCCTAAAATGTTTATAAATGTGATTTGTGCTTTAAATTCAGGCAGAGTGCCAGAGGCTTTTTTTTGTAGTGTCCCCAAATAATTTTTATTAACCCTCCCTCCCCCCAACTGCTAAGTCAGCTGATACCAATTATCTATCTATCCCCAATCATCTATCTGCTGACTTTGCCAAACCCATACACACTATACCCATCTCTTTTGTGGTCAGATGTATGGATGAATTCCCCAAAGCATGTAGTGCAAGGGCCTGCCTGTATACTTTCAAATGGTACTGTTTCAAGTTTTTGTATCCTATTATTATCTTGATAGGTAATAGCAGAATGTCAAAATGTGCTCTAATGTGTACAATGTGTATTTATATCTTTGTATTATGACACTTCTTACCTGTCCAGTGGCCTGCCAATAGTGTAACTTAGGAGGAGCTGTTCCAAGTAATACCCTGTATTTAGGCATTCATCTCTCAATGAAGTGAAGAGGGTTACCTGTCCAAGATCACCCCCCTATAATGTTAGAAATGGCCCATCAGAGGGGGTGGGAGGGGGAATATGATAGGTGTACCTTATACTTTGGTGTTGTAAAATTCCCCTTAATAAATGTGATCTGGATGTTGGCCAAGAATGTTTTGTGTCTATAATCTGCTTTCCATGGTTATGTGCAACAATAATAATGTTTTTTTTTTTCCTCAACAGTTTCCTTCCATGCCACAGGAATGGCAGACTGTGGCCTCCCACTTTGCCCAGCGGTGGGACTTTCCTAACTGCGGAGGGGCAATTGATGGGAAACACGTCCACATCATCCCACCACCCAACTCGGTGTCGTACTATTACAACTACAAGGGGTTCAATAGTATTGTGATGTTGGCGGTGGTGTCGGCTACTTCTGAGTTCCTGTATGTGGATGTGGGGAAGAATGGCCGGATGTCCGATGGTGGAGTCATCGCCCAGACGGAGTTTTACAGGCATCTCCAGAATGGCAGCTTGGACTTGCCACCTCCAGAAGACAATGTGGAAGGACTCCCATTCGTCTTCGTTGCGGATGAAGCCTTTGCGCTGGGGGACCATCTTATGCGGCCATTCCCGATGAGGACCCTCACCCCGGAACAGAGGGTTTTTAATTACTGGCTGGCCAGAGCCAGAAGAGTGGTGGAGAACACATTTGGAATCATGGCCAGCCGGTTCCGCCTATTTCTGATACCCATCCATATGGCGGAGTATAAACTTAATCATCTAATCCTGGCGTGCTGTGTTCTACATAACTTTTTACGCCAACATTCTGCCAACTATGCTGGCTCAGTTGGGCCTGAGGCCGGAATGATCAATGAACCAACCCTGACGGCGCTTGAAAGTGGCCGTCCTGGCTTGCCCTCCCTGAGTGCCCATGATGTCCGGTTAAGATACCTTGAGTTCTTTGCGGGTAGGGGGGCCATCAATATGCCAGACAATTTGTGAAGCCTTTATCAAATTAAAAAAAAAAATAAAAATCTTTGGTGACATTTCCTGCTTGTGTTTGTGGGGAGTCCTGAAAATGGCGTGATTGTGTAACCTTATACAAAGCACTGTTGGGTGTTATTTACTAAAGGCAAAGACACTTTGCACTACAAGTGCACTTGCAACTGCACTGAAACTGCACTTGTAGTGCAAAGAGGATTTGCCCTTAGGAAATAACCTCCATTTTCACAGAAAACACCAATTACATCACCACCAAAGTGTTTTAGCGTTGACACAATAATCCACACATTCTTCATTAACAATCATTTTAATACCTGCACAATCACATGTGCATTTAGAAAAGGTTTTTAAAACAAACCAACATGTTTGTTGTATAACAATTTTTGGGGTTGCATTATCACAAATAGAAATGTCCATTTAAGATAAAACAGGCATGTGTAAAACCAACAAAAAAGACACAAATCTTGGAACTTACAAAGTTCACATTTGGTAGAACTTGAAGGCAATATCAGACATGAGTATTTAGGAACTGTGTTTGATATTGCGTTCAGATGGGGTGAAGTCACCCCAGGAAAAGCCAAATTTGGAAGATGCACACCAATTTACGAATGTCAACATGTGCTAGCTGCCATCATGGAGGAACAAGGGACGTGTTTTGGGGGAGAAACCCCTTCCTCTCAGCTACTTTATTATTGAGGAAGGGGTTGCACCCCCAAAACACGTCCATTGATCTCCCGTGATGGCAGATAGCACATGTTGGCACACTGTGTGCATCCTCCAAATTTAGCTTTTAGAAAAATAGCTAAAACATTTTAAAATTTGTACAACACAAAAGAAGAAAGTGATTTTGAGGGGTTTTAAACTCGCCCGAAAACATCAATGATGTTCTTATTTTTTTGAATAACATCATTGATGTTTTTCTTGAGGTTTTCCAATTGTAAATTACACCCTATGATCTCCCCGATCAGGATCTGGGCACTTTCTGATGTGAAAGGATCTGGATCCACAACATCACGATCACCTAAAAAGAGAGAAAACAAACAAAAATAAGTATCAAAAATATGCCGGCATCCATCTCTTACCTGAGCCTGTGGTCGCAGACACTCACCTGTTGTGGTGACAATTTCCACCACGTCTTCCTCCTCCTGCTCTTCTTGGGTTGGGGGTATTTCCCCTTCTTCCAGAGGTGGGGTGTCTGTGGTCTCCTCGGATGAGGGGTGTCCTCCGAGTCTTTTCTCCCCTATGTAAAACAAAAATGCTATACTTAGCACACAGATATTTGATGGCAGAACTATAAATAGGAAACATTGCTTGGAAGTGGGGTACAATTGTCAATTTTAGCAGAGTTCCAAGATGTAGCATTTTCAGTGTCCTTTGTCAAGCTGCAATACTTTACCTGTTTTGTAAAGCTTCACAGATGGAGACCCCCTCATACTATACACTGGAGCACCTGTGTGGCCCCCCTAATAAAAATGGTGTTCTGGTGTCCCACACTAGTGCTCCAGCGTCCAGATGTGAAAACAGCTGCTCAGTGTCCTCTCCTTACACAGAATCTAGTTTGCATTTCATTCTAGTAACAAAGCCATCTACACCACCAAATTAGTTTCATAGAAGTAGGGCGTAAAAAATGTGGCCAAATGCATATGGCCAAAACAATGGTGTTTTATAGTCCGAAAGAAAAATGTTTGATACGAACGAATAATGTGCCCATGAACATGAAAGTTGACATTTTAAAATGTACACTTTTAAGAAAAGCACATGGAGCAGCACAAATGTAATAAACATAAAGAATAGCAACACAGCACAACTACTTACTTTTTTGCAGCACTCTCCGGATCTTTCTGTACTGCTCATGTTCTCGTAATTTGAGGTCCGACCACCGCTTCCTGAGCTGATCTTTCGATCGTCGTACCCCGAAATGCCGGTGCAGACTCTTGACTACTTTCGCCATGATCTTGGCCTTTCGGACATTGGGGTTGGGGTAAGGTCCATACTTTCCATCATAGTCGGCCTTCTTTAGGATGTCGACCATCTCCAACATCTCCCCAAAGGACATATTTGAGACTTTAAATCTCCTTCTGGATCGGGACGTCTCCAGATCCGGGCTTTCCTCCTCCTTCTCCTCGTTCCTGTAATTAGCACGCACCTGCTGTCTATCCGCCATGTGCTCTTCTCCCACTGCGCAGAACGAAAAGGGGCGGGGAATAGACTAGAAAGAACGTCAGGGGCGGGCGGAGTTACACGCATGCACAGTGTGTATAAAGCGTACCACACGTGCGTATTATGTACGATCTGTGAGCGGAGGAAGGAGCATTGGAGGCGCCGATCGTAAGAATGAAGGTAAGAGACATACTTGTGCCTATACTGCTTCTACATTGAGGCCTATATTGTAACAAGATTAGGAGAGTTTGGCCTGACATTAGGGTTTGTCTTGTGTTGTGTCTTGCAGTGAAAATGGATATCTTTCAAGATACTGACTTCATGGCAATATTCATTGACATGTTCAGGGAGCTGCCTTGTCTGTGGGAGATCAACCACCCACATTACAGGAACCAAACAAAGAGGAAGGCAGCGCTGGATCAATTGTTGGAAATTGTGAAGCAGGTGATCCCCACGGCAGACATCACATATTTGAAGATCCTAATTGGTGGCCTGAGGAGCACATATGTAAGGGAGCGCCAGAAAGTCCAGGATTCGCAGAGATCCGGAGCAGCAGATGACATCTATGTCCCCAGGATGTGGTACTATGACATGCTGCATTTTCTGGCAGGCCAGACTGAACCCGGGACATCACTCTCCAGTCTTCCTTCCACGCTTCCTTCCCCTCCAGCTGAGGCTTCTGACGCCCAACCTGGGCCTTCCAGGCAGCAACATGTGGAGGAGCCCAGATTGAGCCAGGTATAGCATTCCTCTAAATATTTCTGCTTGTCCAATCAATGATGTTAACTAGATGTTAGTTTGGAGTACTAATTGATGATTGTGATTGATGATGCAAAAACTAAAACCATGTCCCTTTTTCATACACAGGGAAGTCTCAGCCAGGAGGTGGCCGGGCCAAGCAGGCTGCCTGATCTGCAGGTCCCTCCCCTACACCTGGAAAGAGAAAGTGGCAGGAGGAGGAGTGCCCTAGAGGAGGCTGCCATAGGCCTCTTTTGGAAGGCTACAGAGGCCCTGGGAGCACCACACACTGTGGAGGAGGACTTCGCTGCCATCATTGCCTGTAAAATGCAGAGGATGGACAACAACTCATGTGTGAATCCTTAATGTTGGAGGCTCTCAATAAGGGGTTGAGGGCCCAAATAACATTTGATACACACCTTTGTGACCTCACACATGGTCCTCCTCCTCCTCCAGGTCCTCCTCCTCCTCCTCCTTCTCCTCCTCCTCCAGGTCCTACTCCTCCCCCTGCCACATCTCCAACAGCAGAGCCACAGCGTGGAAGGAAGCGTGGAAGGAAGACCAGAGAGTGATGACCCTAGATCCAGTCTGGTCTGGCAAAAGATGCAGCCTCTTGTGGTACCACAGCCTGGGGACACAGATGTCATCTGCTGCTTTCCGGATCTCTGGGACTTCTGGACCAGACTGCACTCCCTTACATAAGGACTCCTCAGGCCACCAATTTTGATGTTCAAGAATTGATGTCTGCCCTGGGGGTCAAAGGCTTCGCTAATTTCTGCTGTTTATCCAGCGTTGCCTCCCTCTTTGTTTGGTTCTGAGCCCTTAATAAAGGAATTTTAGTTTGAATTATACTTGCCTATGTGTGTTTTACTTCAAAAAGGACAGTTTGTTTGTGAGGATTCAGGTACATTTCAAATATATAATTTCAATATATATTAATTTCAAATATATAATGTGAAATTAACAAGGGACACCAACACCAAACAATCTCCTTGAGCTTCAATAATAAAAGATATCAATGGTGTTGTGGTAACTTGACACACAAAACACACACAAAAATATTCTGGAGTAAAACTAAAAATAACATTAAACAAAGATCAGCCTTTGAAAAAATACAAACATAAAATCTAAAATAAAAATGGCTTTAAAAAAAATATATATATATATATTTATGTCAGATGTGACAAATAAAAATATATTCAGGTAATCCCAATAAAAAATAAAGAAACAAGTTTGTGAGAAGTGTGTGTGAATATGAGCAGCAAAACTACTTCATTCTTCTCACATTATAAAGAAGAAGAGAGTGCGCTGTATTAAACCATTTTTAACATTGCAGCTTGACGAAAGTGCTGTATCCATTGCGAACGCTAATTTTACCTGACCGAGCTGTTCCGTGTCGGAATTTCTTCCGAGCATGCGTGGCACTTTGTGCGTCAGAACAGGCCACACACGGTTGGAATTGACGCGATCAGATTTTGTTGTCGGAAAATTTTATAGCCTGCTCTCAAACTTTGTGTGTCGGAAAATCCGATGGAAAATGTCCGATGGAGCCCACACACGGTCGGCATTTCCGACAACATGCTCCGATCGGACATTTTCCATTGGAAAATCCGACCCTGTGTACGGGGCATAACAGTTTTCCTGTCCTAAAGGATGGAAACCAGGAAGTCATGAAGGAGTTTTCCATAGAAGAAACTAGAGGCTGAGCTAGTAGAAATTGTAAAAAACGAACTCCCAACTCAAGCAGCAGGCAGAGGAAGCCCGAGGAGACGCCGCTACTTTCGATTTAACAAAAGCACTAATTCAAGCTTTGTCCTGTAAGTGCAATCTATTTGATCACATAAAATTATTTTTATAATACTGCACTATGGGTGCAATTCTTTGTTTATGTTTCTGAGTGACAAGGATCCAGCAGATTGAGACATCCACATAGGTTTTTGAGAGACCGAATTCCCTGAGCTTGGTGAGATCGCCATTGCGGTCATTTCTGCGGGTAAGGAGACTACATACTCACTCTGGGTGCAATGCCTTGGAGGAAGGGCCATTACTTTTTTCTTCACGGCATCGTGTTTACATTGTGTCTTTACACCTGCATGGATACCCTTCATTCACTGTCACATATGGTCTTTTTTTCTTTTGATTTAGGATTTCCTTGTTTTTGCAATTGAACAATTTACATGAGTTACTTTGTGTATATTTTTTGGGATCAATTTTGGTGTTTAATGCCTCAAAGTTTTTGACACCTCAATATAACATTTGTGATTTATATAGTTCACTATTGTTATTTATACCATTTGATTCTTTTTTATTATTTTTACTCATACCACCTTTTATTTTCCACATTATTTGATTTATTGCACTGCTTTTGTAGCTTCCCTATTTTCAGATATGGGGACTCTGCTTTAGTTTTCCATTCACTTTTTTCACCACTTCTGAATATTTGAAATAGAATTATATTCAGTCTATTTTGTTTTTTCACTTTTGGATCAACGCATTTAGCGCTGCACCCATCCCATGTTTTTCACTAATTTGAGTTTTGTATTTAGGACTTTTGGTGCCGGCAGCTTTACTCATCTTTTTATTTAGAATTTTCTAAATAGAAATAGAATATGTTTTTAAGCGCAGCGTTAACCATTCGGTTCTTTTATTATCATTGTTGAAAGAAAGCCACAAGAAGTCCCATTTGCAGTTTGCAAGAAGCCATGTGGGGGACACAGCAAGCATGTGGAAGAAGGTGCTCTGGTCAAATGAGACCAAAATGGAACTTTTTGGCCTAAACACTATGTGTGGCAGAAAACTAATGCCCTGTACACATGACCGATTTTCCCATCGGTATAAACTCTGAGAAGAAGAAGGGAAGAAGACGCCGTGGAGGAAGATGCCGAACAAGAACACCGGAGGAAGAACCAGAAGAACCAGAAGAAGATGGAGGAAGAAACCAAAGGAAGATAGAATATAGAAGATCGAAGAAAGAAGAAGCATTTAAATAAAGGAATCTCTTGTAATTTTTAACATTTTTGACACCTTTTTTATGAAATGGTAGGGGTACTTTTGTACCCCCTTACCATTTCACACAGGGGGGCCGGGATCTGGGGGTCCCCTTGTTAAAAGGGGCTTCCAGATTCCAATAAGCCCCCTGCTCGCAGACCCCCACAACCACCTTTCTCATCCCCCCTCTTTTCCTGTGGCCTGCCAGGTTGCGTGGTCAGATAAGGGTCTGGTATGGATTTTTGGGGGGTCCCCATGCCATTTTTTTTAAATTTTAGCACGGGGTTCCCCTTAAAATCCATACCAGACCTGAAGGGTCTGGTATAGATTTTGAGGGGGACCCCCATGTCATTTTTTTTTAAAAATTTGGCCGGAGTTCCCTTTAATATCCATACCAGACCTGATTGGCCTGGTATGAAATTAAGGGGGGACCCCCACGCCATTTTTTTTTTATTTTGGTTCGGGGTTCCCCTGTGGGGAATTCCCATGCCGTTTTTATCAATGAACTTTTATGTGTATTGTCGGACCGGCAATTCATTAATAGCCGCCAGTAGTTTTAAATAACTTTTTTTCCTTTGAAATGTCATTTTGCTGTCAGACTGTTCTAAACACGGGAAACATGCGCCCCTTTACAGGCATACTATAGACACCCCCAGGTATGAAATTTAAAGGAATATTACACTTTTATTGTTTCAATTTAAGCATTATTAAAATCACTGTTCCCGAAAAAACGTCCGTTTTTAAAACTTTTTTTGCATTGATCCATGTCCCCTGGGGCAGGACCCAGGTCCCCAAACACTTTTTATGACAATACCATGCATATAAGCCTTTAAAATGAGCACTTTTGATTATTCATGTTCGTGTCCCATAGACTTTAACGGTGTTCGCATGTTCGAACAAATTTTTTGCCTGTTCGCATGTTCTGGTGCGAACCGAACAGGGTGGTGTTCGGCTCATCCCTATTAACTACATTTGGTCATGGTAATTTGTATTAAAATAAGTTTAGGACATTGTTGTCTAGATGTGTTTGTAACTAGAATGAAATGCAAACTTGATTCAGTGCAATGTAAGGAGAGGACACTCCGCAGCTGTTTATACATCTGGACTCAGGAGCACTAGTGTGGGACACAAGAACAAACTTTTTACGGTGTCCCACACAGGTGCTCCAGTGGATACTAGGGGTGTCTACATGTGTGAAAGTTATCCAAAAAAGGTAAGTATTCCAGCTTTGTTAAGGGAATAAATCATGTCTTCAGCTTGGAACTCTGCTCAAACAGACAATTATATCCCACTTCCAAGCAATGTTTCATATTCATATTTCTAGCCACAAATATCAGTGTGCTTTTGTTTCATTCTCATAGGGGAGAAAAGACTCGGGACATCTGAGGACACCACCTACTAAAGAAGGGGAACTCAGCACACAGCCAGAGGATGTGGAGGAAGGAGAGGTGGAAGAAGTGGTTGAAATAGTGACCACAACAGGTGAGTGTCTGGGACCACAGATTCAGGTAATAGATGTATGCCTGCATATTTATAATACATGGTGTATATTTTTCTTTTAGGTGATGTGCATGTTGAGGAAGAACAATCTACTCATTTCACCACTGACAGTGCACAAAGGCTAATCCAGGACATAATGTGGTGTAGTCGGGATTTAGACTTCATAAAGGAAAAAAACAAGGAGATTGAACAAAGAATGAAGAACAGGATTGATGTATTAGGGAGAATCTAAATCCAAAAAATTACACCTTTTTTTAAAATAAAATGTAACTAAAGTTTTAATACAACTTAAAAGACAAATTTGGAAGATGCACACAATGTGTCAACATGTGCTATGTGCCATCAGGGGATATCAATGTATGCGTTTTGTGGGTGCAACCCCTTCCTTGCAACTCTAGTAGGTGAGAGGAAGGGGTTGCACCCTCAAAACATGTCCATCGATCCCCCATGATGGGAGATAGCACATGTTGACATTAGATGGGATCAGGAGGGAAATCCCCATTTTGACTCCCAATTTGCGTGCATCTTCTAAATTTGGCTTTTACAGGGGTGACATCACCCCATCTGATGAAGGCAATATCAACACATTTTTAACACTATAATGTCTGATTATTGCCTTCAGTTTTTCAATGTTGAACTTTGTAAGTTCCTGAGTTGTGTATGTTATGTTTTGAAACATGCCTGTTTATGTAAAAAAAAAAAATCAAGGTAAAACTTTATAAAACCAAGATGTTATTTTTTTACCAAAAAAGGTTTTACATGTACACAGAGTGAAATGTTTTATACTCAACAATGTGTGGCTTCTTCTTTCAATGCTCAATACCACTTTTTATATTAAGTTGGTGTTTACAGTGACAATGGCAAATACAACTGGCACTACAAGTGCACTAGGAGAACCTAGCAAACAGATAAAAGAAACACAAGCAGTAAATCAAATTCAAGATTTTATCATATGAATTTTTTTTTTTAATTTTGAAAATATTTAAAAATTTGCTGGCGTAGCAACGGCCCCCCTACCCGTAAAATAATCAACATATTTTTGACGCACTTCATGGGCGCTTTGGGGGGGCAAGCCAGGACAGCCAGCTTCCAGGGCCGTCAGTGTTGGGTTATGAAGTCCAGTCTCAGGCCCAACTGAGGCTACATAATTAGGAGCATTTCACTCTAAAAACTTGTGCAGTATGCAGCATGATAACACGATGTGGTTAAGTTTGTACTCCGCCATATTTATTGCCTGCAGAAATAGGCGGAACTGGCTGGCCATTATCCCAAAGGTATTCTCCATGACTCTTCTGGCTCTGGCCAGCTGGAAATTAAAAACCTTCTTCTCCAGGGTGAGGGTCCTCTGGGGGAATGGCCTCATCATGTGATCACCCAAACCAAATGCTTCATCAGCGATAAAAACAAATGGGAGTCCTTCAACGTTCTCTTCCGCAGGTGGCAATCCCAAGCCACCACTCTGGAGACGTCAGTAGAACTCGGTCTGGGCATAGAGTCCACCATCCAGCATCTGGCCATTCTTCCCCATGTCCACATATAAAAACTTATATGTCACCGATACCACCGCCATCAACACGATACTATTGGAAAAATTAAAAAATTGCGCCAAACTCCTAGAAGGATAGCGTAAAGCAGCCAACACAACAACCTGACTGTTGTAAATATATGAAAAATGAGAAAAAGTGTGGCGCTAAAGGAATAAGTGACAGTGGTTGTTAAGGGTGAAAGTACATAACCCTAAGGTGCGTATCTAGTGATGATACTATGCAATGTGTGGAAGGACGATCAAGTCACTTCATGCAACGCTATAAAACCACAAAATATGAGAAAATAAATATACCTTGAGTGAACACGTGTATAAACACATATAAATAGTGAAAAAAATGTGTATAAATAAATATATCAGTTTTTGGGGCAGAGTGACCCAACCCAAAACAGCGATTCAAAAATTGAATCACAATAAATAGTTAGAAAATAACAACAATACTGAACTAAAAAATGGCCTGCTCCTTTAAACAAGGCCTACATGCAAAAAAAAGAGGTGAATGGAAATGAGTCCATAAAAATTGGATCCAAACAATGTGAAAATTAGATGACCATCATTGTGCAATGGGGTGATTAAATATCCATCATTATACATTAGGGTGGTCCCTGGTGGTTCCCCGACAGCTTGGGTAAACACAATCCACATACACACTCGATGGAGACCATTAGGAGAGTTCTTGCATAAAAATAAATTCCTATCTTGATATGGAAACTTTCACCAGAAGAATGTGAGTATCAAATGCCCTTACCGGACGAGGTGGACTCACAGGCCCTTGGCGGTAAATCAGACAAGCGTGTACCGTCAAGCTTTCTTTTCCCATTTATTTGATTTTTCTTTTTTTCCATTTTAATTTAATCCATTTCTTTCAGTTATGGCTACGTCAAGTGACATTTACTTATGAACACTGAGTAGCACATACATGCAATCCCCTCATATATGTGTAAAGGGCTTTAGATCTGTGTATGAGCAGGAAACATGTTTTTATCTATGCTGTCAATTATGGTTCGGTACGCTGACTTTTTCAATGTTTGGGTACACAAGCCTCCCAATGATTGACTCTGAATTCATATATGCTTAGCCAAGATTGGTGATGCTGCCAAGTCTGGTCTGATATATGAGCCGTTTATTGTTATTTTTAATATAACTTTGTTCTCGTTCTGATTTTATTTCCTTTTATTTATTTTTCATGATTTTAATGTGCTGCACATAAAGAGATATTTTGAAATTTATTTACATATATCATCCTCATGGGCACACTGATTGGGGATTGTCTCTGTCACATATTTTAAAAAACAATATACTGATGTTAGTGATCCGACTTCTGTTATTCTGACCGGGCTATATAGATTTGGTTTCCAAACGATTCTCTCCCCCCGTAACCACCGCAATGTTTGCGTTCCAGACTGTTGATATAGGAGCTTCTACTTCCTCCCTCCTGTGATACGCAGACTGTGAGCGGCTATGCGTCATTCCGCACATGAGGTATCACGCGTCCATCACGTGATCATTGTGCCAGGGGGAGTGATGCTGTCACTGTTGATTGGAGGACGGAAGTGAGGCTTGGCTCCCGACCAGCCATGGGGGATTGGGATTGGCCTAGAGTACATCACATGACTGTTCTGGTCAGCACTGACGCCGTCAGACCCGGAAGTCGTTCCACACAGCGCAGCACTCGAATTAAACATGATTGCCATTTACAGTATATATAGCGCAGTGGATGGGGGGCAAATTCATACCCCAGCAGAAGTCCTTGAGGACGAAACGCGTCGGATCTCTGTGTTTTTTACCCCCATCACCTACTGCGCTAATTTTTTACAATTTTTTACTATTTTTTACTATTTTCTTCACTTTGTGTACCTGTGTGAGCCGAGCTTTTACTGCCCATATCTGTACACTCGTTTGGTTTACATTTCCTTTGTTACCAATAAATGCTACTACATTTTTTATAAGGATTTACACCATGTGGAAGTTTTTTCTTTTTCTTTTACCTTCGCCCATCTATATGGGTGGTCGCTGAGGAAACTATCCCTCCGAACTGATGATTGGGGCCAAACCCTGAAGATATCTGCTTCCAGAGATACGCCATCTGGTGACTTCCAAGGAGATTCTGCTTTGGATCCACATACGGTCTACCATACCTCACCGCTTGACGGTACACGCTTGTCTGACTCACCGCCAAGGGCCTGTGAGTCCACCTCGTCCGGTAAGGGCATTTGATACTCACATTCTTCTGGTGAAAGTTTCCATATCAAGATAGGAATTTATTTTTATGCAAGAACTCTCTTAATGGTCTCCATCGAGTGTGTATGTGGATTGTGTTTACCCAAGCTGTCGGGGAACCACCAGGGACCACCCTAATGTATAATGATGGATATTTAATCACCCCATTGCACAATGATGGTCATCTAATTTTCACATTGTTTGGATCCAATTTTTATGGACTCATTTCCATTCACCTCTTTTTTTTGCATGTAGGCCTTGTTTAAAGGAGCAGGCCATTTTTTAGCTCAGTATTGTTGTTATTTTCTAACTATTTATTGTGATTCAATTTTTGAATAGCTGTTTTGGGTTGGGTCACTCTGCCCCAAAAACTGATATATTTCTTTATACACGTTTTTTTCACTATTTATATGTGTTTATACACGTGTTCACTCAAGGTATATTTATTTTCTCATATTTTGTGGTTTTATAGCGTTACATGAAGTGACTTGATCGTCCTTCCACAAATTGCATAGTATCATCACTAGATTACGCACCTTAGGGTTATGTACTTTCACCCTTAACAACCACTGTCACTTATTCCTTTAGCGCCACACTTTTTCTCATTTTTCATATATTAACACGATACTATTGAAACCCTTATAATTAAAATAGTATGACCCCGAATGGGGTGGTGGGACAATGTGGACGGGTTTCCCATCCATTGCCCCTCCACAGTTGGGAAAGTCCCAACGTTCGGCAAACTGGGAGGCCACAGTGTGCTATTCCTGTGGCGTTGAAGGAAACTGTGGAGTCAAACCAGAAAAAAAAAAATTAATACTTTTGCACATAACATTGCAAGCAGATTAGACACAAACATTCTTGGCCAACATCAGTATAACATTTATATTAAGGAGTATTTAAAGACAAAAAGATTAGGTCCACTTATCAGATTCCTCACCCCCTCTGATGGCCCATTGGAAAAAGTTTAGGGGGGGTTATAAATAAGTTTTGGAGCCAAAAAAAAGCCTCTGGCACTCTGCCTGAATTTAAGGACACAAATAACAATTGTACACATTTTAGGGGGTGTTTAGGGTAAAGCACTACTGTGGAGCTGACCTGAAAAATTACATTGTTAAGTGACTAGGCTAGGTGTATATGGGCCTAGGATAGCATGCTGGGGAGGTTAGTGAAGGAAAATATGCATGTAGGCCAAAAAAGGAGCATTAAAAACCTACAGCATGCATGAGGACAAAGGGGACATTCACAGCATATTACAATCATGGTAATTAGGGAATGATGCAATAAATACAATACATTAGCATACATTAAATACATAGAATGTTATGTTAAAGGAGAAAACTTGCCCTAATATAGTCCTTCTGCAGGACCTGAACGATGGCAGAACAGGTTTCTGGAATAATGATCCCCAGAGCCTGGGGGAAGATGCCTGTAGAGAACTTGAGGTTCTGTAGACTTCTCCCCGTTACCAAGCACCGCAACGTGGCGACTAGCCTCTGCTCCGGAGTGATGGCTTGCCACATGCAGGTGTCCTGGTTCATAATATAAGGGGACAGCAAAGCCAACAGATGGTGAAAAACGGGATCCGTCATCCTGAGAAAATTCCTGAAATCATCAGGATTATTCTCCTGGATCTCCCACAGCAAAGGCATATGAGAGAATTGGTCACACTGGAGTAACAAATTCTTGGTCCATGAACTCCTCCCCACCCTGTTCATGGACTGGGCTTGGGTCAAAGCAAGAACCCCAACACCAAGCCCCCACATAGCATGAACTCTACAATGAGCACATACCCGCAACATGGCT
The DNA here is from genome assembly GCF_042186555.1 of Aquarana catesbeiana. Lineage (NCBI taxonomy): Eukaryota > Metazoa > Chordata > Amphibia > Anura > Ranidae > Aquarana > Aquarana catesbeiana. Next base: position 182,417,871 of record NC_133331.1, on the reverse strand, counting down.
TCAAAATGGTCAGCTGGTCAGAAGGAGCTAACAGAACGCACTGAAGAACAGCAAGGCCTGTGAAGAGCGAGCTGAAAATCAGAAATGAGCAGACAAGAACGCACTGAAAAACAGATACGAACTGACTACATGCACTGAAAACCAGATACAAACCCACAAGCACAAACTGAACAGCAGTAACGGACTGAAAAGCACGGAGGCTGAAAAGCGCGAATCGTCTCTCACCAAACTTCTACTAACATGAGATTAGCAGAAGGAGCCCAAAGGGTGGCACACTGTCTATTGAACTTCCTTTTTCTAGTCCCGTCATACGTGTTGTACGTCACCGCCTTCTTGATGGTCGGAATTTGATGTGACCGTGTGTATGCAAGACAAGCTTGAACGGAATCCCGTCGGAAAAGCCATCATACCTTTTTCCGACCAAAATTCTGATTGTGTGTACGCAGCATTAGAATGGCCCAGTCAAACTCCAGACCTAAATCCAACTGAGAATCTGTAGCAATACTTGAAATTTGCTGTTCACAGACACTCTCCATCCAATCTGACAGAGCTTGGGCTATTTTGCAAAGAAGAATGGGCAAAAATGTCACTCTCTAGATGTGCAAAGCTGGTAGAGACATATTCAAAAAGACTTGCAGCTGTAATTGCAAAAAGGTGAATACAAATACACTCCACATTTTTCACATATTTATTTGTAAAAAATTTTGAAAACAATTTATCGTTTTTCTTCAACTTCACAATTATGTGCCACTTTGGGTTGGTCTATCACATAAAATCCCAATAAAATACATTTACATTTTTGGTTGTAACATGACAAAATGTAGAACATTTCATGTAATATTAATACTTTTTCAAGGCACTAATATATATATATATATATACAGAGAGAGAGAGAGACAGTATCTCACAAAAGTGAGTACACCCCTCACATTTTTGTAAATATTTTATTATATCTTTTCATGTGACAACACTGAAGAAATGTAAAGTAGTGAGTGTACAGCTTGTATAACCGTGTAAATTTGCTGTCCCCTTAAAATAACTTTTGTGTGGCCACCATTATTTTCCAGCACTGCCTTAAACCTCTTGGGCATGGAGTTCACCAGAGCTTCACAGGTTGCCACTGGAGTCCTCTTTCACTCCCCCATGATGACATCACAGAGCTGGTGGATGTTATAGACCTTGCTCTCCTCTAATTTCCGTTTGAGGATGTCCCACAGATGCTTAATAGGGTTTAAGTCTGCAGACATGCTTGGCCAGTCAATCACCTTTACCCTCAGCTTCTTTAGCAAGGCAGTGGTCGTCTTGGAGGTGTGTTTGGGGTCATTGTCATGTTGAAATACTGCCCTGCAGCCCAGTCTCTGAAGAGAGGGGATCATGCTCTGCTTCAGTATGTCACAGTACATGTTGGCATTCATGGTTCCCTCAATGAACTGTAGCTCCCCAGTGCCGGCAGCAATCATGCAGCCTCAGACCATGACACTTCCACCACCATGCTTGACTGTAGAAAAGACACACTTGTCTTTCACTCCTCACCTGGTTGCTGCCCTCTGAACCAAATAAGTTTATCTTGGTCTCATCAGACCACAGGACATGGTGCCAGTAATCCATGTCCTTAGTCTGCTTGTCTTCAGCAAACTATTTGCGGGCTTTCTTGTGCATCATCTTTAGAAGAGGTGTCCTTTGGTCCAGGACTGCTGCCACATTCACACTGTCAGCTGGAGCTCCTATTAAGGGTAGACATGTGCAGAACGAAAAAATGTGTTTTTTTTAGATTCGTTATTTATATAAATTCATTTAGTTAAATTTGTTTCATTCGTTTATATAGTTTTTGGGATTCATTTAGTTTATTCGTTTTCAAATTGATTTGAAACATTTTCTAATCATGTTCGAATCGTTTTCAAATTTGAAAAGTTTTTGAATTAGAAAAGTTTTCCAATTTCCAAAAAGAATAAAATAGAATAGGAAATAAAGGAATAGAATATATATTTTTTTCTATTCTGTTTCTTTATTTTCTATTCTATTTATTTCTCTTTGAAAAATTGGAAAACTATTCGAATTCGAAGAGTATTCAAAAACTATTACTGGCATACACGGGAAAATTGTTTATGCAGGGGATGCTTAATCCTCCAAGCATCAAATAAGCAATGGTTTCTAATTAGTTTACAAGAGAAGGTAGATCATTTTAGTACTTGTTTTGATGCTGTAGTTTGGAATAACACCTTTTGGTCTTTAGATGGAGACATGACCAAGTTGAGGTCCCTTTCAATCACCATAAAAGGGTGCAAAAAAGTTTGCAATTTAACTAAAACTTGATATAGAAATTGCTCTTGATCAGAGTTAGGTACGTAGACATTCAGCAGAAGTTAGTGGAATATCTGCAAACTTACAGTCTAACAAAATACAGTGGCTGTGTCGTTCAGTGAAAGAGAATGCTGTTCTTAAAGGGCATGGTTAAGAGGGATCAGAAGCAATTAGGATACTTTCAATTGGGCATTGACAACCGTTCTACATGCAGACAGCGTTTGTAATTGCACATGCATCCACCTGGAGCTGCTTGGAGGCAGCCTATAGAGATGAATGCAGGTGCAGACACAGCAGCTGCACAGACCTAGCCAAATACAGCTGCATGTAAAAATTTAAGATGCGTGTTGGAACGGGTGCACAGATCCAAGAGCAGGCTGTGTGGTTAATGTCCTCCAGCAACTTGCCATTTTTTTAAGGTTGAACTTGAGAATACATCTTCTTTTTTTCAACCTATGTAACCTTCCTCTTTCCTCTTTTTCTTCTTCTTCTTCTTATTTTAATATTTAGTTTCTTTGAAGTGTGTAGGTTCTACTTGTTGACAGTTAACTCCATGGCAATATATTCCTGAGCTGTCACAGGACGCTCCCATTTAAGCCATTTATGTGGAGTGCCATCTGTACTATAATGATAATTTCTGTTTCCTGCAACATTAAGGTAATGCTTTAGTGAGTTAGATTTTCTAGAACCAAGGGAATGTCATAAAGCTATATCCTTAATATACTCCATTAATTCCATAAAACGCTTTAATTGTCAATCTATTCTGAAGAAATTGGTTTATATAATTGAAGTTCATTATAGTTTTTCATTTTTTCTTAGTTCTGTTATCTGTCAGATGAACAGGGCTGTCTTTTTTAATCTGTTAAAATATAGTTTAAAGGTTCAGGGAAGAAGTCTATATATGATGTACTTAATATAAAGGGTCAGTTCATGCAAAAAAGACTCCCTGCATATTTCAAGATTTTTCTTTTCTTCTGTATCAAAACAAGACAAAAAAGAAAACACCTTAAAGCCCAATTCTGAGCACCAAAAAAAAAAAAAAATACCCTTGCAGTGAGATTACCTGCACTGCAAGGAATAAATGCTTGTTAGGTCCAGGGATTGAGAAATAAGCTGTAGTCCACATTCTGCAACCAATTTTCGGCAGCCTCTTCTCTAGGATGCTCCAGCCTGTGGTTGCACACTGATCTCATCAACTAAAATGTTGAACAAATAGTCCTACATTATATGTCAGAATGGCAAAGGCCCACCCACTACCCAGAGCTTTGGAGAGAAGCCATACATGGATCAAAATTTGGCAGGTTCAGCAGAGACCAGCCAAATTTTGATCCATGTATAGGTAGAAAGGTTGTACAGAAGTCAATTTACGGATCAACTTCTGTACAACCGCCCTGTCAGAGTCTCCCTGCTGTCAGAATAAAATAGCTAAGCAGGGAGGATTCTGACATCCACCTGATAGGGTACTAGCTAACTATTTAAAGTTCCTTTGAAGTCAAATCTTAATACTCTGATGACATTCATTGATGTGCGGATGGTCATTCACATAAGCTTGTCAATTCTAAAGCTATCTTCAAAGGGCGAGATAATCTCCTAATTTATGTACCCAATTTACTTTTGCAGAAAAATCTAATTTTGCTTTGTCGAGGCTAAAAAATACAAAAATATCTAAAAATGACGCGTTGGTCTAACAGTGTACTGCAAGAGTGTTTTTTGTTTTTATTTTGGAACTTAGCTTAAATACTGGCTACAATATAATGCACAATAGGCAGTTGCCAGAATCTTCCAATTGGCTCTTAAAGGTGACTTGTAGGATGATAGTACTGTGGGTGAAATCTCTAGATTGAAGTTGAATGTTACCGCAAAAGCTGGTTTTGTTGTTTTATCTCTATTAGGCTGTTTTTTCCCTTAGAAGTTTGTTTTTTGTGTATACATTTTAAAATATGACAATACGTACTTGCAGTGGTGGCTGGTGCTCAAAATTTTTGGGGGGGTGCAAACAAACTGAAAAAAACTGTAAAAAAAAAAAAAATCAATTGCAGCAACTGTGCCATCAAACACAGCCACTGTGCCCATCAAATACAGCCACTGTGCAATCAAACGCAGCCACTGTGCCCATCAAATGCATGCCACTGTGCCCATCAAACGCAGCCACTGTACCCATCAAATGCAGCCACTGTGCCCATCAAACGCAGCCACTGTGCCATCAAACGCAGCGACTATGCCATCAAACACAGCCACTGTGCCCATCAAACACAGCCACTGTGCCATCAAACGCTGCCACTGTGCCATCAAATTCAGCCACTGTGCCATCAAACGCTGCCACTGTGCCATCAAACACAGCCACTGTGGCATCATATGCTGCCAGTGTGCCCAACAAATGCCAGTGTGCCCAACTGCCCATCAAATGCTGCCAGTGTGCCCATCAAATGCTGCCAGTGTGCCCAACTGCCCATCATATGCTGCCAGTGTGCCCATCAAACGCTGCCAGTGTGCCCATCAAATGCTGCCAGTGTGTCCATTAAATGCTGCCAGTGTGCCCATTAAATGCTGCCAGTGTGCTGCCTGCCCGACATGTACACTGTGTCTGTGGGGCATCAGGTGACAGCGACGAGTGGGGTCCTTCATGCGTCTCCTCTCCTGCCTCATCTCCCGTCCTCTCCTCCATAGGTGTCCAATAGCGGCGCCTGTTGTTTCAGCCAATCAAGTGACAGGTAACAGACCCGAGCACCTGATTGGTGGAGAGGTGGTTCAGTGTTAGGAATAGTCATTCGCTTTCCTAACACAGCTGGTTGGACTGTTCACCTATTTTGCAGCCTTAGAGCCTTACTTACCAGCTCCGCTCGGGCCGTGCATTCCACGGAGCTTCAGACGTCACTTTCGGTTTCCCTCTGGCACAGGGAAACCAGAAGTAACCTCTTAACTAGAAAAACAAAGCACCCGGAAGTTGTTCGGTGCAATGGAATGGGCCACAGAGCAGGTAAAAATCCTGCAAATGAAGGGCCTCGTCTGCAATCTTGTGATTGCATTGACGTGGCGCTTCCCATAGTGCACTGTGTCTGGTGCCCAAACACAGTGCACTTAAAGAAATTTTTTTCTATTTTTTTTTTAGGGCCTTTTTAAAAAAAATGTATTTTTTAAAATATTTTAATTTTTTTTACTCCTGGGGGGGGGATGGCGCTCGTGCGCCCCCTATGGACGGGCCGCCACTGCATACTTGACACTGTAAACGTTTATGTATTTGTATGAATGACCCTGTGTGTATAATTTAGCAGACAATTTGTAACAGATAGCTGATATGGTTTTCAGTTCTCTGTTGGACACTGCAGTGTTTACTCCACAGGTGTCTGCATTTTGCACTTCATGCAAAGCTCATAAATAGGGCAGAGTTTGTCCCATTGACTTCTATTTGCATTATGATACAGAGTGAATTATGTATTTGGAAGAAAGGCCAATGATTTGACTTTGAAAGGTTACATGTCTGGACTTGGCATTTTTTTAAAGCAGTGGTATAGCTGTGCTGTTGGCTTAATAAAATTATTTGGGGTGAACAAAGTGAAACTGTGATTTGTCTTTGCAAAAGCAACAGGTTTGGATTATTTTCCTAATTCCCAAAATCATATACTTTCTTTCCTCTTAATCTCCCACCATTCTGCTTGGCCACAGGAAGCAAGGAAAAGCAGCTTTATGTGAGCTCAATTTGGATTTTTGAGTGCCATTTACCACGCACTAGCGCTGTAATATGGTTATTCATACCCAAAAGTAATGAGTAATTACAGCAATCCTGGAAGCTGACCATAGCAGGGAAGCAAGGTAAATAAGTTTATGTGCTACTGGTGGAAGGATGGATTTTCCCCTGCATGAACACTGCACAGTCTATGGCAGTCTTGACAGTCTTTTAATGCTTGGAAAATGCCAGCACAAGATGTGTTTTCCATATTTGCACATATTGCACATACAGCATATGGTAGCTAAGCAAAATAGGTTAACCACCACAACTAAGTTATGCTGGCCATACACTATACGAAAAATCTGCCGAAAAATCATTCATATAGACACTTTGTTCGTTTTTCGGCAAGTTAATGGGCACAAATCGATAATCGTTTGTGAAGTTTTTGTGGAAAAAAAAACGAACGGGAAGTTTGGAAAATTTCTTCCGAACGTACGATAAATTGCAAGGTTAATGTGTTTCCCGTCCGAACTGTCTGCACTAGGTATATGTAAAAAAACGAACAAAAAATTATTTATTCATGTCCACAGAACAATTTATCGGTCATTACATGATGGCACGATCGTTTGCGGTCACGGTCGAACGTTCGTTTTTCAAAAATGTGTTTGGCCGATTTTTCATATAGTGTATGGCCAGCATTATTGTTTGTAAAATACACAAGCTCATATACAGTTTGGCAATATTGTCTTTATAGCTCTGATATTTAATAATCATTAATAGGGATGAGCAGAACACCCCCTAGTTTGGTTCACACCAGAACCTACGATCGGGCCGAAAATTTGCATGAACGTTAGAACCCCATTGAAGTCTATGGGACTCAAACGTTCAAAATCAAAAGTGCTAATTTTAAAGGCTAATTTGCATGGTATTGTCCTAAAAAGGGTTTGGGGACCCGGGTACTGCCCCAGGAGACATGTATCAATGCAAAAAAAAGTTTTTAAAAACGGCCATTTTTTCGGGAGCAGTGATTTTAATGATGCCTAAAGTGAAAAAAAAAAAGTGAAATATTCCTTTAAATATCGTACCTGGGGGGGTATCTATAGTATGCCTGTAAAGTGGCGCATGTTTCCCGTGCTTAAAACAGTCCCTGCACAAAATGACATTTTTAAAGTAATAAAAGTCATTTAAAACTGCTTACGGCTTTAATGTAATGTCCGGTCCTGGTAATATGGATGAAAATCAGTGAGACAAATGGCATGGGTACCCCCCCGTCCATTACCAGGCCCTTTGGGTCTTGTATGGATATTAAGGGGAACCCTGCACCCAAATTAAAAAAAGGAAAGGCGTGGGGCCCAGGCCCTCTGAACAGCAGTATACAGGCGATGCAAACAAGACAGGGACTGTAGGTTTGTTGTTAAGTAGAATCTGTTTGTAATTTTGAACTGGTACATTTTTAAAGTGTAGCTCCAGCCAAAAAAATCTATTTTTAAGCTTTTTGGAAAACATAGGGAAGGGTTATCACCCCTGTGACATTTGTTTTGCTGTCTGTGCACCTCTTCAGAAGATTTTACCTCACTTTCTGTCCCAATGACAAATGTTTTTTGACAATTTGGGGTTTTTAGTGAAACAAGGATTGGTGATAAAGCATCAGTGGAGAGGAGACACGATTTTCCCATGTTAACTCTTACAGGAGAGAATTTCCCTTCTTAGGGGTAGATTTCATCTCACTTCCTGTTGTCTCCTTCTGTTTGCAAGTAGGAGTTGTTTGTAAGTTGGATGTTTGAAAGTAGGGGCCTGCCCTATATACTCTGCAGAAATTGCGGCCTTAGGTTTTGGTGTTGCCACAACACTGTGAGCCCTCACAGTTACTCTTGGTGGGCGCAGGAATGGGCCCTGCTGTGAAATATTAGATCAAGAATTGTAATTACATGCACCTGTTGAACAGGGGCAGAAAAATTGGGCCTTTGGTGGTGGTGGTGCTGGTGCCACAACACTGTAAGTCCTCACAGTTACTCTTGGTGGGCGCAGAAACGGGCCCTGCTGTGAAATATTAGATCAAGAATTGTAATTACATGTCCCTGTTGAACAGGGGCAGAAAAGTTGGGTCTTAGGCACTAGTGCCACAACACTGCAACCCCTCACAGATACTTTAGTTGGAGCGCAGGAATGAGCCCTCCTGTAAAATATTGCATCATAAATTGTAATTACACGCCCCTGTTAAACAGGAGCTGAAAAATTGGGCCTTAGGCATTGGTGCTGGTGCCACAACACTGCAACCCCTCACAGATACTCTAGTTGGAGTGCAGGAACGAGCCCTGCTGCAAAGTATTGCATCAAAAATTGTAATTACACGCCCCTGTTAAACAGGGGCTGAAAAATTGGGCCTTAGCCACTGGTGGCGGCACCCAGAACCAAAAATATTCTTACAAGCTATCAGCATGATCATTGAGGAGGAAGAGGATAGTCACTTAGCATAAATGGATAGTCACTCAGCATCAGCATAGGCAGTATTGAAGAGATCTGACATTTAAAAAAAAATTATTCGGTTACATCAGCATAAGGTGCTTGGTAGCTGGTGGTGATCCAAGACTGATTTATTTTTATGAAGGTCAATCGATCGACCGAGTCAGTGGACAGGCGCACCCTGTGATCGGTTACAAAACCTCCAGCAGCACTGAATGTGCATTCCGAAAGAACGCTGGATGCAGGATAGGCCACTAGCTCAATTGCATACTGTGTAAGCTCTGGCCAGTGTTCCATCCTCAAGACCCAGTAACCCAGAGGATTTTCGGTGGGAAAGGTGTCCAAGTCAGATCTTGCCCCTAGGTATTCCTGCACCATGTAAAACAGATGCTGGCGATGGTTGCTGGAACCGATCATACCTTTGGGCTGCGGACTAAAAAATTGTCTGAACGCATGGCCACCTTCTCCACCGCTCCTTCTTTGACTGACCGAAGCCTCAGCAACACATTGTCCAGGAACAGGAGTTTGTAACCTCCCAGTCACTGGGAACGCGTTGCACAGACCTTTCTGCAAGGCCTCCCGAAGATGTTTCATCCTCTGCTCCCTCTGTGACGGCAACATAAGGTCCGCAACCTTACCCTTGTAACGTGGATCAAGGCGGGTTGCCAGCCAGTATTGATCCCTCTCCTTGATACCACGAATACAAGGATCCTTCCGCAGGCTTTGCAGGATCAGGGAGGCCATGCAGCGTAGGTTTGCTGAGGCATTCGGTCCGGAGTCCTCTGGGTCACTAAGGACGACATGATCCGCAGCCACCTCCTCCCAGCCACGTACAAGTCCATGTGTTTCTTGGGACTGTAAATGATCCCTTAAAGACTGCCACTGATGCTGAGTGCCAGGCTCCACCTCCATGCTGACACAATCCTCCTCTTCCTCCTCCTCCTCCTCGTCCTCTTCCTGTGTGATCAGCGGGCACAATCACACTGTCTGGATAAAGGGGGCCTTGAGAGCTAAGGAAGTCCTCCTCTTCCTGCCTCTGTTCTGCCTCAAGCGCCCTGTCCATTATTCCATGCAGCGTGTGCTCCAACAGGTGGACAAGGGGGACAGTGTCACTGATGCATGCATTGTCACTGCTCACCATCCTCGTGGCCTCCTCAAATGGTGACAGGACAGTGCATGCATCCTTGATCATGGTCCACTGACGTGGGGAAAAAAACAAGCTCCCCTGACCCTGTCCTGGTGCCATAGTCACACAGGTACTCATTGATGGCCCTCTGCTGCATGTGCAGCCACTGCAGCATGGCCAACGTTGAGTCCACCTGGTGGGCATGTCACAGATTAGGCAGTTCTTGGGTAGGTTAAATTCCTTTTGGAGGTCAGCCAGCCAAGCACTGGCATTAAATGACCTGCGGAAATGCACACAGACTTTCCTGGCCTGCCTCAGGACATCCTGTAAGCCCGGGTACCTGCCCAAGAACCACTGCACCACCAAGTTAAGGACGTGAGCCAAAAAGGGCACGTGGGTCATTTGTCCCTGTCGAAGGGCGGAAAGGAGGTTGGTGCCATTGTCGCAAACCACCATACCTGCCTTAAGCTGGTGTGACGTCAACCACCTCTGAACCTGCCCCTGCAGAGCTGACAGAATCTCTGCCCCAGTGTGGCTCCTGTCCCCCAAGCACACCAGCTCAAGCCCTGCATGGCATCTTTTGGCCTGCGTGCTTGCGTAGCCCCTTGAATGCCTACGGAGCACCGCTGGTTCCAAAGTCAAATCAGCACAGGAAGAGGCCATGGAGGAAGAAGAAGAGGAGGGGGTGGAGGAGAGAGGTGTGGCAGAATCACCACTAGTAATATTTTGGATGCGTGGTGGCAGAACAACTTCCAACACTACTGCACCTTGTCCTGCATCCTTCCCAGCTGCCAGAAGAGTCACCCAGTGCGTGATGAAAGACAGGTAACGTCCCTGTCAAGCCTGCTGGACCATGAGTCAGCTGTAATATGCACCTTACCGCTGACCGCCCTATCCAGCGAGGCTAAGACATTGCCTTCCACATGCCGGTAGAGAGCCAGAATTGCCTTCAGTGAGAAAAAGTGGCATTTGGGAACCTGCCAATGAGGAACCGCACATTCCACAAACTCATGGAAGGGGACAGAGTCTACCAACTGTAAAGGCAGCAGTTGAAGTGCTAGCAATTTAGCCAAGTTAGCATTCAACCACTGGGCATGTGGATGGCTGGGAGCGAACTTCTTTTGGCAGTGCAGCATCTGGGGCAGAGAGATTTGCCTGGTACAGTCCGACTTTGGTGTACTGATAGCAGATTGCCCCCAAGTACTTGGCTGTGACACACCTAATTCTACACCTTCATTCCTCTCAGTGCAGGTCTCATAGAAGACTGAAGGTATATTGGGGTTGGAGATCCCAGCTGATGAGGAGCAAGGAGAGGTCCTCTTTGTTCTTTGGTGTGGGTCTTTTAGGTACGCTTGCCAACGAACTGCATGGCAGGTCAACATATGTCTGGTCAAGCATGTGGTGCCCAAACGGGAGATGTTTTAGCCACGAGAGATATGCTTGAGACATATGTTGCAAATAGCAGCGGTGGGATCTGATGCACTCATCTCAAAAAAGGCCCACACCAAAGAACTTTTGGAATAACATGCAGAGACAGCAGCGCCCTGCACATGCGGAGCTCTGCGGTGTGATGCAGTCAGTGTGCTGCCCTTAAGCTGGCCCCTGGAGGGCATCCTGCCTTGTTGGTGATGTGCCTCCTCCTCCTCTCTCCTATCAGGCACCCACGTGGAGTCAGTGACCCCATCATCCCCTCCCTCTTCATCACTGGGGCAAAGCTAGCAGTATGCTGCAGATGGGGGAACATGACTGCCAGATTGATGTCCTTCTTGGGCACCCCCTCTCTCTGGGCTCATGTTACTGCCTTCCTCTAGCTGGGTACCATCATCGGAGCCTTCAAAACGCTGGGCATTCTCCTGGAGCATGTACCCAACACTGTGGTCAAACAGTTCGGGGGACTCCTTAGGAGGACATGGTGGGGCTAGGGAAGGAGTGACTGATGCCATTGATCCAAGGGAAGAGGCTGCGTTGGCAGCTGCTTTGCCAGACAAAGTACCTGAGCCTGGGTGAGAGAGGATGAGGAGGATCAGGACGGCTTGGTCATCCACTCTACCAAGTCTTCCGCATGTTGCGGCTCAACATTGCCAGCTGCCGAAAAAAAGGACAAGCTTGTCCCACAGCCACGTGCTGATGAGAATGCACCGTCTCCATGACCAGCACTGTTGCCTCTAGACACAGAGCCTGCTTGCCCTCTTTTATTTGCTTGTGACTGTCTGCCTCTCCTTGTTGGCCTTCAAGACATACTAATGGCCTGCAGTGAGATGTAGCTGCACAAAGCTGGGATGTATATATATATATATATACTGATACTGCAGAAAACAGAATCAACTTCCTGCCTGTAGTATTATTAGTATGAGAACACCAGCAATTGTCTTCAGGTAGCTTTAGGTGCACACTGTGCAGGGGACGCAGTACACTAACTGTAAACACTGTAGCTGCATGTCTGTGGTATTAATAGGATCAGAAGAACACCACCAATTTTATTCAGGTAGCTTTAGGTGCACACTGTGCAGAGGATGCACTACACTAACTGTAAATGCTGTAGCTGCCTGCCTGTGGTATTAATAGGATCAGAAGAACACCACTTATTTTCTTCAGGTAGCTTTAGGTGCACACTGTGAAGAGGGCACAGTACACTAACTGTAAATACTGTAGCTGCCTGCCTGTGGTATTAATAGGAGCAGAACAACAGCAATTGTCTCCAGGTAGCTTTAGGTGCACACTGTGCAGAGGATGCAGTACACTAACTGTAAATACTGTAGCTGCATGTCTGTGAAATTAAAAGGATCAGAAGAACAACGCTAATTTCATTCATGTAGCTTTAGGTGCACACTGTGCAGAGGACACAGTACTTTAACTGTAAATACTGTAGCTGCCTGCCTGTGGTATTATTAGGAGCAGAACAACAGCAATTGTCTCCAGGTAGCTTTAGGTGCACACTGTGCAGAGGACGCAGTACACTAACTGTAAATACTGTAGCTGCCTGCCTGTGGTATTAATAGGATCAGAAGAACACCACTAATTTTCTTCAGGTAGCTTTAGGTTGTTAGGGGCAACTCTTAAATAAGTTGCTTTAAGTTTATATTGCTTTGTCAAATTATTGCTTCTATAAGAAAGATGACACGGAGTCAGGTATGTCTGTATCACAGTTCTGAGCATGAGAGAACTGCACCCTTTACTTCTTTTATAGGCAGCTCTACAAGCAGTATCGGCATTACCAAATGAGGTTAAGGTACAAAGAGTTTCTTATCAGCGAACATGTAATGATTATTCAGCAGTTCCAAATTCCATCTAGATACAGATTGATACATACACAGAAGAGAAAAGCACAAACAATTTAAATAGAACAATTGATACGTACACAGGTAAGAAAGGAGCACAAACAATTTAAATAGAACAATTGATACGTACACAGGTAAGAAAAAGCAGAAACAATTAAAGTGGAACTCTAAGTCATTATTTCAACCCTATCAATTTCCCCCTTTGACATCATCCTCTCCCTCCCCCTGGGTCCTCATGAATAAGTTCTAGTCAGTTTTTCCCCAGAGTCCTTTCCCTGACCGCGAGTTGTCAGAGGGGTAGAACCCATCCCCCTAGGTATTACCAACATCTTAAAATTCAAGAAGAGGAGTTTTATAGGAGTAGGGTGATGTCAATACACATTTATCGGTATGCCCTGTCTATTCTCCTAATTTTCCTATTTATTTTCCTGTATACACATATATTTGTGATTGTAAGTGATATTAATATTAGAATAATAATTACCATTGGACTTAACAACCAGTAAAAGGTATTGGTTGCTGTAGAAGACATTCCACTGAATATATCCCACCAATGTGGTGCAGTATCTTGTTGTATCTGTGAGGAAAGATGCACTAGTCTACCTTTGTCAATTATTGCGGATACAAGGTTATTCTGTAGGGTATGTTCTAGTGTTTCTATGTGTTGTCTTAACAACTCTGATTGTTCCAAAACCTGTTTTAGTGGGTCTAAAGAAATTATAAAGGATGTAGTGTTAGTGAGATTATGTACCTCATAGACTGAAGAGAATATCTTATCGGCGTCTGGTTCAAAAAGATAGGTGTCGTTACCCCATTGTAATATTTTAATCTTTTTTATACATCCCGCAAACGGCGCCGATTTATTTAATGCTGACATGGTGCGGTTATCATTAGTAATGATACAAATATGCTGGGGTCCTATTTCTATGAATCTATTGTTCACATTTATCGGTGTTCTTTGCATTTTGCATATGCTAGTTTGGTATTTTAACAAGCAAGGTTCATATACTGGGGAACTTCTGTCACATACCATTCCTTTATTAGTTCCTTCACATAGAGTTAAATCATGGGTTCTGTTTCCTTTATCTACATATTTCCCATATATTTCTGGATACCAAAACTCATTTTTAATTACTAGTGGCATGACCACTATTTTACACATTTCCATTACATCTGCTACCCGGTATGCTTCGAACCTTCCTACACACCATTTCTCCTCACATTCTATCTTATCCCCTTTTACTTGGAACCATACACCATCGTCAGTTAAACCCTTAAAATATTTCATCCAGGTATGATAATTTCCCAACTGTAGTTCAGTCTTGGCCCTATTTATTTGTATATGATAGGATAAGAGGTTAAAAGAGCACTGTGTGAAATTTACAAACTGTTGACTTTGATTCCACAGCTGGAGCTCTGCTCCTATCGTGTGATTTATTAACCCTCCCAAAAATTGTAATAGGGGTATTTCTTGCAGTTGGGTTTCAAAAGTGGTGGGTAACCATTTGCTTGTGATAGTCAAGCTGTCAGCTATGTGTCCCCCTGCATGCTTCCATCTGTTGTTCATTTCTTCTATCTCTACCGAGTTTAAAATTCCCATCTCTGTACCTGTCAGTCCCAATAGTGTGTCGTACCATTCTCGCTTATACCTACACTCCGGTATCGGGGAAAGGTGATATTGAATTTTATTTTTGTTTTCTGTTGTGATGTTGATACATTTATGCAAGTGTTTGGTACGGGTGTTAATATGAATGAATGAATGAATGAATGAATGAATGATTTATAAAGCGCTGCAAATGCGAACTGAATCACCTCAAGGCGCTGGATGCATTCTCTGATGTCAACTTCTCAGAAAAGGAAGGTCTTTAGTTTTTTTCTGAAGGCCTGGTGGTTTTCTTCCATGCGGATGTTGGTAGGAAGAGCGTTCCATAGTCGAGGTCCTTGGACTGTGAATCTTCGTTCTCCCTTTGCTTTGTAGCGGTATTTGGGAATGGTAAGGAGGTTTTGGTTAGCTGATCGAAGACTGCGATTCGGTGTATAGTGTTTTATTTTCTCGCGGAGATATGGTGGGGCGTTTCCTTGTACGCATTTGTGGGTGAGGCAGAGGGTCTTGAATGTGATCCGTTTCTTCACCGTTAGCCAGTGTAGGCTCTTTAGGGAGGGGGAGATGGATTCCCAGGGTTTTTTTCCTGTTAACAGTCTTGCCGCCGTGTTTTGGATGAGTTGTAAGCGCGCAAGCTGATATTGGGGTAGTCCTACGTAGAGCGAATTTGCGTAGTCGAGTCGGGAATTGATGATTGTTCCCACAACTGCCGCTTTGTCCTCTTCTGGGATGAAGGGGATGAGTCTACGTAGTTGGCGGAGGAGATGGTGGGATCCGCTCACCACTGATCCTATTTGTGCATCCATTGTCATTCCTGAGTCAAAAATGACTCCAAGACTCTTGGCTTTGGTGCTTGGGGAGATGGTTTGTCCAAGGATGGTGGGAGGTGTCCATGTAGTCTTTATTTTGGAATTTTTGTTAGCTTGTAGAAGAAGAAGTTCTGTTTTTGATCCGTTGAGTTTGAGGGAGCTAGTGGTCATCCAGTCGTCTATTAAGGAGAGGCATTTCTGTAATTGCTGATGAAGGTCTTTTTGTCCGTTGATACGAAGGTAGAGTTGGGTGTCGTCAGCGTATGAATGGAAACAAAGATCAGTTTTCCTGATGATATTGAGAAGTGGGCGGATGTATATGTTGAATAGTACTGGTGACAAGGGTGATCCTTGAGGGACTCCGCAGGAGACTGCCCGGGTTTCCGAGGTGAATGTACCTAGTTTCACTGTCTGGGAGCGATTCTCTAGGAAGGATGTAAACCATTTTAGAGCAGAACCTGTTGCTCCTGCTACTTCAGCGAGGCGGACGAGTAAAGTGTTGTGGTTTACTGTGTCGAATGCTGCGCTGAGGTCTAACAGTACCAGGAGACTCTGTTCTCCGTCGTCTGCTGCTTCCAGGGCATCATCCCATATTTTGAGAAGTGCTGTTTCTGTGCCATGGCCTGGGCGGAAGCCTGATTGCAGAGGGTCCAGGAGTTGGTGTGTGTCCAGGTGGCGTTGTAGCTGTTGTACTACCGCTTTCTCCATAATCTTGGAGATGGCGTTGAGGCTAGTTATTGG
Organism: Aquarana catesbeiana; assembly: GCF_042186555.1. Classification (NCBI taxonomy): domain Eukaryota; kingdom Metazoa; phylum Chordata; class Amphibia; order Anura; family Ranidae; genus Aquarana; species Aquarana catesbeiana. The sequence continues at coordinate 182,401,883 of NC_133331.1, read as the reverse complement.
TCTGCGGCAGTTAGGGTCCTTAGGGTCGAGATTGGCTTTCTCTTTCAAATTATTTTATTGGTTTTTGCAGAGAAATACAGAGTACAATTGAGAGATTGTACGTCGTGCAACGACGTAGAGTATAACTAGAAGTAAAACAACAAAAATTTGCAAACAGGCATTATACATAAAAGTCAGCAGTTTGTCAATGGTTTAAGCGCGCTCAGATGGTCATGGGTATCTTATTTCGCTGTATTATGGTTGCATTACTTTGCAGTTAGGGCCTCTTCTCCCCTCGCAACACCCCTCTTGGGATCTCTTTGTGTTGCAAGGGGAGAGCGGCTCCCACGTGAACTTTGTTAGGTACAGAGAGTTTCCAGTTGTGATAAGGTGTTAAATTTCTATAGTAGTCGAGATGTAACTCGCATGCCTAAGATATGGTAAACAGATTGCTCGGTCAAGAAGGTCTAGGGTTGAGTTTTGGGAGTCTGGGTTTGGGGTGCAGCATTAGTCCAGTTAGTCCAGGGAGACCATTGTTTACTGGCTTGTGTGACTCGACCATTGCTGGTAGCCACTATCATTTCGTAGCTGAAGTGCAGTGATACCAGGTCAATGGTTTGTGTTATGTTTGGTGGTATATCTGACTTCCAGTTCCGAGTTATATTGAGTCTGGAAGCCAAGAGAATATGAGTTATTGTGTGTCTGAGAGGTCCAGGTATGTTTTCTATGGTTAAATTTAGAAGCGCCAATTCTGGTGAGGGTGGGATAGGGCACTTTGTAATGTTGGCTATCAGAGCAAACGTGTCTAACCAGAATTTTCGGATGAGGGGGCATGTCCAGAAAATATGAATCATGTCTCCTCTAGATGCTTTGCATCTCCAGCAAGTCATGGGAGTGTGGGAGTGGAAGGTAGCTAACTTTACTGGGGTTAAGTACCAGCGGAGCGAGATTTTTTGGGTGAGTTCCCAGAGTGATGAACATTGGGTTACTTTGTAAGTGGACTTGAGAGCCATTTGCCATTGTGCGTCAGAGAAGGTACTGCTAAGATCTTTTTCCCATTGGTAATGGGGGATCAACTTAGTAAAGGATCTTTTCCCTTGTAGCAGGGTGTAGAAGTAGGATATACCTTTGGGCTTTGGAGTGGGGTTTGTGAGGAATTGCCAGGATTTTTGAGGGATGCTGTAATGGAGGCGAGGAAGTTTACTTAGGCAGTGATGTATACGAAGGAATGTAAATCTTTCCCCGTCTGGCAGGTTGTATTCTGTTTGTAGTTGGGAGAAGGATTTAATTTGGTTTCCTTGTAGTAGGAGGTGTATCGAGTGTATTCCATTGATGGACCAGTTGGAGAGTCTGAGGTCAGGTGATAAATGATGTAGTGACTCTAGGGGAATATGGAGGTGTGTGTTGGAGGGGGTGCATTCTGAGAGGGCGAGCATTTTTTCCCAGGCGTAGACTGAGGCCTTCATTGTCGGGGAGATGGAGGGTGAGACATACGAGCCCAGAGGGATACTCATTAACCAGTTTTTTAGGTTTGGGCGTACTAGTGAGGAATTTTCTATCTGGGCCCAATGAGATTGAGTTGTGGGTTGGAACCACTCTGGGAGTTGCGCGAGTATGGCCGCTAGGTAGTAGTCTCTGAAATCTATGGATCCTGTGCCTCCCGCTAGTCTGTGTTTAATTAATTTGGCGTGTGCGCATCTGGGCTTTTTCCCGTTCCAAAGAAATTTGGTAAAGAGTGATTGGAGAGACTTAAAGAACGAGGTGGGAATGGGGATTGGTAGTGTTCGGAAGTAGTATAATATTTGAGGTAAACATGTCATCTTGAAGGCTGCCAGCCTCCCCGACCATGAGAGCTCGTGCTTTGTGATTTGTTGTGAATCAGTTGTGATTTTGTGAAGGAGTGGGAGAAAGTTAGATGAGTATAAATTCTTTGTCGTTTTCGGGAGTTGGATTCCCAGGTATGTGATTTCTTTGTCTGCCCATGTGAAGGAGTATTGTGCCTGGAGTAAGTTCTTAGTGGTGGCATCTATATTGATGTCTAGAATGGAGGATTTGGATGTGTTTAATTTATAGTACGATACTTTACTGAACCAGTTTAATGTGGATTGTACTTCTGCTAGTGATGTTGTGGGATTAGTGAGTATTAAGATAACATCGTCCGCGAAGAGACTAATTTTATGGGTGACGGGACCTATTTGTATTCCGGATATTGTAGTGTTGGATCTAATGTGTTGTGCTAGAGGTTCCATTAATAAATTGAAGATGAGTGGGGACAGGGGGCATCCTTGACGCGTTCCATTTGTGATTGGGAATGGTTTTGAAAGCATACCTTCCGTGAATACTTGGGCCGAAGGGGTGGTATACATAGCTAGTATGGCTCTAAGGATGTGGTCTCTGAAACCAAATTTCTGAAGGACCAATTCTAGGTAGGTCCAGTGAACCCTGTCGAACGCCTTCTCTGCATCCAAGGACAAGAGCAGAGAAGGCGTTCCGGTGGATTCTGCGTGGTGGATCAGGTTGATCATTCTTCTGGTGGCATCTGGTGCCTGTCTTCCTTTGGTGAATCCTGTCTGGTCTCTATGAATGAGGGTGGGTATAATATCTAAAAGGCGTGTGGCGATTGTCTTGGCGTAAATTTTCAGGTCAAGGTTGAGTAAGGATATTGGTCTAAAGTTTTTGGGGGAGTCTGGGTCTTTCCCTGGTTTGGGAATCGTAACTATTAGTGCATTCAAGTAGTCATTCGGAAAATTGGAAGAGGAGGCAGCGTTATTAAATAGCTCAGTAATGTGTGGGACTATCTGTGGGGAATACTGTTTGTAGTATTCGGCTGTTAGGCCGTCAGGACCTGGGGCTTTCCCATTAGGTAGGGAATCAATTGATGTCTGAACTTCCTGCTCTGTAAAGGGCTTATTTAAATTATCTAGTTGAGTGCCTGTTAAGGTGGGTAATTGAATAGATTGGAGAAAATGGTTGATCTCGGCTGATGTTGGTTGCGGTGTGCTAGCATCACGTTTTAAGTTGTAAAGGTCGCTATAGTAATCGCTGAAAGCGTTAGCTATTTCCTGAGGATTGGACTGGGGGATATTCGTGTGGGGGTGGATAATCTGAGAGATTTTAGACTTGAGTCTTCTGCCTCTGAGTTTCAAAGCTAGATTTTTACCTGCCTTGTTGGAGGTGGCGTAGGAAGTGGCTTTTAACTTACGCTGGAGGTATTCAAATGAGTGGAGGAGCAAGGTTTTCAGTTCTTGCCGTAGATTCAATAATTGGATGGTTTGTGGGGGTTGGGGGTTGGCTTTATGTTGTTGTTCTAGGGAGGTGATTTGGGTTGTTAGTTCATCTAAACGCTGCGTCCTCTTTTTTTTGTGAAGGGAGCTCATTTTAATTAACATACCTCTAATATAGGCCTTGTGGGCACTCCATACCACCCCATGGTCAGACACTGTGCCTTTGTTTATAGAAAAAAATTCAGTGAGAAGGTTGGAGATTTCTGTTGTGTATTTTTCATTTTGTAGTATAAAATTGTTTGCTCGCCACAGGAATGTGTTGCGTTGTGGAGTGGAATCTGAGATTGTAATAGATATTGGGGCGTGGTCTGACCATGTTGTGGCGTGGATTTCAGATTTGCATATATTCTGAAGGAGCCACTTGTCTGTGACAAATAGATCAATTCGCGAATACGAATTATGCACGTGAGAATAGTAGGTATAGTCCTTTTCTGAGCCGTGGTGACATCGCCATACATCAAATAGTTCCTGTGAGGACAAAAGATTTTTCAGTGGCGATATACGCCTCTTCGCCGGAGACGTAGTGTCCATGGCGACATCAGGAGCAATATTGAAATCCCCACATAGGATTAGGTGTCCTTTTTTTATCTGCTTGATTAGACGTAGAACCTTATGAAGGAATTTCTTTTGGTTGGAGTTCGGTGCATAAATGTTGGAAAGGGTATAAAAGACTTTGTTGATGGAGCATACTAAAATTAAGTAGCGACCTTCAGGATCAATTAGCATCTGGGATAGTTGGAAGTCCACTGTGTCTTTTATTGCTATCATGACGCCTTTGGATTTGGTGGAGTGACAGGCATGGAAGATATGTGGGAACTGACGATTGGTGCATAGTGGAGAGTCTGATTTTATCAGATGTGTCTCTTGAATACACAAGATGTCGCTCTGTAGAGCATTGGCAGATTTCCAAAGAGAGTGGCGTTTGGCTGGATGGTTCAGGCCTTTAGCATTAAGCGATAATATGTTTAGTGGCATGGTGTTGGGAGGTGTAGGTAGGTTGGTGAGGGAAGTCATTTACAGTTAGACGACCTGGTTTACTTGCCGGAGGAGCTTGGTGACTGTAGCAGTTGGTGGATGGTGGTCTGTCGCTGGAGCCGGTAGAGGGAGGATAATAGAGCTGCAAATAGAGCAAAATGTTAATGACAGTTAACGATACAGTGCCAATGAGCAAACCACTGAAAAGGTAACTTTGCAAAAAGTGAAAAAAGAGACGTAGAGGAGGTGTATCACACCGCTTCAACCTCTAAATGGGGGTTTAAACAGTTAGTAACGAGAGGAGCTGAGTGATCAGTGGAACAATTCGTCTAACTCCAGGGGATGTGCTGTACCGTAGTTAGGCCTATTACGGTATTAATTGTGAAGCCACCTCAGCTGGGGTGGTGATCCATGCGGCTGCGGGCCTGAGATGTGCCGGTGCGAGTTGGTGGGCTCTTGGGGGGTTCCAGAATTATTCCCCAGTTGTGGAGGAGGTGTAGGCCTTTGTGCAGGTCATGTATGACGTGGGATTGCCCATTTCTAGTGACCAGGATAGTTGCTGGATACCGCCATTTGTATGGTATTTTGTGATTTTGAAGCCCTTTGGTTATTGGGTTTAGGTTTCTTCTTTGTTGGAGAGTATATTTGGATAGATCCGGGAAAAATTGAATTCCCGTGTATGGAGCAGGCAGTGGTGACTTATTTTTGACCCCCAGCAGGAGTTTTTCTTTGATATGGAAGAAGTGGACCCTCATCAAGACATCTCTGGGGATGGAGGCAGCTAGGTGGGATGGCTTGGCTATTCTGTGTATTCTGTCGATGATTATGTCCCTGGGGGATGCTTCTGGGACTATGACATGCATCATTTCTTTCGCATAGCGAGGTAGATCTGCAGGTAGTATGGATTCAGGGACTCCGCGCAGTTTGATGTTGTTCCTGCGAGATCTGTCCTCTAAATCGGCCAGCTTGGCGCGCATCCATGTCTGTTCTTCTCTCAGATCAGCACATACATCCATGACCTCATTCACTTTGGAAGTGCAGTCACTCATATCATTTTCAATGCATGTCACTCTGTCATCCATTGAGTGTATGTCTGAGGAGATTTTTGCAAACAGTGAGGAGAGATCTGTCATAAGGGAGGTCTGCAGTGAGAGCAGCATGTCCTTTAATGTGGTATCCATAACAGGCTGGCCTGAGGTGGGGAAAGCTGCCATGGATGAGTGTAGGGCCTGGTTGTTGAGAAGGGAGTTGAAAGCCTGGGCCTCAATTTGTGGGATGGGCGGCCGCTGCGGCGGCGCATCGAGCCTCATTTTAGCCTTAGCAGGGCTATTCATGAGGGTGTCACCCTCCGAGGGGTGAGGGGGTAAGGCTGGGGGGTCTGATGTAGCCGGATCTGCCAGGAATTCGTCCGGCAGATCCGTGTATGAGTCCCGCGGCGCGGCATGGCCGGCGCCATCTTGGATATCACTGACCTGCTCCGCCGGCTTGTAGGAGAATTCAGTGAGTTTTTTTGGTTGATATTCCGGGTTTCTCTTCCTAGATGTGCTGGCCATGGTCTCCGGTGTCTTGGAGGCTAGGATGGCACTGGATGAGCTTCTCTGTGCGGCCTGAGTGGTTGCTATATCTCCCCTGTGAGACGAGCTGTGGTATCAGGCGTCCATCTACAGCTCCGGTCGGCCACGCCCCCCCGAGATTGGCTTTCTTTAGCAGAGGTTTGACGATGCCTTGCTTGAGGGAGGTTGGCACAGTCCCTTCTTTAAATGATTGATTTATGAGCTGTGTTAGGATAGGAGCCAAGATGTCGGAACATTCTTTAAGCAGTTTAGTGGGGATGATGTCGTTCGGTGATGTGCTGTCTCGAAGGCTTCTGATGATGTTTTTGGTTGTGTCTATGGTGATTGGGGACAAAATGAAATTCGGTGGTTGAGTGATGTTTGTGTCGATATCTTCTTTTTGCTTTGGTTCAGTGAGGGTGATCGTTGTTTTCTGATGGATTGATTTCCGAATGTTGTCTATTTTGTCGATGAAGAAATCTGATAACTCATTGCAGAATTCTTGAGTATCGTTTCCTGGGGGCTCTAAGCAGGTCGGGGTCATAGACTGAGCCACTATTTTGAACAGTTCCCGCGGACAGTTTAAGGCGGATGAGATGGTGTCTGAGAAGTGTTTTTTTTTGGCTTTGAAGATTGCCTTGTGGTATTTCCCCGTAAGTGCTTTGTAGTTAGCATGGTTTTCCTTGGTAGGATTTCTTCTCCATGCTCTTTCAGCTCTTCTACGTTCTTGCTTGAGTAGGGTGAGAGTACCATTGAACCAGCTAGAGTTTTTTTTGCGGATGAGTGTTCTACGTTTTGGCGCCACGAAGTCTGCTGTTTGTAGTAATACATTGTTTAGGGAGTTGAGCGTTTGTTCTGTTGAGAGGTTTGAGTTTAGCAAGAGAATTTTGCTCGATAATGTAGTTTTGAAGAGATCAGAGTGGAGTTTCTTCTGCGATCTATTCCAGTGTGTTGCTGTTACGTGTTTCTGTTTTTGCAGGATGGTGTTGATGGTGATTTTAAATTTGATAGCATGGTGGTCCGTCCATGGTAGCGGTGTGTTGTCAAATACGTTGATGTCCATATTCTGTTTGAAGATGAGATCTAGGGTATGTCCTGAACCATGCGTGGGAGAGTTTATCAGTTGTTGAAGGCCAAGTTCTTCCATTTGGTTGACGCAGGCGGTTGCGGTGGGGTCTTGGGCCGAGTTTGCCCACAGGTTAAAATCCCCAAGTACCAGCAGGTTTTTGGTTTTCAAGGTGTGCATCGAGAAGAATTCAGTGAGCGGTGTGAGCAGATTGGTCTTAGGTCCTGGTGGTCTGTAGCATAGTAGTATGTGAACGGTGTCTTGAGGTGTTGTTCGGAGGTGCAGTGAGAGTGTTTCCATGAAAGGCACTGAGTTCTGTACATTTGGTTTGGTGAACCCAAGATGAGATTTGAAGATCACTGCTAGGCCTCCTCCTTTTTTTCCGATTCTATGCTCGGTTAGGATACTGTAGTTCTCGGGCACCAGTTCAGTTAGGATGGTGTTGCAGTCAGGTGTTAGCCAGTTTTCTGTAATGAAGAGGCAATCTAAGTTGTTTTCGATGACGAAATCGTGGATTTCCAGCCTGTGCTTGACTGCAGATCTGGTGTTAATCAGGGCGCATGCTAGTTGTTGCGGTTGGATCGGTGTCTCCTTGCATTTCCTGGTTGATTGTGGGTTGGTTCTTAGTAATTGTTCTTTTTTTAGTCTCTTTTGAGTGGCGCTCGGTAAAGTTGCGGCGGTGTTTCTTAGCCTGTGGATGGTGTCTGCTGTGTATTTAAAGTTGCACATGATGAGGAGGATGGTGTTGCTAGTAGGAAAGGCGTTCTGATGATGGTCCTGATGTGGTGATGATCCACTTGCAGGGAGATGGCGGGGTCTGATGGCTACCCGCTGCTTCTGGAGTAGTGTGGCGATGGGCTGGAGTGGGTGCGGAGGTACTTGGGAGGTACGGCTGCCTACCCCCTTGTCGTTGATCCAGAGGAAGGCGAAAAACCCCTAGCTGCGAGGGCCAATAATGCAGCAGAGGAAAAAATTCCTTCCTGACCCCCCGAGGGGCGATCGGACTGGCCCCTGGATCAACTGATGCAGTACCCCTAGTGGCTTACCTATGGAATATGGAAGATTCAATTGTTGGAGTTACTTCTTCCTCCATTTGTATGTGAAACCCATAGGTCTGTGCATACCAGTACCACCCATCAACTCTCTCTTCCCTCCACCAAGATGCACAGAGGAAAGTACTGGATTGATTAACGGTAATATCTGTCAGATTGAACATCCCTTCAGTTATATTCCCTCCTTCTGCCATGACTGTTAATATTTGGTACATTTGTCCCACTACCCGTTCCCGGGCTTGTTCCCATGTCTGTGAAAGGGATATTTTATGACACCTATGGTTCTTACTATTGTTAAAGGGGAAACCCATATTATCGTTCCACTGGAAAGTTACAGTTACTTCTGAGAGTGGGTCTGCCTGTATCCATGCTAAACCTACATCTACATGAAACGGTCGCCTATGTCCTTCAACAGTATAATTACCCACAGTGTAATCCTTATTTATCTCATATCCTGATACATTTGCCACTTTAGGGTCATCTATGCTCCATTCGAAAGTCATTGTTTCCTCTACTTCAAGTACATTGATACCAGGAGTCCAGGCACATACTTGTAAGGTGATAAGTGCAAACAAACTATAGAGAAACAGCATTTTCATGATGGAGTTTTCTTAGGTTGTTTCTTGCAGTGCAATGCGTGTATCCAGGTTGGCTTTCCTTCCAGCTTTACTGAAGTGGCTGTGGTCAGGAGTACTTGATAAGGACCTTCAAACCTGGGTTCCAATGTCTTTCTGGTGTGTTTCTTTACATATACATAATCCCCTGGTAGCAGCGTATGTGTACCTGTTATTGAATTAGGGTCTGGAAGAGAAGAATACACACTTTTGTGGATCTTAGTTAGACGTTGTTGTAATTTTATCACATATGCAGTCAAACTATCACATTGCAATTGCATACTCTGTGGAAAGTATAAACCTAATCTAGGTGCATTCCCAAAAAGTATTTCGTATGGGGATAATCCTGTTTTTCCTGTTGGAGTGTACCTTATAGAGAATAAAGCCAGAGGCAGGCATTCTGGCCAAGGCTTGTTTAACTCTTGCATGGCTTTTTGTATTTTTAACTTTATTGTCCCATTTACTCTCTCCACTGATCCTGAACTCTGTGGGTGGTAAGGGGTGTGAAAACTTTGTTGAACCCCTAACATGGTCATCACATTCTGCATGATTTCTCCTGTAAAGTGTGTCCCCCTATCTGATTCTATGGTTTCAGGAAGACCAAACCTAGGTATTAACTCAGTGATCAGTTTCTTAGCTGTGGCTTTAGCTGTAGCTGATTTTACTGGATAACTTTCGGGCCAACCTGAGAATAAATCAATACACACGAGGACAAATTCAAAGGGGCCGCTCTTAGGCATTTGTATGTAATCAATTTGCAGTCTCTGGAAGGGGTTTTGGGCCCGGACCTGGTGTTTTCGTGGGGTTTTTACTCTTTGTCCTGGGTTATTCAGGAGACAGATTTGGCAGGCTGCACAGTAGTTTCTTGCAGTGCTACTGAATCCAGGGGCGAGCCATCCTTGGTTCACAATCCTATACATGGAATTGGAACTGACGTGTGTGGGTAGGTGAACTGCCGCTGCCATTGCTGGGTACAGAGAGGCAGGTAGGCATATTTTGCCTCCTTCCCTCCATACATTGTCAAGGTCTGGTGTTGCTCCCATCCTGACCCACTTATCTTTCTCGCTCTCCCCTGCTTGCTCCTGTAATTTACTCAGCTGCTGCCATGTTGGTTCTGGGATACTCACCTCTACCGCTGCCAAGGTCTCAGGGCTTCCTTCCCCTAGAGCTGCCTGTTTTGCAGTCAAATCTGCAAATGCATTTCCTTTTGCCCCAATTGTTTTTGCTCTCGTGTGTGCCACAATCTTCATAATGGCCACTCGTTTAACCTTTTGAAGATTGTTCAGGACTCTCTTAATCCCTTCTCCATGTTTTACAGGTGTACCTGCTGCTGTCAGATAACCTCTAGCCCTCCATATGTGGCCATAATCGTGCGCTACACCATAAGTGTAAGCGGAGTCAGTGTAAATATTCCCTTCTCGTTCTTTTAAGTATTCTAGGGCTTGTTCTAAAGCTTTTAATTCTGCTTCCTGTGCTGACATGTGGGCTGGTAAGGGCTGTGCTTCAATTACCTGCGTATCAGTCACTACAGCATACCCTGTGTGATATTTACCCTTGTCATCAGCAAACCTACTGCCATCTATGTACAAAGTGTGCTCAGCATTTAAAATCTGTGTATCTGTAACATGTGGGAATCCCATTGTCTCCTGTTCCAAGAGCTGAAAACAATCGTGCTGATCTACTTCTTTAAACAAAAGAGTGTCAGTGTCCTCATTTCTTTTCTCACTAGTACTATTAGCACTATCATTCCCCCTTGCCAAATCTGGTGACTGAAGAGGCAAAAAGGTGGCTAAATTTAAGGTTGTACAGCGCTGAAAAGTGACATTTGGAGGTAAGAGTAAAGTACACTGTAACCTTAATTGCCTAGCCATTGAAATGTGTTTGGGCTGTACCTGAGACAAGATTGCATGTATGTCATGTGTGGTATGCACTACGACTGGATTGTCTAGAACAATCTCTGATGACTTATCTATGATAATTGACACTGCAGCTACCGCCCGTACACAGGACGGTGAACCTCTAGATACTGGATCTAATGCTACTGAAAAGTAAGCGACTGGTCTTTGTTTTACATGTGCCTGTGTCAGAACACCTGTGGCATGTCCAGTGATCTCAGCAATGTACAGATTAAATATCTTAGTGTAATCTGGTATACCAATAGCCGGGGCAGAAATCAACAACTTTTTCAAAGTGATAAACGATTAATAAGCTACTTCTGTAAGCATATACGGTACAATTTTCAAACAATCGTATAATGGCTGCATCAAAGCGCTAGCATGTGGTATCCACTGTCTACAATATGACACAATACCTAAAAACATACGCAATTGTTTGAAATTCCGTGGGGGTAACATTCCCTTTATCACTTGAACCCTCTCCTCAGTGAGATGTCTCGTACCCTGTGATATACAATGTTCCAAAAAGATAACTTTTTCCTGACACACTTGCAACTTTTTCTTATTAACCTTGCAACCTTTTTCTGCCAAAAATCGCAACAAATTAAGGGTGGTGTGCAGGCTTTTAGTCTTTCACTTATCTGTGGAATTAATCCCTCCATAAATTGTCTATTGAAGGCTCGGATTGTGACTGGCAGGGCCAAGTCCAATCCCTCATCTGCCATCATACTTTCCATAGATAAGTAAAATTCCGATACAGTCTGTCCTGGCATTTGCTTCATGGGTGATATGGACCCCCTCTCCTGTTGTTTTGCCTGACAAAAAGCTTCTAATCTAGCAATAAAAGGGGCCCTTGAGTCTATGTGTCTGACGTGTCCTGTCTCCAGATTGCCATCCCCCTCAGCTCGGTCTGCAGATAGTCATAAACTGGTTAAACAGGGTCAGAGTCATTTTATGTCTGCATAAATCCTCCCCATCCTGCCAGGTTGCTTCATGTGTATTCATTAACTGTGTCACAAATCTACAGAAAACAGCTGGCTTTACTATAATGCATGTATCAGTGCGTACGGGGGCTACAGTTTCTGAATGAAATTCTTATACTCCACAAACCTGAAAAAAAACATTCTCTACCCTTAAGTACAGGATATATCTTGTGTGGTTTACGTTCTATGTCAGTGTATGGGGGTGGGATGGTTGAACTAAGATTATTTAAAATTTCAACATTTTTTGTTCTTCTGTCTTTCATATCCCAACCATCACAGTCTGGATTATATTTCCACCCCTCTTCTTTCGCTCTATTTGAGACCTTAATTAAGCATTGAACATGACGCATCCATTGCTTCTCTAACACCTCTCCTTGTCTGTCCCTTTTTATTTCACTTTTTTTTTCACTAATTCACTCCATACATCCGGGTCTAAACCCGCTGCTCCTTTCACCTTAAATTTACGAAAGACATCCTTTAAGTCCTATGCTTCATCTTTCCCACAGATGTTTTTAATTATCTGTGGCACCGTATAGTGCGCCACAATTCCCTGACGGGGTTTTGTGTTCCTCTGGCCCATTCTAACAGTCCTGCCTAGGTAGCATGTGGGACACTTAGTGTACAATATAATGCGGCTACAACATATACAAGAATGAATAATTACTTTATATGCTAGCCCAATAACAAACCAGCTAAGTTACACTAGTTCCTCGTTGCCTTCCTCCCAGGGTGCTAGAATTCTAAAAACCTCTCCGGAATGAGATTTCTGAAATCGAATTACTTTATATGCTAGCCCAATAATAAATAATTACTTTATATGCTAGCCCAATAACAAACCAGAATGCGGCTACAACATATACAAAAATGCGGCTACAACATATACAAGCATTCCTTTAAGTGGCCAGGTATCCGACTAGATCTCCGGGCTTTATGGAGATCTTATTCCCTCCCCGTATCTGGGATCCCTCTCATACACTCTTATCCCTGCTTTATGGAGCAGACAGGGCTTATACTCTCAACCCGTCTATGGTTTATGAGTTAGATGTGAGGTTAAGCATAAGCGTCAGACCCCCAAGCTCACAAGCCCTCAAGTTCCCAATCATGTGAGGTAAGGCGCATTCCGTTGCTTAGTTCGGCAATCCCCTTCTAACTCATACCATCCTTGACAAGGCTCATTCACTTTCTCAACAAGACAGACAGACAGACAAGAAATAAACAAATAATCCCAGCAATATAAACTAAAATATGCAGTAATTCTAGACTCACCACTACAGAGGCTGGTGTTTTAAAACCAGGAGAACCGTAACTGACAGAACGGATAGGCACAAATCAGGGGAGCACAGAATATAAGAAAAATAAAGCTTTTTCTTACCTGGCCAGGTTTTTGATCTGTGGTTCCCGGAATGCCTATTCCTTTTTGTTCCGTCAGCCGCGTTCGTCCACCTCTTGTAGTATCATCGGTGAGTCCCTGTTCGGGCGCCAAAATGTTAGGGGCAACTCTTAAACAAGTTGCTTTAAGTTTATATTGCTTTGTCAAATTATTGCTTCTATAAAAAAGATGACACGGAGTCAGGTATGTCTGTATCACAGTTCTGAGCATGAGAGAACTGCACCCTTTACTTCTTTTATAGGCAGCTCTACAAGCAGTAATCTTATACCCTATCAAGGTGCACACTGTGCAGAGGACACAGTGCACTAACTGTAAATACTGTAGCTGTCTGCCTGTGGTATAAATAGGATCAGAAGAACACCACTAATTTTCTTCAGGTAGCTTTAGGTGCACACTGTGCAGAGGGCACAGTACACTAACTGTAAATACTGTAGCTGCCTGCCTGTGGTATTAATAGGAGCAGAACAACAGCAATTGTCTCCAGGTAGCTTTAGGTGCACGCTGTGCAGAGGACGCAGTACACTAACTGTAAATACTGTAGCTGCATGTCTGTGGTATTAAAAGGATCAGAAGAACACCACCAATTTTATCCAGGTAGCTTTAGGTGCACACTGTGCAGAGGACACAGTACACTAACTGTAAATACTGTAGCTGCCTGCCTGTGGTATTATTAGGAGCAGAACAACAGCAATTGTCTCCAGGTAGCTTTAGGTGCACACTGTGCAGAGGACGCACTACACTAACTGTAAATACTGTAGCTGCCTGCCTGTGGTATTAATAGGATCAGAAGAAAACCACTAATTTTCTTCAGGTAGCTTTAGGTGCACACTGTGCAGAGGGAACAGTGCACTAACTGTAAATACTGTAGCTGCCTGCCTGTGGTATTAATAGGAGCAGAACAAAAGCAATTGTCTCCAGGTAGCTTTAGGTGCACACTGTGCAGAGGATGCACTACACTAACTGTAAATGCTGTAGCTGCCTGCCTGTGGTATTAATAGGATCAGAAGAACACCACTAATTTTCTTCAGGTAGCTTTAGGTGCACACTGTGCAGAGGGCACAGTACACTAACTGTAAATACTGTAGCTGCCTGCCTGTGGTATTAATAGGAGCAGAACAACAGCAATTGTCTCCAGGTAGCTTTAGGCGCACACTGTGCAGAGGGCGCACTACACTAACTATAAATACTATAGCTGCCTGCCTGTGGTATTAATAGGATCAGAAGAACAAAACTAATTTTCTTCAGGTAGCTTTAGGTGCACACTGTGCAGAGGACACAGTGCACTAACTGTAAATACTGTAGCTGCCTGCCTTTGGTATTAATAGTAGCAGAACAACAGCAATTGTCTCCAGTTAGCTTTAGATGCACACTGTGCAGAGGATGCACTGCACTAACTGTAGATACTATAGCTGCCTTACGGTGGTATTAATAGGATCAGAAGAACACCACTAATTTTCTTCAGGTAGCTTTAGGTGCACACTGTGCAGAGGGCACAGTACACTAACTGTAAATACTGCAGCTGCCTGCCTGTGGTATTAATAGGAGCAGAACAACAGCAATTGTCTCCAGGTAGCTTTAGGTGCACTCTGTGTAGAGGATGCAGTACACTAACTGTAAATACTGTAGCTGCATGTCTGTGGTATTAAAAGGCTCAGAATAACACCACAAATTTTCTTCAGGTAGCTTTAGGTGCACACTGTGCAGAGGGCACAGTACACTAACTGTAAATACTGTAGCTGCCTGGCTGTGGTATTAATAGGAGCAGAACAACAGCAATTGTCTCCAGGTAGCTTTAGGTGCACACTGTGCAGAGGATGCAGTACACTAACTGTAAATACTGTAGCTGCATGTCTGTGGTATTAAAAGGATCAGGAGAACACCACCAATTTTATTCAGGTAGCTTTAGGTGCACACTGTGCAGAGGACACAGTGCACTAACTGTAAATACTGTAGCTGCCTGCCTGTGGTATTAATAGGAGCAGAACAACAGCAATTGTCTCCAGGTAGCTTTAGGTGCACACTGTGCAGAGGACGCACTACACTAACTGTAAATACTGTAGCTGCCTGCCTGTGGTATTAATAGGATCAGAAGAACACCACTAATTTTTTTCAGGTAGCTTTAGGTGCACACTGTGCAGAGGACACAGTGCACTAACTGTAAATACTGTAGCTGCCTGCCTGTAGTATCAATAGGAGAAGAACAACAGCAATTGTCTCCAGGTAGCTTTAGGTGCACACTGTGCAGAGGATGCACTGCACTAACTGTAGATACTATAGCTGCCTTACGGTGGTATTAATAGGATCCGAAGAACACCACTAATTTTCTTCAGGTAGCTTTAGGTGCACACTGTGCAGAGGACACAGTGCACTAACTGTAAATACCGTAGCTGTCTGCCTGTGGAATTAATATAAGCAGAACAACAGAAATTGTCTCCAGGTAGCTTTAGGTGCACACTGTGCAGAGGACGCACTACACTAACTTGTAAATACTGCAGCTGCCTGCGGTACTGTACTAATAGGATCAGAAGAACACCACTAATTTTCTTCAGGTAGCCTTAGGTGCACACTGTGCAGGGGACGCACTACACTAACTTGTAAATAATGCAGCCGGCTGTGGTACTGTACTAATAGGATCAGAAGAACACCACTTATTTTCTTCAGGTAGCTTTAGGTGCACACTGTGCAGAGGACGCACTAAACTAACATGTAAATACTGCAGCTGCCTGCGGTACTGTACTAATAGAATCAGAAGAACACCACTAATTTTCTTCAGGTAGCTTTAGGTGCACACTGTGCAGAGGACGCACTAAACTAACTTGTAAATACTGCAGCTGCCTGGGGTACTGTACTAATAGGATCAGTAGAACACTAATTTTCTTCAGGTAGCTTTAGGTGCACACTGTGCAGAGGATGCATTACACTAACTGTAAACACTGTAGCTAATAGGACTAATAGGATCAGAAGAACACCAGCAATTTTCTTCAGGTAGCTGTAAATACTGTAAAAACACCTGCCTGCCTGCCAGTAGTAGGAAGGGAATAACAAGAATGGATCTAGCTAAACTGAATACAGTATATATATATATATATATATATATATATATATATATATAAATAAAAAGTAATATTCTTTTAAATTTCGTACCTGGGGAGTGTCTATAGTATGCCTGTAAAGGGGCGCATGTTTCCCATGTTTAGAACAGTCTGACAGAAAAATGACATTTCAAAGGAAAAAAAGTCATATAGACACCCCCCAGGTATGAAATTTAAAGGAATATTACACTTTTATTATTTCACTTTAAGCATTATTAAAATCACTGCTCCCGAAAAAACGGCCATTTTTAAAACTTTTTTTTGCATTGATCCATGTCCCCTGGGGCAGGACCCAGGTCCCCAAACACTTTTTATGACAATAACTTGCATATAAGCCTTTAAAATTAGCACTTTTAATTATTCATGTTCGTGTCCCATAGACTTTAACGGTGTTCGCGTGTTTTGAACAAATTTTTTGCCTGTTCGCATGTTCTGGTGCGAAACGAGGGGGGTATTCGGCTCAACCCTACTCAGCAGTGACTTAAACTAAGGGTTTATTATCATTTAATGATTACAATCTGCATTAATCAGTCACTTTTATACCTGTCTGGAGCTCCTATTTGCCTACTTATATTTACATACAAAGAAAATGACTTTTGAAGTTTTTGGGGGGGAATTTCTTATAAATTCAGTTTTGCATCTTTTTACAGTAGCCATTTCAATTGTTTCCATTCTTCATCCCATACTACACTGTCTGCTAATCTAATGCATTCAGCATGTGGACTATAACATGTAATGAAAGACATCATAGCAGGACACATTTCATTGTGATCAGAAAACTGCACTTGATGTCAATCTCTAGCTTTCTAATGTGTTTGTGTCACACAGGTCTTTAGCAAATACGAAAATTACAAAGTAAAGTAACCACAAAATTCTAAATCAATATTGCATTTTGTTATCTATGTGGATACAAAAAAATAAAATTACAGCAATTGTTACCTTGAATAGTAAAATGCATGCCATGAAAAGGGAAAATGTGAGTTTAACTGAAGCCTTGTTTGAAGAAACTGGAAAATTGTTTTTGCACTCCATATTTTGCCCAAAGCCTCAGTAAGTTCATGGAAATGCAGAGGAACTTGTCAGCTATAAATATCTTTTAAATTGCTTGCAGTAGCTCTAATGTATAAAATTGCCACAGCAAATAATGTGCTGTCACATACGTAGAGGTACATGGTTGTAATGCATGGGAAAATTGGTCTGAAGGCAGCATTTATTGTGAATGTGCAACATGAAGGATTTTGTCTTTAAAAGAAGATTATCATTGTGAAGATGATAATATTCATTTTTCTTAAGCTACTCTATAAAACATCGAACCTCAGGCAGTGCCCTAAGAACTGCTGAAAAATAATACAATAGGGTTGGACGTCATACACTGCACATTGGTTGCACCCTGAATCCAGTGTGAAGATTAATGTCTGCGGTTTGTTACTGGGAAATAGGACAGAAAAAAAATGTCTGCCTCTAGTATAAAAACACAGTCCCTGTTAACATGTGGCAATGCTTTAATAATTTCTAAGAAGGGTTAAATCTGCGGCGCTAATCAAATAAATATATTCCTGAGAAGTAAAAAATGTGTAGGCTAACGTGAAGAAGCCAATAAAAGACTCAAAGAATGACCATGGTTTGAAGGTGCGTGAATAACTAATAATATAAAATAAGTGCTAGGTGTCAAAACAGGTTAATAGTAATAAACATCAAGCTCGTGGAGGAGCAAAGAAAAAACGACCCCTGATGATACTGTTCACACACCTACAATTAATAAGGGGAGGTAAAACTGCGGCGCTTAAATCAATGAGTAAATTCCTGGGATAACAAAGGACACCAAAGGAAAAAAGCCTGTAGGAAGATGCAGGTAGCAATTAAATTTCTTAAGATATGTGAATAACTAATAAAGCCTTGACAGAAATAAGCTATGTAACAAAGGAACTAATAACTACACCAGGAATTAATTCCAAGTAAGGATCTAGTTCATGTAAATTAATATTCCACCATTTCTGTGCAACCAAAAATACAACAAATCAATGTTGCAACAAAAAAGTGCAGCTAATAGGGGAACTAAATTATTGAAATCCAGATGATTAATGACCTTTAAAACCTAAATTAATAAATGTGACTCGTGACTCCAATAACACAATAATCCTAAAAAATGTGTGTACAATAATCCTAAAAAGGTGTGTGCAAACAGTATTCCAGTGCAGCATCCAAGGTGAAAAATTAGAACTCTATAAAATATATTGTGCAAATGTATTCCAGTATTCCGGTGCAGCATTCAAGGTGAAAAATTAGAACTCTATAAAATATATTGTGCAAATGTTTGTGCAGCATCCAGGAAAAAGTTTCCAGTTTAAGGAAAGTGTATCAAATCAGCCAATTGTTTCTAATAATCGTACAATGTATCTTCCAAACAAATAAATAATAGCACACCAGTAAACGGCAAAGCCAGTGTTCAGCACAAATGACACACTGAATGTGATAAAAATAAACGTGATTCCCAAAGTAAATGAAAGTCGTTTCTGAACTGAACAAATGATGAAATAATGAAGAAATAATTTAGCAAAGACTCCCATCCATAACTCCTTCCTGATGAATATAATCCTTCACATATCCCCAGTGAAGACAGACAAGTATATGGAAAAATGTACCGGTTCCCCCAGCCTCTCACCTCCCGGCTGAGCGATAACAGCCTAAAAGTAGCCTCACGCAGTCTGTGCTTGCAGGTGGTTTTGAACGCTGTCAGTTCTCAATAGGGTGATATCAGCCTCCCGATCTCCAAGTTTCTCAGGCAGTAATCGTTCAAAAAAATAATAAGGGGAAGGATTCCATAGTGTAGTATGTAAGTAATGAATTCTTTATTAAATAATAGCCCACTTACATTCAAAACTAGCAGCATCAGCAAAAAGTTTAAAAACGGCTCACTGACTCACCGATCCCGGCCGTGATCGGAAAGACAAGTAGCCCAGCAATACCGCCTCTCTTCTCCCTGACGCGTTGCGTGACTGTCACGTCACTTTCTCAAAGGGTATTAATAATAATTTCTGTTTTTTACAATGTTTCTTGAAATTGGAGACATGTATGCCAAACAATATATTATTTTCTCAACATTTTATTACCCATAATAACAGTATTGCAGTTACACAACTTAACAGTTTAATATTTATTCAGTAGTACTTAAAGTGCATGGCAATAAATAAAGTATGGAAGGGTTATAACATTTGTAATTTTCTTTTACCATCTATGTTCCTGATGTGGAGCTATCTCCCTTTCTCCCCGCCCAGCCTTCCTAGGCTAAACTGCATTTAGTAAATATAATAGTTAATATAATAATGCAGGACTGCTGTTAGAAATCATGGGGTCCCATAGAGCCTTCCTGATGGGGCTCCCCCAATCTCGCCTCCACCACCCCCAAGGTGCAACAGACCATTTGCAATTACTTTATCCACCTACCAAAGATTAGAAAAAGTCCCTCCTCTGCTCCCACCTCCTGGGTCCCTCTGTTGGCATGATGGGGCCCAGGGAAATTTAATTTAAGCCCTGATAAGCAAGTAGGAGCAGAGGTGCGGTCTAGTAAATATCACCCAAAGGGTGTTATTTACTAAAACTAAAGAGTGCAAAATCTGATGCAGCTCTGCATATAAACCAATCAACTTCTAAGTTTTATTGCCAAAACTTAAAGTGGTTGTAAACCTGAAAAAAAAAAATGATTCTGCAGTTTACCCGGTACAGTAAAGCATTACAAGTCATCTGTGCCAAGTCTTGCAAAGAATGGTAAATCCAGCATTGAGAAATCCTCTCCCCTTTTCTTAAAAGCCGACACATGAAAAAAATTGTGTCGCCAGACCCCGCTGCTGTGACTGACATTACATATTTCTCTCATGCACGAGCATTAGAGAAGGGGGGGTGTGTCCAGCATTCCAGCAACAGATTGCTCCCCCTACCTCCTCTAGCTCCCCCACTCCCATTGGCTGTTCCGTGCCTGAAGTCATGTGGTGCCTTCCCTGAGCTCCGATTGGACGGTACTTGTGAGGGGGTTTGGTCAGCCTACATAGATTCGCATACACACAGGCGCCAGGTAGCTTTGACATGCATGCATTGATGGGGCTGTGAATGCTCTCTGCGTGTTATGTGCATGCACGGTGGGGAGTGTAGAGATGGGATGGGAGTCCACAGCTCTGCCTCCCAAGCTCCAGCATTCAGACCCGCTCACCGATCTCCAATATTAACAGGGCTCATACAGGCGCAGGGCAAAAGATTTTTCAGGTAAAACCACATTGATTTCATTTGGATACTGTATATGAGCACATTGCTATAGTGCTTTTGTTTTATATAGCATGCACCTTAGGTTTACAACCATTTTAATCGAACAACCTGAAGTTAGAAGCTGATTGGCTACCATGCACAGCTGCACCAGATTCTGAGTGCTCCAGTTTTAATAAATCTCCCCCAAACTTTTCTCTTCACTCCTCCCAAGACCTCCTGCTCCCAAGCTTTTTTGCCTCCTCCTCCCATGCTCCAGGACTCCTCCAGAGCATTTCCCATCCTCTAGAACTCTCTACCTCAGTTTGTCTGACTATCTCCTACTCTGGCTGCCTTTGGGTGGTCCTTGAAATCTTATCTCTTTAGGGATGCCTATTAACTAACAACTGAACTTTTAACTCTTCCACCAGCTCATTCCCCACAGGTATAACCTTTTGTACCACTTGCCCTCCCCTATCAGATTGTAAGCTTTTATGAGCATGGCCCTCTTAACCCTCTTATTTTATTGTATTCTAAATTTACTGTCCCCTTTTAGAAAGTGCTGAATAAACTTGTGGTGCTACATAATTCCTGAATAATAATAATAGTAAAATTGTCTATTAACAGTAAAATATAGGACCTTTATATAAGTATGTGAATAACTAAAACACTAAATCACTCAACACCCCTCCCCCCCACCCTTCTTGTCTGTCAAAGAAAGCAGGATAATCCCGTAGCCTATATTTTTAACTTTTGTGTTGCTATGAAAAATATGCTATGGTACAAATGTCTAAATTATTTCTTTTATCAGACAACATCTGCAACAGAAAACAAACAAATGTGTTTTATAGTTAACTGTTGTAGACTTGCAAAGAAAAATAATTCAAATAACCTAATATATCCCACACCATTTTAACTGCTTGCAAGCAAGACATTGGAGAAAACTATAAAACTAGCACAAAGGAAAGTTCTACTGTGACCTAGTGTCTCATTCTTAGCAGATTCAGCTGCATGCCAGCAGTCTATAACCATCATGTAGAGATGTATAGAATCAGGAAATCAGTTACCTATGAGTCATAACAAGTTAAAAATAAGTTCATTAAATATTGCTTTATTGTAGGATTAATGCCAAAAATGTTAACCTGGGGTGACATGGCCATTAGACAAGACATCTTACATAGGGTTGTCACTGGCTGAAAGGTCATATAGCAATCCTTTTTATTTGTTGGAGCAATTTGTTTTTGCTACAGCACATGGGTGCAATGCTACCAGTCATTAGATTGCCAAGATTTGTCTCACTATGCTGATGACACCAGTAGCCACTATAATTGGGAACAGATTTTTTTAAATAGTTCATGGGCCTCAATGTACATTGCTAGCTCTAACAAGCTAAAATTATAAGTGGAAGCTTAGGCTACATAAGAGTCTGCTTAAAAGCACTGCTTTTCCCTTCCTCCCACCCATGCTGTATACTGTATGTAAAAGACATGTTTGTAAATATATTTTCTTGAATACGGTTTGGTCTGCTCCCATGATGCAGAAACAACTGCACCCCTCTGAAAGTGAGTGGTTCCTGCAGGGGAGAGGTGGGAGCATGGACAATGGAGAGGAAAGTGAAGCCTGATGGTGACTTCACAGCTCCAGCAATTTAGCCCCAGTGTTTAGTGTTTCTTGACACAGGGGAGTGAAGCTTCTGCAAATGTGGGTTTAAGAAAAGGTATTAACACACATCTCTTCAACAAATAGCATAAAACATAGGTAGGAGGAGGGAAGAAACAATGTTTTCAGGCAGACTATTTATAATTAGCCTAAACTTTCACTTTAAATTTCATACACTAACACAACCCTGCACAATCTCTGACCAAAAGCTTCCAAAGCTTTTTGTTGATACATTGCTGTGTTACCAATGATCCCTGTAAAAGTGTCATGTTAAATAAAAAGGATTTTGTTATCTCTGTTGTCCTCCATATCTGGAGTGTCCCTGACCTTTTCCCACATTGCAGCTGATATATAATCTTTTTTTTCCATTGGGAAATACATTCTTTGTCCTCATCTTTCTGACTTATTCCTTACTTTTTGTTTTGAGAAGTCAAATATACTTTGATGTGATGCCACTGAATCCTATATAAAGATCTTTTTTCTTAAAAACAATTTTTTTTTCATGTTGGCCTCTACAACTTCCAAAGATGGCAGTCTTCTATGATTTAAAATCCACAATGCCTTGCTTTTCTACATCCAAGCTCTTTAAAAAAAAATATGTTCAGAAAACGCATCAGTTTCAGCCTATCTGCCTATTCCTTCCTTGATTAGAAGTGTTAATGGTGTCACTTTTTTTATATCACCTTCTGCCTTGGTTACAATGTAGATGCATTGTGTGACTGCTAATTGGCCAAAAAACATTCAACTTACTTCAGTGTCCTTAGTATAACAAATATTTCTTTATACAATTTTCATTTGAATATCTTTCTAAATTTATGCTGAAATAAAAACATGATTTTCCATTAAAACATGATTTTCCATTAAAACAAGAACCTTTTAAGGTAAAATAAGCAGAAATAAAGCACAAATACCTTTTAATGTTCCACAAATAAAAGTTCATGACAAGAGGGAGGCAAGTGAGATCCTGCAGAATCCTGAACATACAGTCTGCAGAATCTGTCACATATAGGGTTGCCACCTGTCCAGGATTCAACCGGACAGTCCGGGTTTTGAATCATGTGTCCGGGTTTCAGTCTGTCTGAAACCAGGACACATTATTCAGACTGGGCTGTGGCTCCCCAAGTAACTGAGACAGTTACACAAAACTTTGTTCCCATCTGGGAGCTGCAGGCCGCTGCCTGGGGGCAGGTCCAGCATTCCTGGGGGGAGGAGGGGGGTGGTGATGATGTCAACAAGAGCAGTTTGGCCACACCCACTGTTCCAGGTGTCCCAGGTCTTTTATAATTCTATAGTGTATACTAAGGGGAAAAAAAAAAACTTGCCCTGTGCCGCTAAAGTGTTCGGGTTTGGCTTGAGGAAAAGGTGGCAACTCTAGTCACATAACAAAAAGACGCTGTCAGAGACTGGAGAACAGATCTCTCTGTATAACCATGGCCTATAGGAAAAGTGATGAGAAAGACAACATTCCAATGAAGTATACATAAAAAGCATTTAATTGGAGCAAACAATACCACTCACATGCTGACAGTGAAGTGCCTGGAAATAGAAACAAAAATCTGCCCGGGCAAGAGGTGCACAATTTGAGGTTAGGAAAAGTGCAAGGATCCATTGTGGATGGAATCAGTGTCAAAATTCTTGCTGCTGAGAGGTGACCCAAGCTGTCAACTGGATGGAGTCGGCATTGAATTCCTTGACACGTTTAAAGGGTACTTCCATCTTTCTCAAGCCTGCTATTGGGAGACTGTGGCTAAAAATCATATAGAGCACTGTTACCATGGGAGGAAGGAGGACACTAAGCATCTATAGATGAACTGGCAATTAGCCCCAAAGAACAAGATTATTAACATTTATCCAAAAATAAATGAAACAGACTAAATAAACACCACTGAAAAACTTGATAAAAACCTTGCACAAGTGAGAGACCTAAATGGATAGAAGACAATAGAGGTGGGTTTATATTAAAATAGAAAGATGGTGGGTTCATATTAAAGTACAAAAAAATAATACATTGGTAATAAAATCATTACAATATAATCAATATAAGTCAAGTTTATCCTACCAATATTGGATTGGATAATAAATACAATTATAAAATTAAAAATATTGCTAAAATATATAAATACCCAACCAAAAATTGCATACTTTTTACTACAAGATGGGTTAAAAAAACATTTGGCTCCATTCACAAAACCAAAATCCGGACACATTTTCCCTAAATATTGCATTTACCGCAAAACACTGAAAACGATAAATGCATGCAGTAATTAAGTAGTGATCCAGGCATGCGGTAATGATGGAAGTGATGTTATTTGAGGCAAATTTGTTGGAGTTTTAGGCCAATCTAAGGAGAAAGAGGAGAAGAAGAAGGGCGGTTGTCATGCGGCCAAGTTCTTTTAAGCAGCCCACCTTGCTGGATGATTTCTCTGAAGCAGAAGTGCTCTCTAAATTCCATCTATCTAACAATCTCATTATGCTTCTCTTTGGAGGAATTGAGACCTTTTCTGCAGCCCCCCCCCCCACACACACACACACTGCATTGTCGTGCCATACCATCCATAATCAAGTTTCTGGCTGCTGTGCTGCATTTTCTGGACAAGGCCATCTAGCAGATGGTAGCTGGAGAGGTTGTGAAGGTATCACAGCCATCTTTCTCATGTTTGCTTGCTTAGGCCCTGCAGGGTTTCCGTCAAATTGCCTCCAAATATATCTACCTACCTAACACAAGTCAGGAGTGGGATCAGATTTAGAACAAATTCTAAATTCTAGCATTTTGCTTTTAGGCCAACAAGTTAAATTTTGGTCTGACCAGAGCACCTTCTTGCTGTGTTTGCTGTGTCCCCCACATGGTTTCTCACAAACTGCAAACGGGACTTCTTATGGCTTACTTTCAACAATGGCTTTCTTCTTGCCACTCTTCCATAAAGGCCAGATTTGTGGAGTACACGACTAATAGTTGTCCTGTGCATAGATTCTCACACCTGAGTTGTGGATCTCTGCAGCTCCTCCAGAGTTACCATGGGTTCTTCTCTGATTAATGCTCTCCTTGCCTGGCCTGTCAATTTAGCTGGACAGCCATGTCTTGGTAGGTTTGCAGTTGTGCCATACTCTTTCCTCTTTCGCATGATGGATTGAACGGTGCTCTGTGGGATGTTCAAAGCTTTGGATATTTTTTATACCCTAACCCTGCTTTAAACTTCTCCACAACTTTATCCCTGACCAGTCTTGTGTGTTCCTTGGCCTTCATGATGCTGTTTGTTCACTAAGGTTCTCTAACAAACCCTGAGGGCTTCACAGAACATCTGTATTTATACTGAAATTAAATTACCCACAGGTGGACTCTATTAACTAATTAGGTGACTTCTGAGGGCAATTTTTCCACTAAATTTTAGTTAGGGGTATCAGAGTAAAGGGGGTTGAATACAAATGTATGCCACACTTTGCAGATATTTATTTGTATTTGTATTTATTTTCCTTTCACTTCACAATTGTGTGCCACTTTGTGTTGGTCTATTCAAATAAAATCCCAATAAAATACATTTACGTTTTTGGTTGTAACGTGACAAAATGTGGAAAATGCCAAAGGTATGAATACTTTTTAAAGGCACAGTAGATTATGTCTTCATTTTTATGCATTTTAGCATGTTTTACTATTTGTTAACGCTTGAATAAGGTAATTTTTTTTTTACAATCTTTGCTCTTCTTTTTGTTTGCTAAACCCTTTCCAGTCAGCAAAATTCTTCAATATTCTTTGAAAATGAAGGAGTCTTTGTCCAGAATAGTTTTGGCTAGACATACACAGTATACAATACAGAATATATTAGGTGCAGCAATAGATTTGTCTATTTGCACAGTATAGTATGAATGGAAGATTTTGTTAGATTTTTGTTGTTTAGCTGATCAAAACAAACCCAATGCCCTGTACACACAAGCGGACTTTTCGACCGGACTGGTCCAACGGACCGAATCCGGCGGACAATTCGACCATGTGTCGGCTTCATCGGACCTTCAGTGGACTGTTTCTGTCGAAAATCTGACGGACTTTAAATTTGGAACATGTTTTAAATCTTTACGTCGGAACTCCGCCAGACCCAGTTCCTATCAAAAAATCCGCTCATCTGTATGCAAGTCCGATGGATGAAAACCGATGCTAGGGCAACTATTGGCTACTGGCTATGAACTTCCTTATTTTAGTCCGGTCGTACGTCATCACGTATGAATTCGTTGGACTTTGGTGTGATCGTGTGTAGGCAAGTCCGTTTGTTCGAAAGTCCATCGGAAGTCTGTCAAAAGTCCATTGAAAGTCCATCGGAAAGACCGTAGGACCTTTTTTGCCGAAAAGTCCGCCCATGTGTACAGGGCATAAGAGTGTATGGCCATATTTAGTGCCTGTGTAGACGGGCTTCAATGGTCAAATACAGTGTACATTTGACATCAATAAAAAATGCTTGTGAGATCATGTAGAATGCATTGCAGGTGCAGTTGACCTATAGTTAACCTGCATTTGACCTACTTTTGAGTTACCATAGGTTGTATGGAGAGAAAAGTGAACAAAAGCACAGACACAGGACACAGGTCCTTACACTGTTGATTCTCGGGTGCAACTTCCTCTCCTGTCATCCCTCAGAAAAACAATAAAAAAGTACAGTAGTGGCATCATCAGCTGTCACTATAGCGCTCAAGAAGACACAGCAAATCTCAGGAGAGAAGTAGGAGTGTGTGGGATATGCCTCAGATGATCTTGCACTGCAGAGTTCTCAGACATTGTGACATGACAGGAAGTACACTACAACTTCACGGCACAAGCTATATATTTTGGGAAACTACTTATCCACAATTATCACAAGTATGTATTTTTTTTAAGTCATCCTATCTTTATTCTTTTGAATATAGGCCAAATAAACATACTGTATATAGGAAAAAAGTGCTAAAAACTTGAGACCTGTGTTTAAATTTGGCTCAGAAAATTAAAAGTTTTTTAGCTTTATTTAGAACCATATTGTTTTACTTTAAAATTGCATAACAGGATCACTAGTCCCAGGCTCAAATGGCCTTTTCTAAGCCATCTGCTTAGAGTTGACAGGATGATAGTACTGTCACTGTGTGTACCAAGCATCTGCTTTTATCTCTTCAGCTAACAATGTAAATTTGGATTGTAAATTATTCAAATCGGTATGGGGATACTAGACCTGTAAACCTGAACAAATGTGCTACAGTATATGATTTATTGTCCTAAATGCTACTTTTGTTTTTCTGGCTGATGAGAAACAGTTAGGCTGAAAGGGCATTGTGGAGAAATTGTGCTCAGTCAGTAGCACTGCGAATAGTAAAAGGTAGAACATACTGGTGTATTATATAAAAAAAATGTTAGGTACTATATGGATGCCCGACCATGGTCACTGTGAAGTTCCTAAGTAACTGGATCCCTTTGGAAACTAAAAATAATGATGGGCATAAACAGTCTTTGTCTATTTGTATTGTTTATTTTTAAAGCATAACTCCACTTCAAAATTATCTCCCTGTCAGTTATATGCATTTTAAGCATTTTGACAAATATCAATACCCTCTCTTATGTCTGGCTGATTGTTTAAAAACTCATACCTACATAACTTCATTCCATTCAGTACATCCATGTACTGATGAAAAAAATTATAACTGTTATTAACCACTTGGTGCCAAATCATGTACCTGTACATCATTTGGCTTCAAGTGGTTTTACCGGAGTGATTCCTGCCGCCTCTCTTGTAATAACGACCGATGTGGCTAAGCAGCTGCTTAATTTTTATTACAGCCTTCCCCTGCTTGCCTGGGTCTCCCATCCCATGTAAAGGAGGGATTTGGGGGTCTTATAGACCCCAGATCACTCCATAAAGAGTGCCTGTTACGTGCCTATTGCTGTCACAGGGATGTTTACATTCCTTGTGACAACAATAAAAGTGATTAAAAAAAATGTAAGCAACAGTGTAAAAAATTTAAAAAAATGAAAAATAAATAAATAAAGTTCACCCATGCTAGCGTGTAAAGGCAAACATCCCCACACATGTGAGGTATCACCATGAATGTCAGATTGTGGGCAGTAATTCTAGCACTAGCACTACCTCTGTACATCTAAAGTGGTAACCTGTAAAGGCTTTTAAAGTGTTGCCTATGGATAGTAAACTTTACGTTGTTTGTTGCTGTTTTGCGGGTGTGCACAATTTTAAAGCGTGACGTTTAAATGTTTGGTATCTACTCGATGTGACATCATCTTTTATATTTTACAAAAAAATTGGGTTATGTATTGTGTTTTTTGCATTAAAATAGTTTAATAGTTTTAAATAATGATGATAATATTTTAAAAAGTGTATTTTCTTCCCAAAAACTGCACTTGAAAAACCGCTGTGCAAATACTGTGTGATGTAAAAAAATTGCAAAACCCGCCAATTTATTTTCTAGGGCCTCTGCTTTAAAAATATATATATATATATAATGTTTGGGGGTTCTAACTAATTTTCTAGCAAAAAAAAACCAGATTTTTACATGTGAACAAAAAGTGCCAGAAAATGCCTGGTCTTCAAGTGGTTAAAAGAGGAAAGCCATTTACAAGGTAACAATATTCCTAAGTGTATTAAAGGTAATTGTAGCCGTATTTTTGTACTTGTGACTGAAACATTTGAGTACTGTCTGAGATATTTTTTTTATTTGTACTAACACAATTTTTCAGGACAAGCTTTTGGGGTATGTCATCAAGGTTTGAGCAGTACTAATTCACAAAAGTTTAAGCAGAATGTTAAAAAAAGTCAATCTCTGAGGCTGGGCTCACACTGTCTTCGGATTCGGCTCACAGCAGGGGATCTGGTGCTTCCTTGTTCTCCTTTTCAGGGATGAATCGGGCCCAAATTTTTGCCTGAATTCGTACCTAAAACGGAGCCAAAGACGCACAGGACCCTGTCATGCGAATTGGATATGAAGAAACTGCATCCAATTTGCATCAGTGTGAACCCAGCCTGAGGAAAAAAGAAAAAACACACACACACACACAGAAACAAATGTACACACCAATGGTAATAGAACTGGCATAGTTAGTGAGATAAGACAGAGGGAGAGCTATAGACAGGGAGGGGGGGATGACAACCACAGAGGTGGGTGTAAAACTGTTGGATGAGTAAAAAAAAAAAAAATCTAAATTTAGGCTGTTATCTTTTGTTTGTGAAGCCTTTGAATGTGAGGCCTTTAAAGATGGTTGTTGAGGTGATTGTAGCTGTATTAGTGCACTTGCAACTGAAACAACTGAGTACTATCCGTGATACTTTTTTTATTTGCACTAACATACAAATTTTCAGGACAAGCTTTTGGGGTATGTCCCCTTCATCAAGGTCTGAGTAGTATCAATTCACAAAAGTTTTAACAGAATGATAAAAAAAAGACAATCTCTGAGGAAAAGAAAAAAAAAAAAACAAACACACACAAACACTTATACATGGCAATGGTAATAAAACTGGCATAGACTACAATTCAGCACTAGAAGGGATAAGAAAGATAATCAAAGATTTACATCCCATCGTTCCAGAGGATGAAACTCTGAAAGAGATATTCCAACAACCCCCAATACTGGCATTCAGGCAACCACCCAACCTCAGACATAAACTAATAAGTAGGAAACTTTGTTCTGAGTATGAAGTCACAAATAATGCAAGTAAACCCTGCAATAAAAAAACAGTGCAAACTGTGCAACCATAGTGTCACACACATATAAGGGACCTTCAACATCCCAGGATCAAACAACTGCACCTCCAGTAATGTTGTGTACCTCATCCAATGCAAAAGATGTAGCAAAGGATCTTATGTTAGCAAAACAGAACAGAAGTTTTGAACAGACACTTCATCAAGGAACGTAAAGAAGATGCGTTCTGCACACCTGTGGGACATCATTTCTCACAACCGGACCACACTATGGAAGACCTCAATGTCTTAGTTCTTAAAGGGAATTTCAAAACTATTCAGGAAAGGAAAACTCTTGAACTAAGAATGATGTTTCTATTTGACACAAAAGATAATGGCCTGAATGCAAATATGGGTTTTCTTACTTGTTATCCAACAGCATTGCGACCCCCCTCTGTGACTCTCATCCCTCCCCCAGTCTGTAGCTCTCCCTCTATCTTATCTCACTGACTATGCCAGTTTTATTACCATTTGTATTGTACATTTGTTTGTTTGTGTGTGTTTGACATTCTTGTAAAACTTTTTTGATATAGTACTGATTGGACCTTGATGAAGGGGACATACCCTCAAAACTTGTCCAGAAAAATTGTATGATAGTGCAGAAAAAAAAAGTATCGCGGACAGTACTCAATTGTTTTAAGGGTATTTACATTCAATATACAGAATGTCTTGGCTACAAGACAGGGACATTTGAACTCTGTATACTAACTTGAAAGGTCTGTTGCTATAGACATATGATCAGTCCCTGTTGGGGATGAGATTTGTGTTCAGATTAACCTACAGTTTGGCAAGCTGCCAAACAAACTGGCCAGTTCACCTGATCAAACCCATGGCTGCTAGAAATTGTTTACATTACACCAGTGCTAGAGATTCTGACGTTTAGTGGTGGAAGTAGGGCAGAGCAACATCATCTGGCAGCTGGCCATTGTAGTGGCAAAGAAGCATTGACAGGACAGGCCATCGTGATTAAGGATGGATCTACATCACTGGACCATGTAAGTGACAATGAATTTACAATGAGGGGCCTTTTCACTGTGTGGGTGTATTTATTTACTATTTGTAGTGTGTAAGGGGTACTAATGTAACCCTGTACTCATTTTCCTGTGGGTCTTTTATTACAAAGGGGGCTTTTAGATAACTAACCCCCCCCCCAACAAACTCTTCAACATTGGTATAAAATGTCTTTCAAGGAGGTAAGCTTTCCAAAGTACCTTATCTTAGTGTTGAGGGATAAGGGCCTATTTTGCACAGTCTATCCCCAAGAAAAGGATTAGGGATTTATGGGAGAGACCTAAAGGAATCCTGGGGCCCTGCCCTCTCCCAGTAGAATGAGTACAGGGGTACATTAGTAGCATTTATTTATTCCCTCATTGTAAAAAAATGAAATGAAGACATACCTACACTGTGAAAATTATTTGGACTGATCAGTTTTGGCCGAACAGACAAACAAGTGGGGTGTTCGTCTATACACTGACTCCTGAACCTCCGGCCGCATGGGAAAATCATAATTAGTAGCAGTATTACTTCTGCTACTAAATATGACAGCTTCAGTAGGTCACCGGGTTGTTAGAGAGCCGCCTACACTGGCTTCCAAACAACTATACCTTATCCTCACCCCCCATTTAGCTTTTAGCCGTTTACATTTGTTTAAA
Organism: Aquarana catesbeiana; assembly: GCF_042186555.1. NCBI lineage: Eukaryota > Metazoa > Chordata > Amphibia > Anura > Ranidae > Aquarana > Aquarana catesbeiana. The sequence continues at coordinate 182,370,758 of NC_133331.1, read as the reverse complement.
TGGGGATGGATAGTTGAGGTAGGGATGGATAGCTGATATCACTGACCAATAAGAACGTGGCCATATTTGGTCATTAGCCATATCTGCCATTTACCATCAATTTAAACAGCTTTTTTTCTTTGTAAATGTCAGTTTTGCTGTAGTAAGTTTCATGCATCATACAGAAGCAATATTTCACAAGCATATAAAGGGCGTCCATCAGGCGTGCAATTTAACCGCTTAAGGACCAGCCGCCATCATTATAATGTGGCAGGTTGTCTCTCCTGGGCGAATTGGTGTAGACGTACGTTGGCCACTTTAAGAGTGATAGGGGGCACACGCGCGCGCCTGCAGCATGATCCAGGAGCCGATGAGCTTGGCCAGCAGCCGCAATGTCCACCGGTCACCTAAGATTGCTCCGCAGAGAGCCAGAACAGGGATCTGTCAATGTAAACAGACAGATCCCTGTTCTGACAGGGGAGTTCTGAGAGATCTGCTGTTCCTAGTGATTAGGAACAGCAATCTCTCTCCTCCTCCAATCAGTCCCAACCCCTCGCAATTATAAACACCTCCCAGGGAACACATTTAAACCCTTGATTGCCCCCTAGTGTTAACTCCTTCCCTGCCAGTGACATTTACACAGTAATCAGTGCACTTTTATAGCACTGATCGCTGTATAAATGTCATTGGTCCCAAAAATGTGTCAAAAGTGTCCGATCTCTCCGCCTCAATGTCGCAGTCCCACGAAAAATCGCAGATCGTCATCATTACTAGAAAAAAATAAATAAATAAATAAAATGGCATATATCTATCCCCTATTTTGTAGATGCTATAACTTTTGCGCAAACCAATCAATATATGCTTATTGCGACTTTTTTACCAAAAATATGTAGAAGAATACATATTGGCCTAAACTGATGAAGAAATTTGTTTTTTAATTATTTTTTGGGATATTTACTATAGCAAAAAGTAAAAAATATATTTTTTTTTTCAAAATTGTTGATCATTTTTTGTTTATAGCGAAAAAATAAAAAATGCACAGGTGATCAAATACCACCAAAAGAAAGCTCTATTTGTGGGAAAAAGGGACATCAATTTTGTTTGGGTACAGTATTGCATGACGGCGCAATTGTCAGTTAAAGCAACGCAGTGCCGTATCGCAAAAAATGGCCTGGTCATTAAGAGGGCAAAACCTTCCTGTCCTTTAGTGGTTAAAGGAATTTTTAATGTTTCCCTTTAACTCTTTCACACCAGATCCATACAGCATACAGACCTATAGAACCGCTTCCAGCTGGCCAGGATCTGTACACCGTACAGACCTGACATTCCTCCTTTTGCTATAAGCTCATGGTCACTTCAGTGACCATGAGCTTATAGCAAAACCGTTCAGCAGACTCTGCTGAAAAAAACAGTGGCTGGGGTTAGTGGCTAACAATAACCTGATCAGAGCTATTCACCTAAAATGTACACTTCACCTACCAGTGCAGCTTCACTGACCCCGATCCTGCCCACAATTGTGATCCACTGTGGCTTCCCCACAGCTGCCTGCTTTCCCTCATCTCCCCTGCCACCAGCTTCAGGTGCTACGGGGGAGCCACAGAGGAAACAAATATCCAAATACACTCCCCCCACCATTATGACCCCCCCTGCAATGAACTAATCCTCATCAATCCCAGGTGCCCCCTTCCTGCAATGCTGCTGATTGGCTTTCCCTCCTCTCTCTCCCACCCACTGCAGCTGCTGCTTGATATCAGGATGGAGCGTGGTGGGGGGGCTGGTAAACATGTTTGAAATTTACAAATATTTGTTATTTATCAACTCAATACAGTCCTATGCTTTCAGAAAATGTATGGTTTTACAAACTATGAAACCTGTAAGGGAAAAATGGAAAATAAAATGGAAAGATTGCAAAAATAGTCTGGCCACTTGAGTTTAAAAGTGGAGCATGGGGTCTGGCAGCGTAAGTGTTTATCATTTTTTAAATAGCTGTAGCCCACCATATAGAAATTTTCAGGATTTTTTTTTTTTTTGCTGTGGTACATTTTTCCCAGGGCAGTGACCAGCTCCTGACTCCATTTGCGTCGCTGCCTGTTTCTGGGTTTAGGGTGCACACATACACGCCCTCCCCCCCATTACAACTGTGATTGTAGTGGGAGTTTGCCAGCAGATCCCTGCCAATGATTCATGGCTAGGACCTGCTGATTGGCTGTGTCCAATCAGAGCCCAGAGCCCTGTGTTGACAATCAACATAGGGCTCTGTGCAGAGGGAACAATCTCTCTGTTTCTTCAGAAACAAAGAGGTCTTCAGTAAAAAGCAGCACACATTACACAAATTAACACTTGTTAGGCACACATCTAACATTACCCAAGGTGTTAACTCCTTCCCAGCCAGTGTCACTAGTACAGTGACAGTGTATAGTAATATCACAGATCACTGTATTAGTGACGTCAGTGGCAGTTAGTCAGTTCCCACTTGTCAGTTAGTGTTAGGTTGCCCTCCGCATCTCAGTCCCATTATAAGTTGCTGATGACTGCCATTAGTAGTATTTAAAAAAAAATCCAATATATATACACCATAGTATGTGGACGGTATAACTTTTTTTTATTGGATATGTTTTATAGTAGGAAGTAAAAAATATTGTTTTTTTTTTTTCAAAATGTTTGCTATTTTTTCGTTTATTTAATAAAAAATAGAAAATCTGGTGGTGATCAAATACCACCATAAGAAAGCTCGATTTGTATGAAATAAATGATAACAATTTTGTTTGGGTACAGCATTGCCAGTTAAAGTAGTGCAGTGCTAAATAGCAAAAAATGACCTGGTCATGAAGGTGGTAAAACACTCCGGACCTGAGGTGGTTAAACTCATCAAAAATTCTGGAAGCTGCAACTTTTAATCTGAACCCTATTAAAGTCAGTAGAGCCCAATTTCTGAGACTAATGTTTGACTATTTTCAAGACTAATGGGTGGAAAATTGTCAAACAAAGGGCATAGAGAACTGGATTTTTCCTTGGGGGACATGTACCAATGCAAAAACACATTTTAAAGCTTACCAGTGAGTGAGGAGAGGGTTCTAATTTGTATGCAACTTTAAGTGAGACATGGGATAAACACCAATCATTTCAGTTACAGACTTCGGAGACTTTAAGCAGTATGTACTGTTACAGAACAGTACGATTCTCAAGGACAATGTCCTTTAACCATCTGACTGTAACTGGCATACATTGACTGGTGGGAGTGGCAGCTACAATAAATCATACTCTTCAGGAAAATGAACAAATTGGCCAGTAGCACAAAAGTTTGAAAGTAGGTGTGCAATTTCTAAGGGAAAGTATTCCTTTTAGACAACTGAGGGATCCTGATTCACAAAAGGTTCCACCACAAATCTTTGTAGTGTCTCACATGTCTCAACAGCTCCTGATGTAGTGTAGTCATGTTTTATACATAGACTTCATACTGTTTATTTGAGCATCTTTAGTAGGCAGCAGTTTAACAGGGACAGACCAGGCAGGTGCTCATTAAAAAAAAAAATCTAAATTGTAGTGTATTCTTTTACATAACAAACAAAAAAAAATATTGTAAAAATTAAATTCAGACAATATATAGGCCATGGTTTGAGAGAGAGGGACCAGTTAGGTTTTAACCTCCCTGGTGGTATGATTATTTCAGATTTTAGGTGCTGAAAGCGGTACCATTATTTTGCATGGAAATTTGGCGTTCTATATTGTAGGCCTGTAATTCTTAAGAATAACTCACTGAAATCTGTCCAAACAAGAGTCTAATAGACATCCTGGGTATGATAAAGTTTGAAACACAAAATCATAAATTATAATATAATAAATAACTATAAATGATAACAAATAATAATATAATAGTAATAATACTTTTTATTCAATACATTTTAGTAAATAATATAATCAAAAACACTGTCATTTTTTTTTTGGCCAAACAAGAGTGCAATATTAGTAGTCATATTGCTTCAGTAAACGTCTCGGGTATGGAAAATTTTAAAACAGGGTACAGCACAAAGTCCGACGTCACAGTCAGGACAGTAGAACCGGGTTTCTTTTCTGATTTTCCTTCCAGTGTGGTCACTAGGGATGAGCCGAACACCCCCCTGTTCGGTTCGCACCAGAACATGCGAACAGGAAAAAAGTTTGTTCGAACACGCGAACACCGTTAAAGTCTATGGGACACGAACATGAATAATCAAAAGTGATAATTTTAAAGGCTTATATGCAAGTTATTGTCATAAAAAGTGTTTGGGGACCTGGGTCCTGCCCCAGGGGACATGGATCAATGCAAAAAAAAGTTTTAAAAATGGCCGTTTTTTCAGGAGCAGTGATTTTAATAAAGCTTAAAGTCAAACAATAAAAGTGTAATATCCCTTTAAATTTCGTAGCTGGGGGGTGTCTATAGTATGCCTGTAAAGGGGCGCATGTTTCCCGTGTTTAGAACAGTCTGACAGCAAAATGACATTTCAAAGAAAAAAAGTCATTTAAAACTACTCGCGGCTATTGCATTGCCGGTCCGACAATACACATAAAAGTTCATTGATAAAAACGGCATGGGAATTCCCCACAGGGAAACCCCGGCCAAAATTTAAAAAAAAAAATGACGTGGGGGTCCCCCTAAATTCCATGGTATGGATTTTAAGGGTAACCCCGCGCCAAAAAAACGGTGTGGGGTCCCCCCAAAAATCCAGACCCTTATCCGAACACGCAACCTGGCAGGCTTCAGGAAAAGAGGGGGGACGCGTACCAGGCCACATGCCCTCAACATTGGGAGGGTGCTTTGTGGAAGCCCCCCAAAACACCTTGTCCCCATGTTGAGGAGGACAAGGGCCTCATCCCCACAACCCTGGCCGGTGGTTGTGGGGGTCTGCGGGCGGGGGGCTTATTGGAATCTGGAAGCCCCCTTTAACAAGGGGACCCCCAGATCCCAGCCCCCCCTGTGTGAAATGGTAAGGGGGTACAGAAGTACCTCTACCATTTCACTAAAAAACTGTCAAAAATGTTAAAAATGACAAGAGACAGTTTTTGACAATTCATTTATTTAATTGCTTCTTCTTTCTTCTATCTTCCTTCATCTTCTTCTTCTTCTTCTGGTCCTTCTGGCTCTTCTGGTTCTTCCTCCGGTGTTCTCGTCCAGCATCTCCTCCGTGGCGTCGTCTATCTTCTTCTCCTCGGGCTGCTCCGCACCCATGGCATGGGGGGAGGCTCCCGCTTTTCTCTTCATCTTCTTCTCTTCTTCATCTTCCTCTCTTCTTCTCTTCTTCATCTTCTTCTCTGGGCTGATCCGCATCCATGCTGGCATGGTGGGAGGCTCCCGCTGTGTGACGCGTCTCCTCTTCTGACAGATCTTAAATAATGGGGGGGTGGGGCCACCCAGTGACCCCGCCACCTCTGACGCACGGTGACTTGATGGGACTTCCCTGTGATGTCACGGGGAATGCCACAGGGAAGTCCCGTCATGTCCCGTGCGTCAGAGGGGGCGGGGTCACCGGTTATTTAAGAACCGTCAGAAAAGGAGACACATCACACAGCGGGAGCCTCCCACCATGCCAGCATGGATGCGGAGCGGCCCGGAGAAGAAGATGAAGAAGAGAAGAAGAGAAGAAGATGAAGAAGAGAAGAAGATGAAGAGAAGAGCGGGAGCCTCCCCCCATGCCATGGGTGCGGAGCGGCCCGAGGAGAAGAAGATAGAAGATGCAGCGGAGGAGATGCTGGACGAGAACACCGGAGGAAGAACCAGAAGAGCCAGAAGAACCAGAAGAAGAAGAAGATGAAGGAAGATAGAAGAAAGAAGAAGCATTTAAATAAAGGAATTGTCAAAAACTGTCTCTTGTCATTTTTAACATTTTTGACAGTTTTTTAGTGAAATGGTAGGGGTACTTTTGTATGCCCTTACCATTTCACACAGGGGGGGCCAGGATCTGGGGGTCCCCTTGTTAAAGGGGGCTTCCAGATTCCGATAAGCCCCCCGCCCGCAGACCCCCACAACCACCGGCCAGGGTTGTGGGGATGAGGCCCTTGTCCTCATCAACATGGGGACAAGGTGTTTTGGGGAGCTACCCCAAAGCACCCTCCCAATGTTGAGGGCATGTGGCCTGGTACGGTTCAGGAGGGGGGCGCTCTCTCGTCCCCCCCTCTTTTCCTGCGGCCTGCCAGGTTGCGTGCTCGGATAAGGGTCTGGTATAGATTTTTGGGGGGACCCCACGCCGTTTTTTTTTTTTTTATTTTGGCCGGGGTTCCCCTGTGGGGAATTCCCATGCCGTTTTTATCAATGAACTTTTATGTGTATTGTCGGACCGGCAATGCAATAGCCGCGAGTAGTTTTAAATGACTTTTTTTCCTTTGAAATGTCATTTTGCTGTCAGACTGTTCTAAACATGGGAAACATGCGCCCCTTTACAGGCATACTATAGACACCCCCCAGCTACGAAATTTAAAGGGATATTACACTTTTATTGTTTGACTTTAAGCATTATTAAAATCACTGCTCCTGAAAAAACGGCCATTTTTAAAACTTTTTTTTGCATTGATCCATGTCCCCTGGGGCAGGACTCAGGTCCCCAAACACTTTTTAATGACAAAAACTTGCATATAAGCCTTTAAAATTAGCACTTTTGATTCCTCCCATAGACTTTTAAAGGGTGTTCCGCGGCATTCGAATTTGCCGCGAACACCCCAAATTGTTCGCTGTTCAGCGAACTTGCGAACAGCCAATGTTCGAGTCGAACATGAGTTCGACTCGAACTCGAAGCTCATCCCTAGTGGTCACGTTTAGAGCAGCAAACCACACACAGTCTTCCTTTGTAGGCCATTAGACTTTCGTCGATACTGACGTCTTTGTCTGGTATATAGGTCTGCTGGAAATTTTTCAGAATAATTTGATATAGATCCCAAATCTTTTTCAGTTTTGGAGCTGGATGAGAAGTCTCATCAAATTCTTCATTATTTTGAAAATGCAGATATTTCATTATGAGAGAAAATTTGTACTCCAACATGATGGTGCCAAAAAATAAGAATGGCTAGTATTTTGTTGGTTGTCCAGTACCACTTCTGCAGGGGTTTCCCCACCACTCCCTGGAGAATAATTAGGCCCAGAAACTTCCAGATGTCCTCTTTGGTCACTGGTTCCCATTTTCTGCTCCTTGAAAACCTCTGAGGTATAGCAGCTTGTTGCTCCTGGTACCAATTTGTCTCCGTAACAATTCTTTCTATAACCTCATCAGTCAAAAAGAGTTGGAGGTATCCCAAGGGGCTGTCATCTTCAACCTCCACTTTGATACCAGGTGCTCCAGTAAACGGAAATCTTGTGGGCGCTGCGTGCTCCATACCGCAGTCAATCAAGCACCAAGTCCGCACATCACTGGGCACAGTCGCAGGATCATCGCTGAAATTGCTTTCCGTGCCTGATGACGAACTTCCCCATGAATCGCTATCGCTCACTTCTGCAAGCGATTCTGTCTCGCTGTCGTTGTTTTCCAGCAGGTCATATGCCACTTTTGAGGTCAAAGCGCGCTTTTTTGATGCCATGGTCGCTCTGCAGTTTCCAGACAGAAAGTACAGTAAAACTGCAGGCAGGGGCACTGGACAAAGCATTGGGGGGCAAACGAAGGTCAATTTTATTTTATTTAGTAATGTAATCCAATAGGATTACAATGTATCAGTGTGTTTGTGTTTTATACTATTTGAATTTGCCCCCGGTTCCACCCCTCTGCGTCGCTACGCTCGCAGGGAACGGAAGCCAGGGCACACATTGCATCAGGCGGAAGATCTGGCTGCCGAACACAGCGGGAAGACATCGCAGGATCCCAGAGACAAGGTAAGTCACATCTTGCAGGATCCAGCGATGCGATCCCGAGTCTGGCTCGGGGTTACCGCTTTTGGTACTAAAATCTCACCCTGAGCCAGACTCGGGAATACCGCCAGGGGGGTTAAGCAATAAATAAAACCTATAGTGTATTATTTCACAGAAAGAATTCCATACATATTGTAGGGACTTTATGCACAATTTTTAAACACTTTTAATAGGTCATATTTTTTCAGGAGAGAAATCAGCCAATCCAAATATCAACAATAGAGTGTATTTATTTGAATGTAAAAGCCAACAAACTATTCTTATGACTCTTTGCTAAATATTTAGGCACTTTCACACGGTCGCATTTTAACAGGAGACACACTGACTATCTCCTAATCAAAACATCAACATTAGTGTGTATTTATTTTACTGAAAAACAAGCTCTCACAATGTTGTAGTACCTATGAGGGCATTGTTAAATCACTTTTACTAGGCCCCATTTTGAACATGGCCCCTACCAGCCATTTTAATACAGGGATAAAAATTGTTGAGTGATTGTTCTATTGAGTACATTCTGAGAATTAATTGTTTTGCACCCAAATCCCAATTTAACTAGGACCAACAACAGCCATTTTCACTGTAGATATCAAAATTACAGTATAAATTATTTATCAACCCCTTCGCACCTAAGGGTAAAACAAACCCAAATGCCTAAGCCCAATTTTGCTATTTTGACATATGTTAGTAAGACCTTACATATCACAACTACTTTGTGCATCCAGGAGGATTATTCCTTGTTTTTTTCAGAATAAAATGGGCTTTCATTTGGTAGTAAATAGTTTTGGATATCTCATGATTTTTTTAAATGTAGCTGTATATTACTTGTTACTACCATAACCTACCACCAAAGAACAACCCAAAGTAAATTCTCCTGCTCCTGATGATCACAACTATACCACATGAGTGTATGTTATTTGTTGTTTGTACCTGTTGTACAGCACAGAAACAATAGTGCACATTTTGGTTCTTTTTTTTTTTGTCCTACCTAAAACACACTGACACTAACACTGATGCTAATTTAAAAAAAAAAATCCTGTCCAAAATATAATGACCTTGACCTTTGACCCTTACTTGACCCAAACACTAACCCTGTGTCAGGAGAATATTGCTTTCAGGCATCAAAGCCGTGTCCCTGCACGCATGCCCGGCGGAACGGCAATCCGGCGCATGCACATGCGCACTAGCGCACGCCCTATGTGACCCTTGGGCTAGCCTATAAAAAGGACTCTGGCACTCAGACCAATTGCTGGTTTGTCTTCAGCTTCCTGTGAATCTCTGCTTCCTGTTGTTGATACCTGATTACCTGCTTTTGACCCGGATTGACCTTGACTTTTCTGCTTATCTCCTGAACATGACCCTTGGCTTGTTATACGGATTCCGCTCCTCTCCAGTGTTTGATCCCCTGCCTGTAACCCGGACCTGCCTGCTGTCTCCTTGCCCTTGAACCTTTGCTTGTATCCTGGACTTCCCTTGTGTCTTCCTGCCACACTACCTCAGCCTGTTTTTGATATACTGATCCTGTGTGTGTTTGACCCTCAGCCTGGTTCTGGACTTTCTCTTGCACCCACTCCGGCAAATCATCCACCTGCCAGTCGCTGCACAGCTACTCCTCTCTGCCTAGGACTTCACGCCAGTAGCCTCCTGCTTCCTGGGTAGCCTGTGCCTCTTTGTGCATCCACTCCCTCTCTCACCTCCAGGGGGCGGACTGCGCTTAGTCGCAAGGGTGAACCGCTTTCGGCATTTCGGCCTCAATAAGTACTTTCCTGATACCCTGGAACTGATTGGAATCTATATGACCTGAAACGAGAAGTTGCCTGTCTGTTTAGTGAATAGGGACAAGCTAGGTTAATGAATACATAGATATAGGGAAACTGATCTGCCATCACACTACAGACTGCAGCTACAACATGTGAGCCCATCATTACAAGGTATGGAAAATGAATGACAAAGGGAATATAATTCAACTACTATCTAGTAAAAAAACAATAAAATATTTTAAAGTGTACAATGTCTTTAAATGTTCTCTATGTCAGTTCCCAGCTCTCCATACCCTTTTTGACAATAGCTTGCCTATTAGCTATGAAAGTGGTCAGAGTTTATTACTTTTCAATAGACTTTAATGGGTTTCAATGCTAAGTTCAGATTTTGTGAATTTCAAAAAGAATTCATGAATGGAACTTGAGCAGATTTGCCCGTCCTTAAAAAGAATAGTGTGTCATACAAGGTTTTTTTGTAAATGTAATCTGCACACAGGTCCTTGTCTGTTATAAGCTCTTTCGCTTTATTGCATAAGCATGGCAGTACAAAACCGTCAAGCCCTCCTTTCACAGCAATGTTTCAGGCCACATCCTTCCCTTTGTCATGAGCAAACAACACATTTGCCATTTTTCTGTAGCACAAAATGTGAAAAACTGGAAGGACTCTGTTCTTTTCAATAAAACTTTTCTTGATTAAAAAAAAATATTCTAGATATAGTGCAGCAGTATAGAGACCATAGTTTACAACATATCTGGAAAAATTAGGAAGACACTTGCAATTAGTAAAAGTTTGAAAAGCAAAAAAAAAGCTCAAAAAAACTTCTACTTGTGGCCAACTCTGATGACCATTTAACTTAATATTTACATAGTTACATAGTAGGTGAGGTTGAAAAAAGACACAAGTCCATCAAGTCCAACCTATGTGTGTGATTATATGTCATTATTACATTGTATATCCCTGTATGTTGCGGTCGTTCAGGTGCTTATCTAATAGTTTTTTTAAACTATATCGATGCTAGGATTTTTTCCGACGGATGTTGGCTCAAACTTATTTTGCGTACACACGGTCGCACAAAGTTGTCGGAATTTCCAATCGCCAAGAACGCGGTGACGTAAACCACGTATGACGAGACTAGAAAAGGCCAGTTCAGAACCAAGCACAGCACCCTTTGGGCTCCTTTTGCTAATCTCGTGTTAGTAAAAGTTTGGTGAGAGACGATTCACGCTTTTTCAGACTCGTGGTTTTCAGATCGTTTTCTTCTGTTTAGTTTGTGCTTGTGGGTTTGTATCTGCTCTTCAATGCGTGCAAGCAAGCTACGCGTGACTTGTCATTGTGTTCTTGTTAATTCGTTACTGTTTTTCAGGTCGCTCTTCACAGGCCTTGCTGTTCTTCAGTGCGTTCTGTTACTTCGTTCTGAGCAGCCGACCGTTTTCTAGCCATGTTGCGTATACGTACTCCTCATAGAGTTCGTGCTGTGCGGGGGCTTGGTGTTGGGGTCCTGACCTTGACACAAGTCCAGTCCATGAACAGGGTGGGGAGGAGTTCATGGACCAAGAATTGGTTGCTCCAGCGTGACCAGTTCTGTCACATGCCTTTGCTCCGTGACATCCGTGAGAATAATCCTGATGATTTCAGGAACTCCGTATTTCACCGTTTGTTGGCTTTGCTGACCCCCTATATTAGCAGGCAGGATACCTGCATGAGGCAAGCCATCACTCCGGAGAATAGGCTCGTCGCCACTCTGTGGTACTTGGCGACGGGGAGAAGCCTGCAGGACCTCAAGTTCTCGACAGGCATCTCCCCCCAGGCTCTGGGGATCATTATCCCAGAGACCTGTTCTGCCATCATCCAGGTCCTGCAGAAGGAGTATATAAAGGTAAGATTTTTATCCTTTAACCTCACATTTTATTGTATTTAATGTTTGATAATGTATTGTATTTCTTTCCTCGTTCCCTAATTACCATGATTGGAATATGCTGTAAATGTCCCCTTTGTCCTCATGCATGCTGGATTTTTATGTAATTATTTTTTTTCTCCTTCATACATATTTGCCTTCACTTACCTCCCCAGCATGGTCTCTTGGCCCTATATTCACCTCATGTAGTCAGTTAACAATGTATTTTATCAGCTCCATAGTAGTGCTTTAACCCAAACACCCCCTAAAATGTTTTTAAATGTGATTTGTGCTTTAAATTCAGGCAGAGTGCCAGAGGCTTTTTTTAGGGGTCCCCAAATCATTTGGAACCCTTCCTTCCCCCAACTGCTGTCAGTTGATACAAATTCTCTATCTATCCTCAATCATCTATCTGCTGACTTTGCCAAACTCATACACACTATACCCATCTAATTTGTGCTGAGATTTATGGATGAATTCCCCAAAGCATGTAGTGCAAGCGCCTGCCTGTATACTTTAAAATGGGACTGTTTTATCCTATTATTATCTGGATAGGTAATAGCAGAATGTCCAAATGTGCTCAAATGTGTACAATGTGTATTTATATCTTTGTATTATGACACTTCTTACCTGTCCAGTGGGCTGTCAATAGTGTAACTAAGGAAGGGCTGTTCAAACTAATACACATTATTTAGGCATTCATCTCTCAATGAAGTGGAGATGGTTACCTGTCCAAGAACCCCACCCCCCATAATGTTACAAATGGCCCAGGAAAGGGGGGGAGGGGGAATATGATTGGTGTACCTTATACTTTGGTGTTTAAAAATTCCCATAAATAAATGTTATCTTGATGTTGGCCAAGAATGTTTGTGTCTAATCTGCTTTCCATGTTTTTATGTGCAAAAAGACTATTTTTTTTTGTTTTCCTCAACAGTTTCCTTCCACACCACAGGAATGGCAGACTGTGGTTTCCCACATTGCCCAGTGGTGGGACTTTCCTAACTGCGGAGGGGCAATTGATGGGAAACACGTCCACATCGTCCCACCACCCAACTCGGGGTCCTACTATTATAATTATAAGGGGTTCAATAGTATCGTCATGTTGACGGTGGTGTCGGCTACGTATGAGTTCCTGTATGTGGACGTGGGGAAGAATGGCCGGATGTCCGATGGTGGAGTCATCGCCCAGACCGAGTTCTACAGGCATCTCCAGAAAGGCAGCTTGGACTTGCCACCTCCAGAAGACAATGTGGAAGGACTCCCATTCGTCTTCATTGCGGATGAAGCTTTTGCGCTGGGGGACCATCTTATGCGGCCATTCCCGATGAGGACCCTCATCCCGGACCAGAGGGTTTTTAATCACTGGCTGGCCAGAGCCAGGAGAGTGGTGGAAAACATGTTTGGAATCATGGCCAGCCGGTTCTGCCTATTTCTTACACCCATACATATGGCAGAGTACAAACTGAATCACATTATCCTGGCATGCTGTGTTCTACACAACTTTTTACTTTTTTCACAACATTCTGCCAACTATGCTGGCTCAGTTGGGCCTCAAGCCGGAATTCAAAATGAACCAACCCTGACGGCGCTTGAAAGTGGCCGTCCTGGCTTGCCCTCCCTGAGTGCCCATGATGTCCGGCTAAGATACCTTGAATTCTTTGTGGGTAGGGGGCTATCAATATGCCAGACAATGTGTGAAACTTTTATCAAATAAAAAAAAAAATAGCAAATCTTTGGTGACATTTACTGCTTGTGTTTGTTTTAGCTGACCCTGACAGAAATGTGGGGAGTCCTGAAAATGGCGTGATTGTGTAACCTTACAAAGCACTGTTGGGTGTTATTTACTAAAGGCAAAGACACATTGCACTACAAGTGCACATGAAACTGCACTTGTAGTGCAAAGTGGATTTGCCCTTTTAGGAAATAACACCCATTGTCACAGAAAGCAGCAATTAGAGCACAACATAAGTGTTGGAGTGCTGAGACAATTATCCACACATTCTTGATTAACAATCTTTTTAATACCTGCACAATCACATGTGCATTTAGAAAAGGTTTTTAAAACAAACCAACATGTTTGTTGTATAACGATTTTTGGGGTCACATTAAAAAAAGTAGAAATGTCCATTTAAGATAAAACAGGCATGTTTCAAACCAACAAGAAAGACACAAATCTTGAACTTACAAAGTTTACTTTTGGTAGAACTTGAAGGCAATATCAGACATGAGTATTTAGGAACTGTGTTTGATATTGCGTTCAGATGGGGTGAAGTCACCCCAGGAAAAGCCAAATTTTGAAGATGCACACAAATTTAACAATGTCAACATGTGCTACCTGCCATCACGGGGGATCAAGGGGTATGTTTTGGGGGAGCAACCCCTTCCTCTCAGCTACTTTATTATTGAGGAAGGGGTTGCACCCCCAAAATGCATCCATTGATCTCCCGTGATGGCAGATAGCATATGTTGACACACTGTGTGCATCTTCAAAATTTGGCTTTTCTACAATTCAACAAAAAATGTAAAAATTGTAGCACACCATAAAAGAAAGGGATTTGGAGGGGTTTTAAACTCTCCCCAAAACATCAATGATGTTCTTATTTTTTTGAATTACATCATTGATGTTTTTTCTTGATGTTTTCCAATGCAACATTACACCCCATGATCTCTCCAATCAGGATCTGTGCACTTTCCGAGGTGAAAGGATCAGGATCCACAACATAACGATCACCTAAAAAGATAGAAACCAAAAAAAAAAGTATTATAAATATGCCGGCATCCATCTCTTACCTGAGCCTGTGGTCGCAGACACTCACCTGTTGTAGTGCCAATTTCCACCACGTCTTCCTCCTCCTGCTCTTCTTGTCTTTGGGGATTTCCCCTTCTTCCAGAGGTGGTGGGACTCGGGTCTCCTCGGATGAGGGGTGTCCTCCGAGTCTTTTCTCCCCTATGTAAAAAAAAAAATGGTATACTTAGCAAACAGATATTTTATGGTAGAACTATAAATATGAAACATTGCTTGGAAGTGGGGTACAATTGTCTATTTTGGCAGAGTTCCAAGATGTAGAATTTTTAGTGTCCTTTGTCAAGCTTCAATACTTTACCTGTTTTGTCCAAGCTTCACAGATGGAGACACCCTTATAGTATACACTGGAGCACCTGTGTGTGCCCCCTAATAAAAAGGGTGTTCTTGTGTCCCACTAGTGCTCCAGTGTCCAGATGTAAAAACTGCTGCTGAGTGTCCTCTCCTTACACAGAATCTAGTTTGCATTTCATTCTAGTAACAAACCCATGTACACAACCAAATTATTTTCATACAAGTAGGCCCTAAAATATGTGGTCAAATGCATATGGCCAAAACAATGGTGTTTTATAGGCCGAAAGAAAAATGTTTGATACGAATGAATAATGTGCCCATGAACATGAAAATTGCCATTAGAAACTGTACAACAGTTAAGAAAAGCACATGGATCAGCACGAACGTAATAAACACAAAAAGAATAGGAACACAGCACAACTACTTACTTTTTTGCAGCACTCTCTGGATCTTTCTGTACTGCTCGTGTTCTCTTAATTTGAGGTCCGACCACCACTTCTTGAGTTGATCTTTCGATCGCCGTACCCCGAAATTCCAGTGCAGTCTTTTGACCACTTTCGCCATTATCTTGGCCTTTTGGACATTGGGGTTGGGGTAAGGTCCATACTTTCCATCATAGTCGGCCCTCTTCAGGATGTCGACCATCTCCAACATCTCCCCAAAGGACATATTTGAGGTCTTAAATCGTCTCCTTCTGGATCGGGATGTTTCTGGCTCCGGGCTTTCCTCCTCCTCCTCGTTGCTGTAATTAGCACACACCTGCTGTGTCTCCACATGTGCTCTTCCCCCACTGCGCTGAACAAAAAGGGGCGGGGAATAGACTAGAAAGAACGTCAGGGGCGGGCGGAGTTACACGCATGCGCAGTGTGTATAAAGCGTAACACGCATGCGTAGTACGTACGATCTGTGAGCGGAGGAAGGAGTATAGGAGGCGCCGATCATGATAACGAAGGTAAGATCTAAACTTGGGCCTATACTGCTTCTAGATTGAGGCCTATATTGTAACAAGATTAGGAGAGTTTTGCCTGACATTAGGGTTTGTCTTGTGTTGTGTCTTGCAGATAAAATGGATGGCTTTAATGACCACAACTTCCTCCCCCTGTTCATAGACAAATACAGGGAGCTGCCCTGTCTGTGGCAGGTGAAACATCCGCATTATAATAATAAACAAAAGAGGCAGGCAGCACTGGAGAAACTGCTGGAGTTGGTGAAGCTGGTGGTCCCCACAGCAACCATCCCCTATTTAAAAGCCAAAAATGGTGGCCTGAGGAGCACTTATCTTAGGGAACGCAAGAAGGTCACGGATTCCCAGAGATCAGGAGCTCGAGCAGATGACATTTATGTCCCCAGGCTGTGGTACTATGACAGACTGCGATTTCTGTCAGACCACACTGGAGTCAGGGAATCCCTCTCCACTCTTCTTTCCACTCTTCCTTCCACCCCAGCTGAGGCTTCCAATGTCCAACCTGGGACTTCCAGCCAGGAAGAAGTGGAGGAGCCCAGATGGAGTCAGGTATAGTATTCTTCTACAGATTTCTGGTCAAAAAATAAATGATGTTTACTAGATGTTATTATTAATCACTAATTGCTGATTTAATAAAGTGTTTTACATATCAATAGACAGTAGTGGGCAAAAATATTTGGGACAAGAATGAAAAATGCTGGCCTCAGAATGATCATCAGTTATATTTCTTAACACTCAATTTGCAACAGTCATGAGGTGACAATTGTGTGTGATCGATGAATCAAAAACTCAAACTATGTCCCTTTTTCATACACAGGAAGATCTCAGCCAGGACGAGGCTCTGGAATGTGGCACACAGGAGGAGGCTGTGGAATGTGGCAGCCAGGAGGAGGTGGGGGTTAGTGGCAGCCAGGAGGAGGCGGGGCTAAGTTGCAGCCAGGAGAAGCCTGGGACCAGTCAGAGCCTGACCGAATCGCAGGTTCCTCCCCTCCGCCTTCCATACAAAAGACCCAGGGAGGGGAGTCACGTTCAGGATTCAGCACTCAGGCTCATTCAGGAGGCTTCTGCGTCCCTCAGAGCCTTACCCACTCCTGAAGAGGCCTTTTCCTGCATGGCTGCCACCAAACTGAAGGGCATGCAGGAGGGTCAATGCCTCATGTGTGAGAAACTTTTTTATAAAGTCCTAACTAAGGAGGTGAGTGGCGAAAATCACACCCAAGACCGACGTGATTGAGTTGGACCATCCTCCTCCTCCTCCTCCTCCTCCTGCTGTCACAACTCCACCACCACAGCCACAGCATGGAAGGAAGTGTGGAAGGAAGACCAGAGAGTGATGGCCCTGGCTTCAGTCTGGTCTGGCAAAAGATGCAGGCTCTTGTATGACCACAGCCTGGGGACATATGTCATCTGCTGCTTTCAGGATCTCTGGGACTTCTGGACCGGACTGCACTCCCTTAGATAAGGACTCCTCAGGCCACCAATTTTGCAGTAAAATAATTGATGTGTGCCCTGGGGGTCAAAGGCTTCACCAATTTCAGCTGTTTCTCCAGTGTTGCCTCCCTCTTTGTTTGGTTGTGAGCCCTTAACCACTTGAGCCCCTGACCATTATGCTGCCTAAGGACCAGAGGTCTTTTTCCAATTTGGCACTGCGTCGCTTTAACTGCTAATTGCGCGGTCATGCAATGCTGTACCCAAACGAAATTTGCGTCCTTTTCTTCCCACAAATAGAGCTTTCTTTTGATGGTATTTGATCACCTCTGCGGTTTTTATTTTTTGCGCTATAAACGGAAAAAGACCGAAAATTTTGAAAAAAAATGATATTTTCTAATTTTGTTATAAAAAAAATCCAATAAACTCAATTTTAGTCATACATTTAGGCCAAAATGTATTCGGCCACATGTCTTTGGTAAAAAAAATGTCAATAAGCGTATATTTATTGGTTTGCGCAAAAGTTATAGCGTCTACAAACTAGGGTACATTTTCTGGAATTTACACAGCTTTTAGTTTATGACTGCCTATGTCATTTCTTGAGGTGCTAAAATGGCAGGGCAGTACAAACCCCCCCCAAATGACCCCATTTTGGAAAGTAGACACCCCAAGGAAATTGCTGAGAGGCATGTTGAACCCATTGAATATTTATTTTTTTTGTCCCAAGTGATTGAATAATGACAAAAAAAAAAAATATTTACAAAAAGTTGTCACTAAATGATATATTGCTCACACAGGCCATGGGCCTATGTGAAATTGCACCCCAAAATACATTCAGCTGCTTCTCCTGAGTACGGGGATACCACATGTGTGGGACTTTTTGGGAGCCTAGCCGCGTACGGGACCCCGAAAACCAATCACCGCCTTCAGGATTTCTAAGGGTGTAAATTTTTGATTTCACTCTTCACTGCCTATCACAGTTTCAGAGGCCATGGAATGCCCAGGTGGCACAAACCCCCCCCCCAAATGACCCCATTTTGGAAAGTAGACACCCCAAGCTATTTGCTGAGAGGCATATTGAGTCCATGGAATATTTTATATTTTGACACAAGTTGCGGGAAAGTGACACTTTTTTTTTTTTTTTTGCACAAAGTTGTCACTAAATGATATATTGCTCACACAGGCCATGGGCATATGTGGAATTGCACCCCAAAATACATTTAGCTGCTTCTCCTGAGTATGGTGATACCACATGTGTGGGACTTTTTGGGAGCCTAGCCGCGTACGGGGCCCCGAAACCAATCACTGCCTTCAGCGTTTTTAAGGGCGTGAATTTTTGATTTTACTCTTCACTGCCTATCACCGTTTCGGAGGCCATGGAATGCCCAGGTGGCACAAAACCCCCCCAAATGACCCCATTTTGGAAAGTAGACACCCCAAGCTATTTGCTGAGAGGCATGGTGAGTATTTTGCAGCTCTCATTTGTTTTTGAAAATGAAGAAAGACAAGAAAAAACATTTTTTTTTTCTTTTTTCAATTTTCAAAACTTTGTGACAAAAAGTGAGGTCTGCAAAATACTCACTATACCTCTCAGCAAATAGCTTGGGGTGTCTACTTTCCAAAATGGGGTCATTTGGGGGGTTTTGTGCCACCTGGGCATTCCATGGCCTCTGAAACTGTGATAGGCAGTGAAGAGTGAAATCAAAAATTCACGCCCTTAGAAAGCCTGAAGGCGGTGCTTGGTTTTCGGGGTCCCGTGCGTGGCTAGGCTCCCAAAAAGTCTCACACATGTGGTATCCCCGTACTCAGGAGAAGCAGCAGAATGTATTTTGGGGTGTAATTTCACATATTCCCATGGCATGTTTGAGCAATATATCATTTAGTGACAACTTTGTGCAAAAAAAAAAAAAAAAAATTGTCTCTTTCCCGCAACTTGTGTCGCAATATAAAATATTCCATGGACTCGACATGCCTCTCAGCAAATAGCTTGGGGTGTCTACTTTCCAAAATGGGGTCATTTGGGGGGGGGTTTGAACTGTCCTGGCATTTTATGCACAACATTTAGAAGCTTATGTCACACATCACCCACTCTTCTAACCACTTGAAGACAAAGCCCTTTCTGACACTTTTTGATTACATGAAAAAGTTATTTTTTTTTGCAAGAAAATTACTTTGAACCCCCAAACATTATATATTTTTTTAAAGCAAATGCCCTACAGATTAAAATGGTGGGTGTTTCATTTTTTTTTTCACACAGTATTTGCGCAGCGATTTTTCAAACGCATTTTTTGGGGAAAAAACACACTTTTTTAAATTTTAATGCACTAAAAAACACTATATTGCCCAAATGTTTGATGAAATAAAAAAGATGATCTTAGGCCGAGTACATGGATACCAAACATGACATGCTTTACAATTGCGCACAAACGTGCAGTGGCAACAAAATAAATACATTTTTAAAAGCCTTTAAAACCCTTTACAGGTTACCACTTTAGATTTACAGAGGAGATCTACTGCTAAAATTACTGCCCTCGATCTGACCTTCACGGTGATACCTCACATGCATGGTGCAATTGCTGTTTACGTTTGACGACAGACCGCCGCTTGCGTTCGCCTTAGCGCAAGAGCAGGGGGCGACAGGGGTGCTTTTTTTCTTTTTTTTTTTTTTTTTTTCTTTATTATTTTTTTGCTTTTTTATCTTATTTTTAAACTGTTCCTTTCATTTTTTTTTTTTTTTAATCATTTTTATTGTTATCTCGGGGAATGTAAATATCCCCTATAATAGCAATAGGTAGTGACAGGTACTCTTTTTTGAAAAAATTGGGGTCTATTAGACCCTAGATCTCTCCTCTGCCCTCCAAGCATCTGACCACACCAAGATCGGTGTGATAAAATGCTTCCCCAATTTCCCAATGGCGCTATTTACATCCGGAGAAATCTAAGTCATAAAATGCTCGTAGCTTCCGGTTTCTTAGGCCATAGAGATGTTTGGAGCCACTCTGGTCTCTGATCAGCTCTATGGTCAGCTGGCTGAATCACCGGCTGCATTCTCAGGTTCCCTGTTGAGACAGGAGAGCCAGAGAAAAACACGGAAGACGGTGGGGGCATTCCCTCCCACGGCTTGTAAAGGCAGTCTAGAGGCTAATTAGCCGCTAGGATTGCTTTTACATGAAAGCCGACCGCTGGCTGAAAAGAATGATACCAAGATGATACCTAAACCTGCAGGCATCATTCTGGTATAACCACTCAAAGTCGTGAATGGCGTACCTGAAGACAAAAAAATGGTTAACAATAAAGCACAGTAAACGGTAAAGTATAAAAAATTGCAGACCTGAAAAACAAACATGATAAAACATAATAACAATAAAACATTGCAGAATAGAATACAGTAAAAAAGCGCAGAACAATAGAGAGAGAATAGAGAGAGAGAGAACAATAAAACGACAACTATTTTTTTTTATTTTATATTTTTGTATGTGTTTTTTTTTTTTGTTTACACTTTTTTTTGTAACTAACTTTTATAACTGTAAACGGTTCCAGGTTCTGGTCTCTCAAAATGCGATGGCATCTTGGGAGACCCTGTGAAAGTGTGTCTAGTCTGTGCAATGCTGTACCCTACGCTAATACTCAACTAGTGAATGGTAGCATTCAAAACATTCACCAATGCAAAGACCAGGATTGTCAGGACAGGAGGGACAATAATAGCGGGTGTCACGCCTATATCCGCGCTTGCTGCAGACACAACATCTTTTTTGGGGGGTTCGTTGGGTAGGGGTACTCGGGAGGACATAAAAATGCCTCTCATGCAGCCGACTGCATTTGGTTGGGGATGTGAATGGGGGAAGTACGGGCGCTGCAGAAGCGGTGGGTTCCCAATTAGGATTGGCGAATACAGCAGGAAGGGCACTATGGGCACGACGGGCCTGTGTTTGTCTTTTTGGTGGCAGCGGGACACTACTTGTGCTTGCCACCTCACCAGCTTGAACTGCACTTATGGGACTCGCCACGTCACCAAGTGTTACTGCAGTGCTGGTTTGACTACGACCAGGGTGTACTAGGCCGCTGGTGCTTGCCAGTTCAATAAAAAGCTTCCAAAAAAACTGTTAGCGATCGCAGGGATCAGGCCTGACTCTGCGAACGCTGCAGTTATGTGTTTAGTGTTTTGTAAGTGACAGTGATCGATCGATACTGCACTTGGGTGGGCTGGGCTGGGCCGGGCGGAGGGGCAAAACGCAGGTGCTAGCAGGTATCTGGGCTGATCCCGCTAACACTGCGTTTTTGGGAACCCTAAACTGCTGGGGACGCTAGTATAGATCTGATCGGATCAGATATTGATCCGTTCAGATACTATACCACTAAGGGAGGTGTACGGCGCGTGTGTGGGTGTTAGCGGTACTGGCACTAACCTGACGCTGCCTGGGGATGGTGCTTGCTAGTTCACCAAAATGCTACCAAAAAAACTGTTAGCGATCGCAGGGATCAGGCCTGACTCTGCGAACGCTGCAGTTATGCGTTTAGTGCCTTGTAAGTGACAGTGATCGATCGATACTGCACTTGGGTGGGCTGGGCTGGGCCGGGCGGAGGGGCAAAACGCAGGTGCTAGCAGGTATCTGGGCTGATCCCACTAACACTGCGTTTTTGGGAACCCTAAACTGCTGGGGACGCTAGTATAGATCTGATCGGACCAGATATTGATCCGTTCAGATACTATACCACTAAGGGAGGTGTACGGTACGTGCGTGGGTGTTAGCGGTACTGGTGCTAACCTGACGCTGCCTGGGGCTGGTGCTTGCTAGTTCACCAAAATGCTACCAAAAAAACTGTTAGCGATCGCAGGGATCAGGCCTGACTCTGCGAACGCTGCAGTTATGCGTTTAGTGCCTTGTAAGTGACAGTGATTGATCGATACTGCACTTGGGCTGGGCCGGGTGGAGGGACAAAACGCAGGTGCTAGCAGGTATCTGGGCTGATCCCGCTAACACTGCGTTTTTGGGAACCCTAAACTGCTGGGGACGCTAGTATAGATCTGATCGGATCAGATATTGATCCGTTCAGATACTATACCACTAAGGGAGGCGTATGCCGCGTGCGTGGGTGTTAGCGGTACTGGCGCTAATCTGACGCTGCCTGGGGCGACGCATATCACCGCCGGGCGATCGGGGGGCTAAACCTTTATTCGGTAATAAACGGCGGGTTCCCTGACACTATAAAAAATAAACGAACTAACCAGCGTCACCCGTAACGATTATACAGTGATCAGTGGTGAAAGGGTTAACTAGGGGGCAATCAAGGGGTTAAAACATTTATTAGGTAGTATATGGGGGTCCCTGTCGCTATAAAACGCTGACGGCGAACCTAAATATTTACCTCACTAACTAGCGTCACCAGCGACACTAATACAGCGATCAGAAAAATGATCGCTTAGTGACACAGGCGACAGGGGGTGATCAAGGGGTTAAAACTTTATTAGGGGGGGTTAGGGGGGTATCCTAGACCTAAAGGGGGCTAATACTAACTGTCCCAACACTGTAACTGTCACAAACTGACACCAATGCAGTAATCAGAAAAAAAAAAATACTGCTGGTGTCAGTTTGTGACAGGGGGGGTGATTGGGGGGGATCGGGGGGCGATCGGGGGGGGATCGGGGTGTTTTGTGTGCCTGGCATGTTCTACTGTGTGTGTAGTGTTGTGCACTCACAGTGAAGTCTTCTCTCCTCGGCGCTGCAATGGAAAATACCGAGCCGAGGAGAGATGACATCATTTCCTTTGCTGCTGTTTAGCATACAGCAGCAAAGGAAGTGATCTGATTGGCCGGCGGCGATCGCGAGGGGGGGGCCACGAACGGATGGCCTCCCCCTCACCTCCGATCGCCGGGGGACATAACAGGACTGCCTCGGGCACCGGGGGGGTCCGATCGGACCCCCCACCCGTGGGAGGCAAATCACGTATATGTACGTGATTTTGCCTGCCCGTGCCGCCTTGCCGACGTACATCGGCGTGAGGCAGTCCTTAAGTGGTTAATAATGGAATTTTTGGTTAAATTATACTCGCCTATGTGTGTTTTCCTTAAAAAAAAAAAACAGTTTGTTTGTGAGGAGGCAGGTACATTTCAAAAATACAATGTGAAATTAACAAGGGACACTAACACCAACACCAAACAATCTCATTGAGATTAAATAATACAAGATAATAATGGTGTTGTGGTAACTTGACACACAAAAACACACCCAAAAATATTCTTGATTAAAAAGCAAACAAAATTAGAAAAAAAACAGCCTTGAAAAATTTTTTTTTTAAATTAAAAACACACAAAAAAAAAATTGGTCAGATGTGACAAATCAAAATATATTAAGGGAATCACAATAAATAATAAAGAAAGAAGTTTGTGAGAAGTCTGTGTGAATATAAGCAGCAAAACTACTTCATTCTTCTCACATTAGAAAGAAGAAGAGAGTGCACTGTATTAAACCATTTTTTACATTGCAGCGTGACGAAAGTGCTGTATCCATTCGAACGCTAATTTTACCAGACCGAGCTGTTCCATCTCGAAATTTCTTCTGAGCATGCGTGGCACTTTGTGCGTCGGAACTGGCCACACACGGTCGGAATTGACGCGATCGGATTTTGTTTTTGGAAAATTTTATAGCCTGCTCTCAAACTTTGTATGTCGGAAAATCCGATGGAAAATGTCCGATGGAACCCACACACGGTCGGAATTTCCGACAACATGCTCCGATCGGACATTTTCCATCGGAAAATCTGACCGTGTGTACGGGGCATTACAGTAAAGAACCTTCTACGCAGTTTAAGGTTAAACCTCTTTTCTTCTAATTATAATGAGTGGCCACGTGTCTTATTAAACTCCCTTCCATGGAAAAGTTTTATCCCTATTGTGGGGTCACCAGTATCGTATTTGTAAATTGAAATCATATGCACTCTCAAGCGTCTCTTCTCCAGAGAGAATAAGTTCAGTGCTCATAACCTTTTTTCATAACTAATATCCTCCAGTCCCTTTATTAGCTTTGTTGCCCTTTTCTGTACTCGCTCCATTTCCAGTACATCCTTCCTGAGGACTGGTGCCCAGAACTGGACAGCATACTCCAGGTGAGGCCGGACCAGAGTCTTGTAGAGTGGGAGAATTATCGTTTTATCTCTTGAGTTAATCCCTTTTTAATGCATGCCAATGTTCTGTTTGTTTTGTTAGCAGCAGCTTGGCATTGCATGCCATTGCTGAGCCTATCATCTACTAGGACTCCCAGGTCCTTTTCCATCCTTGATTCCCCCAGAGGTTCTCCCCCCGTGAGTAGATTACATTCATATTTTTGCCACCCAAATGCATTATTTTACATTTTTCCACATTAAACCTCATTTGCCATGTAGTTGCCCACCCCATTAATTTGTTCAGATCTTTTGCAAGGTTTCCACATCCTGCAAAGAAGTTATTGCCCTGCTTAGCTTAGTATCGTCCATAAATACAGAGATTGAACTTTTTACCCCATCCTCCAGGTCCTTTATGAACAAATTAAATAAGATTGGTCCCAGCACAGAACCCTGGGGGACCCCACTTTCCACCCCTGACCATTACGAGTACTCCCCATTTATTACAACCCTCTGAACTCGCCCTTGTAGCTAGTTTTCAATCCATGTACTCACCCTATGGTCCATGCCAACAGACCTTACTTTGTACAGTAAACATTTATGGGGAAAAGTGTCAAATGCTTTTGCAAAATCCAGATACACCACGTCTATGGGCCTTCTTTTATCTGGATGGCAGTTCACCTCCTCATAGAAGGTTAATAGATTGGTTTGGCAAGAATGATTCTTCATGTATCCATGCTGATTACTGCTAATGATAATGTTTTCATTACTAAAAACGTGTATATAGTCCCTTATCGTCCCCTCCAAGAGCTTGCATACTATTGATGTTAGGCTAACTGGTCTGTAATTCCCAGGGATGCATTTTGGCCCTTTTTTAAATATTGGTACTACATTGGCTTTTCTCCAGTCAGCTGGTACCATTCCAGTCAGTAGACTGTCAGTAGACTTTCAGTAAAAATAGGAACACTGGTCTGGCAATTACTTGACTGAGTTCCCTAAGGACCCTCAGGTTCAAGCCATCTGGTCCCGGTGAGTGACTTATTAATGTTGAGTTTTCCAAGTCTTTTTCTAATTCTATCCTCTGTTAGCCATGAGGGTGCTTCCTGAGATGTGTTATGAGGATAAACACTGCAGTTTTGGTTACTGAAGCCCCCCCGATTCCCTTGAAGACTGAGGAGTAGAATAAATTCAATACCTTCACCATCTCCCCATCCTTTGTAACAAGATTTCCTTCCTCATTCTTTATGGGGCCAATATGGTCTATCGTTCCTTTTTTACTGTTTATATACTTAAAGAATTTATTGGAATCTTTTTTTTGCTCTCCTCCGCTATGTGTCTTTCCTGTTCTATCTTAGCCACCCTGATTGCATCCTTACATTACATAGTAAGGAGCAAATGGCACCAGGGATGTGACAAACACATATTATAACTGTAGTGATCGGGAATATACAGGGTGATATGATGTAGAGTGCAGGTAGAGAGTGGGTATGATAATTAATTAGTAAGTACTCTTCCGCAGCAATCCAGTTCTTCCAGAGAGATGCACTTTATTGACTTCCAACACAGAACAAAGTCCAAAGTCCACAGATGACAAAAAATCCGACAGAGTATATATAATTCAGAACCCCATGTTCCTAGGTCTGTGTGTCCATACACAGATAAGCCTCACCTAAACTATAGACTAAATGCCGTGTTATATTCACCAGGCATTGAATGGCTGAGCAATTTGATTGGCCGCTTCAATTTAGGACTTTGATAAGCTTTAGTCTATCAAATAGACAACAACCCCCAGCCGTGAACAGCTGCAGTCATAAACCACCCCAATTTGCACTCCCGCATATCAACATCAACAAGTCCCCTTTAGATATGTGTAATTAGATTAACAGATACCACCTGAACACCCTTTTGAGCCCTTGGAATACCTACATTCCTAATCTGTATTCTTGCATATCAACAAGCCCCTTTAGATATATTAGCCCCACAGGAGGGAGCCTCAGCTAGGCCAACCCAAAACACTCCTTGATCCCATTGTTACCCCCTCAAGTCTAATTACCATCAATAAATACTTCTTCTATGGTCCTTTAAACAATGTACCTTTTGAAATGTTCAATTAGGTTAACAGCCCATACCTCACACCCCTAGGTAGACTTGCATAAGACTAACACATCAAAGGGTCTTCAGCTGTTATCTTAAAATCGAGTTGGCTTGGACAAATCAACCATTGTCAACTCAATCCTGGCCTGGTTAATATTGACTGTATGTGTGTACATATAATAATGTCCCACATAAATCGGTGAACATATTACAACATATACAACATATACCCCCACTTGGGTCGGTTCTAACTACTAGAACTGACCCATAAAACAAACAACAAAAAATATCATTATGATTTAAGGTACTGGATGCTTTACAATGGCTCATATAAAATATGAAGTTGAAACTGGTTACATCTCTCTTCGCCAGCCTCTAAAGTATCCCCATGAAACAGTTATTAGATAATATAACTTTTAGACCATGACTAGAAAAGGATTTGGTAAACATCAGTGGCCCATATAGCTGTTAGGCCTTATTATATCACATCAAGATCTTGAATATTGCGCAAAGACGAGCTGATGTCACAGTCCATCCTTTGGTCTGACTTCATCACATCTCTCACCATCTCACTGAAAGTAAACTTGGTATGCTCTGGGAACTCCAATCCACATAAGTCCAGGATTTTTTTCCATCTCCAGGCTCAAGCTTTCCATTTTTAAAGATGCTTTTACGCAAACACTCTACTTTCATCTTTATAGTAAGAAGAACTATCAATGTACCAGCAATCACTTTCAAGGTAGAAAAGGTTTGGATATGGCAGTAAAAACTGTGCTGCAAACTATTTTCTTGCACTTGACATTCATGAGTACATCTTGCAAGCATTTTACAATTCACATCTGCTTCTTTCCATTTCCACAATTTGAACAAAGATGACCGGGTTGTGTACCTGTCAAGTACCAGAATTTGTTGATTCCCAGCCACAATTTGCTTTTGTAATTTTCTGTAGGCCGACCCCTCATTGCCTTCAATAGAGCAGTTACTTGGATCATTCAGTCCACAATTACACCTGAATGGTATACCAATATATACATATAGATATACCCCCACACGATGGTTCAGATAGAGTCATCAGTGTTTATCAGATCTTCTATCCAGACAAAGCGGCAGTGGAAATTCTTGCCAGTATCTTCACCATGAAAGGTAGAAAGGTCTTTTTCATCCATATAGGTCATAGCCTTTAGCATATTATAAACAACTGAATCAACAAAGTTTCAAATCATGACTGGAGTGATGAATTTCACTCACCCCTCTTATAAATTTAGGAAAACCACCCAACATACTATGATTTATGCTATGCCAAGCCATTGTGCAGCATCTCACCTTAGATGTCAAATATATTGATCAATACGCATTATGTAATATGTACAGATGTCATGAAAATTATTTTAGGTTTAAATGCTTCTCTTTGGTTTTAAGATAAAGTTCAAGAAAATAAAACATAAAGAAAATAAAAAATGAAAAGCAAAATATATCAGGAAAAGGGAGAAAAATTAAAAATTAGGGCGTTGAAGAAAAAAGAAAAAAAAGTCCATTGCTTGATGAATTCTTTATAATTCCTTGTTGTCTATTCAGCATTTCTCCCATAATTCTCCCCCCACTAGCCAGCAATTTCAGACTGTGCTTCTGCTATTCACCTTCATTTAAATGTCAATATCTGAAAGACAAAAAAACTCTCCAACAAAACTAATTAGCAAGGTCCTTAAACGTTGTTTGAAGTTAAAACAAAACACTATTTACACATATACAGTTTAAAGCTAATTCACCCCCACTGCTAGAGAAGTGTCATCTGCATTCAAAAACAGATCTGGAGAATGTACATCTTGTACATTCATGACACCCTGTACCCCCTTCAACTGCTCTAATAATTTATCACGTTCCCCTCTCATCTTGTCATACTCAATCTTCAGGTGGTCATATTTCTGTTTTAACTGAGAAAACGGTATCCAAGTCTTGGACCTTTTCTTGTTATTATTTTGTTCAGCTCTGTTTTTCATATTAATATCACCTATGTTTGACCCGATGTCTCCTCTCTGGGTGTTATCATAGGATATTATCTTTTGATCTTTATGTTCAGTATTTGTCCTAAAAAATGTGGCTAAATCAATTTTGACAGCCTGCTCATTTGACTTTCTCCATAAATGGTCTGCTCTCAACAATATGTCTTTTAAATCATGAGGATTTGGGGTAACTAGTAAAATATTTTGTTTGATATCTTCATGCAACGCATCTAGAACCATACTCATATGTATCAAGCCACCACGCTCAAATGCAAGATTATTACCGACTAATAATTCCATAATAGTTGCTATCCTGTGTGACAATTCATAGGGAGATTAATTTTGCATTTGTTGGATCCTCCCATGAATAGTAACATCAGAACGTACACCATACAAAACACATAATAATTCCATTAATATGTCCCTTGTCCTCAGAGGCTGAATACAGATCTATTTAATTCTCATCCAAAGACCACTTCCTACAGAATGTTGCAAAACTCTTTCTAAGTCAGATGGGTTGAGATTGTACATATCTCTGACCTGCTGCACGTCACAAAACCATTTTAAAAATCTGTTTAAATCATGGTATGGAACCATTCCTATTTCTTTAAGAATTGCGTCTAATTCTTTTGATTTCATAGGCTTCATTACAAGCTGAACTTCACCTGTATTATTATTATTGTTATAAACTGTGGTAGTCACAGTTGGGGCAGCTGGCAATGAATTATCAGATTTAATATGAGGTTCTGTTTGCTGCAGATTGCTGAATCCAAGATTTGATGCATATCTGCATTCCTGAGATCTCTTCTCTAATTCCATAATTCTTAATTTTTTTTTTTTTTTTCCTTGTCAAAAGAAGTTTATTGAGTATACAATGTTATAAAGATACATAAAGTAAGTTTACAAGGATCTATAAAGTAAGCTCATTGTTTTACAGTAGGTATATATATATAGGTAAATATCATGAAATTTCAAATATTAAACATTGGGTTCACGTAAACCTAAATTAAAGATATATATCATTTCCTTAGTTACTTTTGTAGGTATTTAAATGATTTCTACCTACTATACATATTGTTTACAAGTAGAGTGTATATAGGTCAAATAAATTCTGATAATGAGCTTTAATCGTAAGGTGGAGAAAAGGAAAGAGAAAGAAGAAAAAAGGTTGAAAGGTAGAGGTATGGTCCACAAGGTTGTCCCGCTCGTCAGTTTATTATTCTTTTTAGTTCTCTTTGAAGCCTTAGAATGGGTGTCTCTGTAAGTCATTTAATCTGTTACCATGGCAACAGGACAGAGTCATTGAAGTTTGACAGGAACTGTTGTTTTATCCAAGGATGCCAAAGTTTTTCAAATTTTGGAATTTGATTTTGATCGATGGCTACCATCTTAGCATGGGACATTGTATTATTCATTCTGTGAATTGTTTCTGCTAGTACCAATGTAGGAGATTTCCATGCCTTGGCCACTGTTTGTTTTGCAGCCGTTATTAGTTGGATCATAAGTTTGAATTGAGAGAGTGTTAACCATTCCGGTTTTAGATTAAGTAAAGTTAAATATGGATCTGGTTGTATTATTTTTTTAAATATTTTAGATGCAATCACGAAGACTTCCTTCCAGAAGGTTTGGATTACTGGGCACGTCCACCATATGTGTAAATATGTGCCTATTTCTGGGCATCCTCGAAAACAAAGAGCTGAGGTATTAGGTGAATATTTTGCCACTCTAGCGGGTACAAGGTACCAGCGAGTTAGGACTTTATAATTTGTCTCCAGTGCTAAGATGTTGGGTGAAGATGACTTAGATGTGAGCCATATGTTAGACCAGTCCGTGTCTTCTAAAGTTCGTCCCAGGTCCTCCTCCCACCTCTGAACGTAAGAGGGTCTATTAAGATTTGCTACTCCATATAATTGATTATAAAGTGATGAAATTGTACCTTTAGCAAATGGATCTTTTGTACAGATTGATTCAAAAATGGATAATTGGGATAATGGTGTATCCCCCTTTAGGAATGGTGTATAGAAATTTTTGATTTGGAGATATCTGAATATCTCAGAGTTTGGTAGATCATATTTTTCTCTAAGCGATGGGAATGAAAGGAATGATTTAGATGCTATGAAGTCATTTAGTGTCTTAATGCCTGATGTTGTCCAAGCTTTAAAAGAATTTGGGTAGATCCATGCCGGATAAAAGGCCGGATTTCTGATAAAAGAAAGGAGAGGATTGTGTGGAGATTGTAACTGATATTTGGTTTTTAGTTTATCCCAGAGAGATAAGAAGTGTTTAGTTATGGGATTATGAATTTTAAAGCGGTCTTTAGGATCAAGCCATAATAAATTTGATATTAATAGAGGGTCATTTTCTGAAGCCTCTATAAATACCCATAATGGGATTTCCTGTTTTGCATGGTATTTGGACAGACTGGCCAAATGTGCTGCTCTGTAGTAGTTAGTAAAATTAGGGTATCCCAGGCCTCCTTTATTTTTGGGAAGATGTAGTGTGTGTATAGGTATACGTGGTTTAGAAGAGCCCCATATAAACGAAGTTGCTCTTTTTTGTACTATTCTCAAAAAATAGGAAGGAATTGGAATAGGGAGGACTCTGAATAGATAAAGCAATTTGGGTAGAATAGTCATTTTGATTGCATTAATCTTCCCTATCCAGGATAAAGGAAGTTGCGACCATTGTTTTATTAGATTTGTGATCTGTCTTAATACAGGAGGATAATTGGTTGAGAATAAGTCAGAATGAGATGCTGTTAAATGAATTCCAAGATATGGGATTGATTTTTCTGCCCATGTGAATGGGAGTGCAGCCCTAGCTGGGATCAATTCCATGTTTGTGAGTGAAATATTAAGCACTAGGCATTTCTTAGGATTAATCATAAGGCCGGATAGGGCTGCAAATCCATCAAGAGCTGGTATTAAGTTAGGACCAGAGACCTGTGGTGATGATAGAAAAAGTAATATATCGTCTGCAAATATACATAATTTGTGTGTAATACCTCCTATTTCAATGCCAGTTATAGTTTGGTTTGTTCTGATGTATTGGGCCATGGGTTCGAGTATAAGGGCAAATAATAAGGGAGATAATGGGCAACCCTGTCGGGTACCTCTTTCGATATTAAAGGCTTCAGATTTGTATCCAGCATATTTTATATAGGCTTTGGGTTTATTATATAATGCTTTGATCCATGTTAAAAAGTGGGGTCCAAAACCCCATTTTTGTAATGAATATTGCATATATTGCCAGGATACTGTGTCAAATGCCCTCTTAATATCGAGAGATAGAAAACATAAAGGGATTTTCCGTTTTTTAGCAATATGTGCCAATAACACTGCCCTGCGTATATTATCGCCTGCCTGTCTATTTGGCATGAAGCCTACTTGATCTCTATGTATTAATTTTCCTATAATGCTATTGAGGCGTTTTGCTATTATTTTTGCTAATAATTTAATATCGAGGTTTAACAGAGAGATAGGCCGATAATTCACACAGGAAGTATCATCAGAAAGGGGTTTTGGGATCATACAAACAATTGCCATTAGTGTTTCTTGCCGAAAAGAATGTCCATCTAGAAGTTTGTTAAAAGTTTCAGTGAGAATGGGAGAGAGTATTTCTGAGAATGTTTTATAGTATAAAGCCGAGTAGCCGTCTGGGCCTGGTCTTTTGTTAAGTTTTAGGTCTTTTATGGCGTTAGCAACTTCATCTATAGTTATAGGCTCATCCAAACTGCTTTTTTGATTCTGAGATAACTCAGGTAAGGTTATTTTTGAGAAGAAGGATTCAGCCTCTGTAGGATTAAATTCATTGTTTGTCTTGTATAAAGTTGCGAGATGTGAGTGAAATTTATTGACTACTTTAACTGGATTACAAGTGTAAACATTTTTTGATAATTTCAAACGTATTGGTTTGAAAGATTTGTTAGTTGAATTTAATGCCCGAGCCAAATATGTACCTGGTTTGTTTGTATTCATGTAGAAATTGTGTTTGGAGCGTTTGAGGGATTTATCAACTGACTCAGTGAGAAATAGATCGTATTCCAATCTAGATTTTTCCAGATGAGATTTTGTACTCTGAGATGGATTATCTTGAAATGATATGTAGGCTGCATTAAAATTAAGTTCTAGTTTTTTTGCTAGATTTTTGCGTTCCCGTTTAAATAGTGCCATTTGTCTTTGTATTGTACCACGCAAGACAGGCTTATGAGCTTCCCACAGTGTTATTGGGGAAATGTCTGTTGTATTATTAATTGATATGTATTCCTTTAAAGCTTGTTCAATGGCCATCTGATGTAGTGGGTGTTTGAGCATTATGTCCGGTAAGTACCACGTTGGGTCATGCGCTTTTGGTATGGCTGAGGCTATAGTAGTGTATACTGCATTATGGTCAGACCACGGAATCGGAATTATATCTGATGCAATAATTTCTGGTATCATTCCTATTGTTAGAAAAATATGATCTATTCTGGTGAAGGTTTGATGAGGGTGCGAGAAATAAGTGAATTTCTTTTTCATTGGGTTACTTTCTCTCCATGAATCTACCAGATTGTATTTGGAAAGAAGTTGAGAAAAAGGTAATCTAGAGGTTATTTTGGATGGTGTAAAAGGTGATTTATCTAGAAATGGGAGGAGGACCTGGTTCGAATCCCCACACATTATCACTGTTCCTATTTTGTGTGTATTAATCACTTGTAATATATGTGAGAGGAATGGTGTGGGTTGTTTGTTAGGAGCGTAGTAGGAAATCACCGTGATTGCTGTATCCATTATATAACCCATGAGTATCAGGTATCTACCTTCTGGGTCTTTAATTTCTGATGATAAGGTGAATGGTGTGGATCGGTGAAATGCAATTAGAGTTCCCCTTTGCTTGGTACAGGCAGAAGCCGTGTAAATTTGTTGATAAAAAGGAGAAATATATTTTGGAGTAGAATCTTTGGTGAAGTGTGTTTCTTGGAGGCATACTATGTGAGCCTTCTTGTTATGGAAAGTACGGAAGGCTTTGGTCCTTTTTTGAGGGACATTTATTCCCTGAACATTCAGGGAAAGTATATTCAGTGGTGCCATGGCAATAGATCAAATAGTTTTGACTTACTTTTTGTTATGCAGAGCTGACTGCACAGATCAACCTGTGTGGACTGAAGAGATGAATAGATAGAAAAGAAACCAGTGAATTCTGGAGTAAAGAGTAAACAAAAAACATATGAGATTAGAAGATACATTGTATAAATTATTTTTTGCAAGTAATCACAATTTACCCGTGAAAGAGAATAAATATCTCTCTCAGGGGAATAAGTGCCTTCGTCACACTCCCACATAATATGGTTGGGAGAATGAGGAGGGCTAATGGGGGTACACGGATCTTCCGCTTACAGGAGAGAAGTGCTATGTCAAAAGACATCAAAATGATGTTTCATTAATTGGAGTGCAGAATATAGTTTTTGTTGAAATTATTTATTCCAGGGTGGTTGTATATGGTTAGTCTTGCCCTAGGCTAAATAATTCAGTTAGAAAGGTACTGTTAATAATTTTGGTATTGATGAAGATAGTTTGAATTATTTTGGGATTTTAACCCTTTTAGAGTAAACAATTACATATTTTATTCATATGTAACTGTTTAGATATGTTAACTCATAAAATAGAGGTTGTATTGCTTCAGATTAGAATAAACAAAAACATAATTCTAGGAACTAGTTAGGTAATAATATATTTGTTTTAAGAAAAGAAAGAAAAAGCTTCCATTACTTCTGGATTATTGAATATATTTGTCCTAAATAGTAATAAATCTATTGTTATTACTTGATAATATATAACTGAACAAGAATTTCCTTATTTCACTTATATATTCTAAGGCTATATGAATCAGAAGTAATAAGAAATATAACTGGAATGTAACATGATACCACACAGTGTGTGACTATCAGAATGCAGTTACATTCAGTTATAAATATAGGTTTTTTATAGAGAACCATCTCTTAGTATAATAAATGAAGAGATATCAGGAATTAGGATGTCAGTCCATTGAATCTTCTTGGTCCATGGATGATGTGGCATAACGGCCTCTTTTGTGAGAATGATGATTCCCATTTTGTTCTGAAATTTTCTGGGTGCTGCCTGAAGGTGAAGATGACGCCATTCTTCTGCGTGTGGGGGTGTTGCTGCTTGTGGGTTCTGTCAGATTTAATTTTAAAAGGGTTTGTTGTAGTTCATCTGCTGATCTGCTTCTGTAAATTGTACCTTGGTAGTTAAATCTGACTGAAAAGGGGAAGCCCCATTGATACATAATGTTGTGGCGTTGCAGTTCCATTAGTTGGGGTTTTATGGATCGTCTTTTAGTAATAGTAAGTTGGGATAGGTCAGCAAAAATTTGATAATTGTGTCCTTGAAAATTAAGTTCCTTTTTTTCTCTTGCAGCAATTAGTATTTGTTCTTTTGTTCTGTAATAATGAAATTTTGTGATTATATCACGTGGGGGTCCATCTTTCTTTTTGGCTGTGAGGGCTCTGTGTACTCTGTCCAGTTCTAAACGTTCAATAGGGATATCTGGCTTTAGTTCTTGTAATAGAGCAGTAATAGTAGATTGCAGGTCTGTCACAGTTTCAGGTATTCCCCTTATGCGCAAGTTTGAACGTCTGGCTCTATTTTCGTAATCTTCGAGCTTAGTTTGAAGTATTAAATTCTCTTTTTTTAATTGTTCCAATTCTGTTATATTTTCTTGGGTTGTAATTTCAATTTCATCCATTTTTATTTCTAAGGCTGCAGTGCGGTTTCCCAGCTCTCTTATTTCTTTGGTTAGGCTTTTTGTTATTTGGTCTGAGGTTTGTTTTAAAGCCTTATGAAGCATCTTTTCAAATTGTAATAATATTACTGGGGATACTGAGGAGGCTTGTGGAGAAGTTTGTGAGAGGATTTGTTCTGTATCTGACTCAAATGGAGAGTCTTGCTGTGACATTTTCTGTCTGTGAGAGCGCCCTGGTGCTGTATCTTGTGAGGTGACTGGAGCTGCTTCAGCTGCAGTGAGTGCCTGTGAGCTCTTTGTGAGGTGATTTTTATTTCTGCCACGGTTTCCTCCCAGTACCATATTTCCTGCCCAAACTTTCACAGTTTGTTCCCTGGGGAAAAAAGGTTCAAATGGATACCTTTTGAGCCTGCAGGCTCCGCTTTGTCCTTCTCTTCTCTCCTCAGCGGTGTGGAGCTCTAACAATGCATGTCTGCTCTCCATAATTCTTAATTTTAATCTCTCATTTTCCTCTGATAATTCATCACAACGTTTAGATTTCTCAAGTAAAACTTCTCCAATGGTAACCGCATGCAATTTTAAATTTACTGTCTCAGTGTCTGATTGGTTTTGTAACCTCTCACAAACATTGTTGCTATTATCAACTGCCTTCTGTAACTGGGTAATTTCCTCAACCTTACCATTCAAAGAACTTTCCATTGTTAAACAGCAAGATAATAAGCCCTGTATAATACAACCTTTCCTTTTACTTTCTGAAATTTTGTTATCAAAAACATTTTTCTCTAAAAATTCCTTCATCATCGTCCACGTCTGCTTACATTTTTCTGGAATTTCATAAGGACCGCCATGGCGCTTAATACATTTTAATACCCATCTGTTAACTTTATCAGAACTGACACTAGCTTCACACTGAGTAAGCATTTTGACTATATTACTAATAATTTAAAAAAAAAGAAATATTTTACTCACCGCATTAGTTACTCCTTCAGCTTCCACTTCAGGTCTTCTGGTACACGACACAGTCCTTTTTTGTTGTTGTTTCCAGTCTCCAGAGAATAATCCTGGGGTTCCCAACTTGTTAGATTTTGTAGATCAGACTCTTATGTCACAACCAGACATTAGAGTCACAGCACAGCTCTTGGTTCTTCATCAAACTTCTGTCTGCCTCACAGGATTGTTGTCACCACCGACTTCTGTTACTAAGTCCGAAAATGCTCTTCTGGTCACTTGAACGGCACCAATGTAGTGATATAAAAATAATATACTGGGTGATGATATGATGTAGAGTGGGTAGATAGTTAATTAATATTTCGGTATTATAATGGTGATGATGTAAGTACTCTTCCGCAGCAACCCAATTCTTCCATAGAGATGCACTTTATTGACTTCCAACACAGAACAAAGTCCAAAGTCCACAGATGACAAAAAATCTGACAGAGTATATATAATTCAGAACCCCATGTTCCTAGGTCTGTGTGTCCATACACAGATAAGCCTCACCTAAACTATAGACTGAATGCCGTGTTATATTCACCAGGCATTGAATGGCTGAGCAATTTGATTGGCCGCTTCAATTTAGGACTTTGATAAGCTTTAGTCTATCAAACAGACAACAACCCCCAGCCGTGAACAGCTGCAGTCATAAACCACCCCAATTTGCACTCCCGCATATCAACATCAACAAGTCCCCTTTAGATATGTGTAATTAGATTAACAGATACCACCTGAACACCCTTTTGAGCCCTTGGAATACCTACATTCCTAATCTGTATTCTTGCATATCAACAAGCCGCTTTAGATATATTAGCCCCACAGGAGGCAGCCTCAGTTAGGCCAACCCAAAACACTCCTTGATCCCATTGTTACCCCCTCAAGTCTAATTACCATCAATAAATACTTCTTCTATGGTCCTTTAAACAATGTACCTTTTGAAATGTTCAATTAGGTTAACAGCCCATACCTCACACCCCTAGGTAGACTTGCATAAGACTAACACATCAAAGGGTCTTCAGCTGTTATCTTAAAATTGAGTTGGCTTGGACAAATCAACCATTGTCAACTCAATCCTGGCCTGGTTAATATTGACTGTATGTGTGTACATATAATAATGTCCCACATAAATCGGTGAACATATTACAACATATACAACAATAACTAGAAAAAAGCTTTAAGGAGGGAAATTCGCTGCTATTTTGGGATTTCAGGGCATTGTTTAAAGGCTCTGCCCATATAAATATATTTTAGTGCGAGCCTGTACAGTATTTACTCAAATTTCCTGATTTGTCAGTGGGACTCGCTCAGTGTGAGGAAATTATCTTATTTTAGTGATAAGCCCTGCAAAGTTAGTAGGTATCTGACACTTCTTAGGGGTTCTGATCCATTCTTTACCCCCTCCCGTATTTTATGCCTTACATTGATACTGCAAGAGCTAACAGTGAGAGCCACATGCAGATAGTTTGCAGTAATGAAAGTCCTGTCATCATTCAGCCTTGAAAGTAAGTCTGTCTCCAGAACTCTCTGTGCTAAATGATAATAAAAACCTACATTGCAGCAAACTGTCAGCAGGTCCACTATTAGCCTTTAATATTTGCAATATTAGAAGGGGGATTTGCTGGGAGCAGCAGCCACTGCTGCATAGATTAGGATTCACCCACAACAGTAGAACAACGTAGGGCTATAGTGTGGGTGCTGTTGTAATACCTGACAGCTGTGTGATGACTAATAGCTGCTATTGTAATTATTTGTGTTACCGTGGAAACAGGAGTACTCCAATTTAATGCAAAAGTCCTTCAATCCAACCAAATTCTCCTGCAGCAACTTGGTTCTTCCAGAGAGAAGCATTTATTGGACCAGATGACAAAATCCACAGAGTACTTGCAAATAATACAACAATCGGAAGCCTTCAAAGTACCTAATCCCCTTGTCATAGCAAGTATAGAGGGACTCCACCCTATACACGCACCGGACACTTTATTAGGTATACCTAGTGTAGCAATAACTCTCGGCGAAGCTGCTGGTTTAAAGCGGGCCTGTCCTCTTATCTCTTTACCCCTCTTAAATTGTTCAATCCCCTTGGCACAGCTGTAGTGCAGTGTTGTAATGATATGAGTATTGACTTTAACCCACAGTATACATTTACATTAATATTTACCTCTACCTGGGTGTCTGTAGCTCCACCTGCAGGAGAAATAACAACACTGCACACAAACTTCAATAATAACCAGAATTAACTTCTTTCTTTGAATAAGTAGTATATTTATATAAAGGGTTATTACAATGACTACACTATCACAC
This sequence comes from Aquarana catesbeiana, assembly GCF_042186555.1. Taxonomy (NCBI): domain Eukaryota; kingdom Metazoa; phylum Chordata; class Amphibia; order Anura; family Ranidae; genus Aquarana; species Aquarana catesbeiana. The sequence continues at coordinate 182,332,544 of NC_133331.1, read as the reverse complement.
CAACGTAGTGTAATAGTATAGTAAATAGTTATAGCAATTGGTAACATACACAAATATACCTAACTGTATATATCTGTCACGGAACGCCCCACACTCCGCTTGAGTGCTTCCGTCATATACCGCTTCCTAAGTTCTGGAACACGAGTCCAATGGATCTGGCTATAGGAACCCCAAGAACTAGACAACACCAGTCTTGGAGTACATCAGAACTGCCTTTATTTTGAGATCTCACAGACCTTTTTATATCAGGGATGACTCAAAGCTAACCTAATTAACATGACCTAATTTACTACAAAATGTACCCAGACCAGATGACAGTCTTGTGGGCACCGGGCTTCACACATTAATACAATTAACAATACAAACAACAATCTCCCCCCTCCTCAGCCTAGACCATTCGTCTATTAGCCAGGGCTGGTGGCTAATGTGATCAGCTCTCTCAATTAACATAAACACATGTTGATAACACCAGCATCTCCTCACAGGATGTGTCCCAGCAGAATGAATCAGTCTTATCAGCACGGGGCTGCTGGAGGAATCCCCCCTCCCTCTTCAGGGACACAAATATACAGTAAGGAGTCCCCATACAATATATACATGACTGAGTCCGATTAATACAGTTCAGACTGGATTTCTCATTCACCTCAAATGCTAGGGCCCATAATCGGTGGGCAACAGGCTTGCACACAGTCCTCTCCAACAGCCTCCGCTCTGGCCATGCCCGTGACATTTCTCCCCTTTCGGCAGGAGACTAACACAGGAGGAGACCCCAGACGGGTTGACTCCGAAGTTAGTAAACAGCTCCAGTCCTCTACTGCCTGTACCCACACAGTACCCCAAACAAATTATCCCAAACAGTGCATTACTCACCCAGCCATCCTCTGCCTCTCTCAGAGAACATATCTGCCGCTGGAGAGAAGACAGGGTGACTGGTCTCACTCTGTCATGCTGTTGGGGATCTGGGCCCACTGCCCAGCATCCCTGGGGTATACAGGTGGAGACTGAAGTCCCATCCACCTTCACAGGAAATCCATCCTCTGTTAGTTGAGGGCAGAGTCCAGCAGTCCTCGGCCCTGTTGCCAGCCCTTCTGCTGGAAACCCCACACCATCTGTTCCGGCTAACTGTTGGAGAGGGAGGCCGACTGCCCCGCCTCCCTGGAACTCTGTAGTTGTTGCCGGTGCTGGGCAGAGGTTGGTAGCACTCTGCCCTGTTGCCAGCACTTCTGCTGGGGACTCCGCATCCTCTGCTCCGGCTAACTGTTGGGGCAGGCAGCTGGCTTCCTCCACTCCCAAACTGTGTAGCTGCCATTGGGGAGGTGAGCCGGCTGCTTCCTTTTCCATTCCCTCATCTGGCTGCTGGGACGACATGTCGATGGTACTGTCTCCCAGGTACACGGATCTTTGCTGGGGAGGAAAGCCCACTTCCTCCACCCTGGCCAACTGTTGGGGAGGGACAACACACACCTCCTCTCCCTTCTCCCCCTGTATCTGCTGCTGGGAAGTGATTGCCATCTTCTCACCCTGAGCCTCCACAATTGCTGCAGGTGTGGGGCAGAGATCTTGGACCCTCTGTCCGGTTGCCAGCACTTCTGCTGGGGGTTTGCTAGGTGGTTCCTCCTCTACAGAAATGTCTATTAAATCCCCAGTCTCTGGAAGTGGTAAAAGTGTGGGACAGAGGTCTTGGACCCTCTGTTCAGTTACCAGATCTTCAGCTGGAGAAGTTTGTTTTAACTCCATAGATGCTGCTGGCAGAAAATCACATGTCCCTGTCAGTGTTGTGGGAGAAAGGCCGACTACCTCTTCTCTCAGGAAGGCCGAAGCCACTGTTGGTGCTGGGCAGAACACAGTGAACTTTGGCCCTGATAGCAGCTCTTCTGCTGGAGGCTCATCAGGTTGTTCTTCCTCAGCAGAAAAGTCTATCAAATCCCATGTCTCTGCAACTGATGTCGGGGAATAGGGGTTCACCATCTCCTGTCCATGGAACCCAGAAGATGTTATCATTTCTGGACAGAGGTTAGCAGAGCTCTGCCCTGTTGTCAGCACTTCAGGTTTGGGGACGGCAATCTCCGGATTTTCCACTGCCGATTCTCTGGCATGCTGCTGAACTTGTTCTAGCAGTTTCCTGTATGCCCTTTCCAGATGCTGTTCCTTCCTTAGCAAATGGTCCAGATCAGGTTTGAGCTCTGAGACCCCTGCAAGACCGAGCATAGACTCTCTATAGTCTCTCATGTCCTCAAGGTCAGGTTCCCCTTCATCGCCAAACATAAAAAGATCTGTAAGGTTCTCCCACAGCAATCCAGGGCCGCCAAAGTCATATCCCTCCGGAGAGCATTCTGTTGTCTCCCCTAAATATCCCTCCTCTGCGTGCCATTGCAGAGCCCGATATCGATTGTCCAGCTCTATCTCCTGCTGGACCAACCTGTCCAACTCAGTCACCCATTGCTCCTGGGGCTGCTCTCCCAGGAATGCCATCCGCAATGCCCGTTGGTCACTGGCCCGTTGCTCTTGGGTTGGAAAGCACTTGCCCTGTTTTATACCAGCGAGACGGAGGGCTGCAATCCAGAGCTCCACCCGAATCAGCTGCCTGAGCTCCAGGTATTCATCCTCAGACACAGTCCTGGTGTATGTTGAAAGGATGATCCGCAGCAGCCCCGGGAATTCTGATGCCAGGTCCATATCTCCGCTGGGGTGACTGAAGTCTGCTATGCTGATCTTGGATCCAGTTGGAGGTTTGGATGTCCCAGACTTCAGACTTCAGGAAGCTTTCCCGCTGCTTGCCACCAATGTCACGGAACGTCCCTACACTCCGCTTGAGTGCTTCCGTCATATACCGCTTCCTAAGTTCTGGAACACGAGTCCAATGGATCTGGCTATAGGAACCCCAAGAACTAGACAACACCAGTCTTGGAGTACATCAGAACTGCCTTTATTTTGAGATCTCACAGACCTTTTTATATCAGGGATGACTCAAAGCTAACCTAATTAACATGACCTAATTTACTACAAAATGTACCCAGACCAGATGACAGTCTTGTGGGCACCGGGCTTCACACATTAATACAATTAACAATACAAACAACAATCTCCCCCCTCCTCAGCCTAGACCATTCGTCTATTAGCCAGGGCTGGTGGCTAATGTGATCAGCTCTCTCAATTAACATAAACACATGTTGATAACACCAGCATCTCCTCACAGGATGTGTCCCAGCAGAATGAATCAGTCTTATCAGCACGGGGCTGCTGGAGGAATCCCCCCTCCCTCTTCAGGGACACAAATATACAGTAAGGAGTCCCCATACAATATATACATGACTGAGTCCGATTAATACAGTTCAGACTGGATTTCTCATTCCCCTCAAATGCTAGGGCCCATAATCGGTGGGCAACAGGCTTGCACACAGTCCTCTCCAACAGCCTCCGCTCTGGCCATGCCCGTGACAATATCTATACCAGGGAGCTCCCCTGCTCTAAACGGTAAAGTCACTATACTTAGTAAATAAATGCAGAGCCCTGCAATAAAAAAGATAATTTTGATGTCTTCAGTCTTCGCTAGCTAAGAACTTGTAATTGTAATCCACAAAGGGGTTCCTCTTGGGTGTTGCGCAGTGTAAGGTAACACACTAAGGCAGTTATAATCCGGCAGACTGACTAAGTTTTCTCATATGAAGAAGACAAACATCTAGCATCCGCTCTTGAATACTGAAGTCTATGCAGATGTACTGTTTTCCAACTTAACTTGTTCTGTGGGACTATCAGTCCCAGCAACACTCTGTAACAGTTCTAAGTGTGTGTGTGGTATTAAACAAACTTCCGGGTGTTAACCCTCTCACCACGTGGGATACAGGCAGATGGATGTCTCTGTTTCAGCAGTTCTCAGTCCGTATGGAGGCACCACCACACCGTCACACTGTTCCATTCACTAACGACCAGGAGTCCGCGGTTACCTCCCCACGGGTCTCCGGAACGATCACTTCTGCTGCTCCAGCACACTGTGATACGATGGCAGGATCCTTGCAGCTGCTCCGCTCCTTCTCAAAGTAGACCGCAACCCTGTGGGACACACACACCCACAGGGTCCTGCTGGCAGGCCACGCGTCCCAGGAACAAGAGACTAAGATGGCTGCTCCCGGTCCTTTTATATCCACCCACAATGCAGTTCAGTTCAACACTTGTCCAGGAGCATTGTGGGTAGGTCACGGCTAAAGTTCCGAAGTAAACAATCAATCACTTCCATGTCACTTCACTTAATCATGAAACGTAAAAGTATTGTACTTTTTCAATTATCCACAAGATGGCACTATAACAACTAATGTACTGCATAACACACATATGGCTAAAAACAACAGTTGTCAGCGCTACACTAGTATCGGGTTAGATCCCCATGCCTTCAGAACTGTCTAAATTCTTCATGACATACATTCAACAAGGTCTTGGAAACATTCCTCAGAGATATTGGTCCATATTGACATGATAGCATCACGCAGTTGCTGCAGATTTGTTGGCTGCACATCCATATGCAAATCTCCCGTTCCATCACATCCCAAAGGTACTCTATTGGATTGAGGTCTGGTGATTGTGGAGGCCATTGGAGTACAGTGAACCCATTGGGGTTGATTTACTAAAGGTAAATAGACTGTGCACTTAGCAAAGTGCAGTTTCACTCTGCAAGTGCAATTGCTCCAGAGCTTAGTAAATGAGGTAAAGCTTCACTTTGCAAAGAATACCCAATCACATGCAAGGAAAATGTAAAAGAACAGCATTTTTGATTGTACATGATTGGATGATGAAAGTCAGCACAGCTTCTGCTCATTTACTAAGCTCCTGAACAACTGCACTTGCAGAGTGCAACTGCACTTTGCAAAGTGCACAGTCTATTTGCAATTAGTAAATCAACCCCATTGTCATGTTCAACTACTGCTCACTGGATATTTTCTTTTTTTCGGACCATTCTCTGTAAACCCTAGAGATGGCTGTGCATGAAAATCCTAGTAGATCAGCACTTTTTGAAATACTCAGACTAGCCTGTCTGGCACCAACAACCATGCCACGTTCAAAGTCACTTAAATCCCCTTTCTCAGTTTGAACTTCAGCAAGCTGTTTACACCACGTCTAGATGCCTAAATGCATCGAGTTGCTGCCATGTGAGTGGCTGATTAGCAATTTGTGTTGCCAAGCAATTTAACAGATGTACCTAATAAAGTGGCCGGTGAGTGTATATCCAATCTATTTTATGCACCTGGATAGCTTCCATACGTGCAACACTGTAGATTATTTTCTAGAACCTCCCTTACTATTGTTGGCATTCAAAACCTTTCATGGTTTACAGTTTCTTGATTCTTGATCTGATTGGTTCTACTAGCACCTTTGATCTTATGTGTGACCAACAATGCTTCTTGGCCTAAAACAGCTGATACATTTCATAATAAAGTTAATTCGATATCCCTTGTATCGTTTATGGCAAAATTACATTCTTTAACCACTTCAGCCCCGGAAGGATTTACCCCCTTCCTGACCAGAGCACTTTTTACAATTTGGCACTGCATCGCTTTAACTGCTAATTGCGCGGTCATGCAATGCTGTACTCAAACGAAATTTGCGTCCTTTTCTTCCCACAAATAGAGCTTTCTTTTGATGGTATTTGATCACCTCTGCCGTTTTTATTTTTTGCGCTATACACGGAAAAAGACCAAAAATTTTGAAAAAAATTGATATTTTCTACTTTTTGTTCTAAAAAAAATCCAATAAACTCAATTTTAGTCATACATTTAGGCCAAAATGTATTCGGCCACATGTCTTTGGTAAAAAAAATGTCAATAAGTGTATATTTATTGGTTTGCGCAAAAGTTATAGCGCCTACAAACTAGGGTACATTTTCTGGAATTTACACAGCCTTTAATTTATGACTGCCTATGTCGTTTCTTGAGGTGCTAAAATGGCAGGGCAGTACAAAACCCCCACAAATGACCCCATTTTGGAAAGTAGACACCCCAAGGAAATTGCTGAGAGGCATGTTGAGCCCATTGAATATTAATTTTTTTTGTCCCAAGTGATTGAATAATGACAAAAAAAAAAATATTTACAAAAAGTTGTCACTAAATGATATATTGCTCACACAGGCCATGGGCATATGTGGAATTGCACCCCAAAATACAGTTAGCTGCTTCTCCTGAGTATGGGGATACCACATGTGTGGGACTTTTTGGGAGCCTAGCCGCGTACGGGGCCCCGAAAACCAATCACTGCCTTCAGGATTTCTAAGGGCGTACATTTTTGATTTTACTCCTCACTACCTATCACAGTTTTGAATGCCATAAAATGCCCAGATGGCATAAACCCCCCCCCCAAATGACCCCATTTTGGAAAGTAGACACCCCAAGCTATTTGCTTTGAGGCATGTTGAGTCCATGGAATGTTTTATATTTTGACACAAGTTGCGGGAAAGTGACAAATTTTTTTTTTTTTTTTTTGCACAAAGTTGTCACTTAATGATATATTGCTCACACAGGCCATGGGCATATGTGGAATTGCACCCCAAAATACATTTAGCTGCTTCTCCTGAGTATGGGGATACCACATGTGTGGGACTTTTTAGGAGCCTAGCCGCGTACGGGGCCCCGAAAACCAATCACCGCCTTCAGGATTTCTAAGGGCGTGAATTTTTGATTTCACTCTTCACTGCCTATCACAGTTTTGGAGGCCATGGAATGCTCAGGTGGCACAAACCCCCCCCCAAATGACCCCATTTTGGAAAGTAGACACCCCAAGCTATTTGCTGAGAGGCATGGTGAGTATTTTGCAGCCCTCATTTGTTTTTGAAAATAAAGAAAGACAAGAAAAAAAAATTTTTTTTTTCTTTTTTCAATTTTCAAAACTTTGTGACAAAAAGTGAGGTCTGCAAAATACTCACTATACCTCTCAGCAAATAGCTTGGGATGTCTACTTTCCAAAATGGGGTCATTTGGGGTTTTTTTTTGCCACCTGGGCATTCCATGGCCTTCGAAACTGTGATAGGCAGTGAAGAGTGAAATCAAAAATTTACGCCCTTAGAAAGCCTGAAGGCGGTGCTTGGTTTTCGGGGTCCCGTGCGCGGCTAGGCTCCCAAAAAGTCCCACACATGTGGTATCCCCGTACTCAGGAGAAGCAACAGAATGTATTTTGGTGTGTAATTTTACATATTCCCATGGCATGTTTGAGCAATATATCATTTAGTGACAACTTTGTGCAAAAAAAAAAAAATTGTCTCTTTCCCGCAACTTGTGTCACAATATAAAATATTCCATGGACTCGACATGCCTCTCAGCAAATAGCTTGGGGTGTCTACTTTCCAAAATGGGGTCATTTGGGGGGGTTTTGAACTGTCCTGGCATTTTATGCACAACATTTAGAAGCTTATGTCACACATAACCCACTCTTCTAACCACTTGAAGACAAAGCCCTTTCTGACACTTTTTGATTACATGAAAAACATTTTTTTTTTGCAAGAAAATTACTTTGAACCCCCACACATTATATATTTTTTAAAAGCAAATGCCATACAGATTAAAATGGTGGGTGTTTCATTTTTTTTTTTCACACAGTATTTGCGCAGCGATTTTTCAAACGCATTTTTTGGGAAAAATTTTAATGCACTAAAACACACTATATTGCCCAAATGTTTGATGAAATAAAAAAGATGATCTTAGGCTGAGTACATGGATACCAAACATGACATGCTTTAAAATTGCGCACAAACGTGCAGTGGCGACAAACTTAATACATTTTTAAAAGCCTTTAAAAGCCTTTACAGGTTACCACTTTAGATCTACAGAGGAGGTCTACTGCTAAAATTATTGCCCCCGATCTGACCTTCGCGGTGATACCTCACATGCATGGTGCAATTGCTGTTTACATTTGACGCCAGACCGACGCTTGCGTTATTTTTAAACTGTTCCTTTCATATTTTTTTTTTTAAATCATTTTTATTGTTATCTCAGGGAATGTAAATATCCCCTATCATAGCAATAGGTGGTGACATGTACTCTTTTTTGAAAAAATTGGGGTCTATTAGACCCTAGATTTCTCCTCTGCCCTCAAAGCATCTGACCACACCAAGATCGGTGTGATAAAATGCTTTCCCAATTTCCCAATGGCGCTGTTTACATCCGGCCAGTTCACCAAAACGCTACCAAAAAAACTGTTAGCGATCGCAGGGATCAGGCCTGACTCTGCGAACGCTGCAGTTATGCGTTTAGCGTTTTGTAAGTGACAGTGATCGATCGATACTGCACTTGGGTGGGCTGGGCTGGGCCGGGCGGAGGGGCAAAATGCAGGTGCTAGCGGGTATCTGGGCTGATCCCGCTAACACTGCATTTTTGGGAACCCTAAACTGCTGGGGACGCTAGTATAGATCTGATCGGATCAGATATTGATCCGTTCAGATACTATACCACTAAGGGAGGCGTATGCTGCGTGCGTGGGTGTTAGCGGTACTGGTGCTAATCTGACGCTGCCTGGGGCGACGCATATCACCGCCGGCGATCAGGGGGCTAAACCTTTATTCGGTAATAAACGGCGGGTGCCCTGACACTATGAAAAATAAACCAACTAACCAGCGTCACCCGTAACGGTTATACGGTGATCAGTGGTGAAAGGGTTAACTAGGGGGCAATCAAAGGGTTAAAACATTTATTAGATAGTATATGGGGGTCCCTGTCGCTATAAAATTCTGACGGTGAACCTAAATATTTACGTTCCTAACTAGCGTCACCAGCGACACTAATACAGCGATCAGAAAAATGATCGCTTAGTGACACTGGTGACAGGGGGTGATCAAGGGGTTAAAACTTTATTAGGGGGGGTTAGGGGGGTACCCTAGACCTAAAGGGGGGTAACACTCACTGTCCTACCACACTAACTGTCACTAACTGACACCCTGCAGTAATCAGAAAAAAAAATACTGCTTGGTGTCAGTGTTACAGGGAGGGGGGAGGGGTGATCGGGGGGCGATCGGGGGGGATCGGGGGTGTTTTGTGTGCCTGGCATGTTCTACTGTGTGTGTGTGTGTTGGTGCACTTACATGTCTTCTCTCCTCGGCGCTAGAACGGAAACTGACGAGCCGAGGAGAGATGACATCACATCCTCTGCCTGTGTGTACTATACACAGGCAGGGGATGTTCCTCATTGGCTGGGAGCGATCGCGAGGGGGGGCCACGATCGGATGGTCTCCCCCTCGTCTCTCATCGCTCCTAGCCAAATGCCGACCGCCGCTGGCACCGGGGGGGGTCCGATCGGACCCCCCGCCCGCGGGAAGGCAATCACGTACCCTATGCATATTTAAGATCCACTTACATTTATTTACAATATGCTTCATGTATTTTTTTAGGGAAATAAATATTTCCCTATATGTATAAATGAATATTTAAGACCTTTGCAAGTATAACCAGACAACACGTACTCCACAACAGTTTTACATTAGAAAATATTCTGCTTTGAAATGCCCCCTTACTTTCCACATATACAGTATATTTAGACAACTATAAACAGGTTTACCCACAAATACAAAGGTAAGGCATCCATCTCTTGCATACAATTAAAGTGGCTGCAAAGGCTGAAGATTTTTTACCTTTTAGCATTCTATCCATAAAGGTAAAAAACCTTCAGTGTCCAGCTCCCCCCTCAGCCCCTCCCTCTTCAGCCCCCCAATACTTACCTAAGTCCCATCTAGATTAAGTAATGTGCACGACCGAGCCAAGGCTCTTCTGGGTCTCTTACTCCTCATTTGCTGAGATGCAGCTGTCAATCACAGCCAATGAGGTGGGAGTGGGGGGTGGGGCTGAGCCGCACTCTCTGTATCTTATAGACACGAGTCTCGGCTAGGGAGTAAGCACGCATGAGTGCCCCCATAGCAAGCAGCTTGCTATATGGGCACTTGGCAAGTGGGAGGGGGCCAGGGTGTTGGCGGGTAACCTGAGAAGGGAAGGATCAGGGCTGCTCTATGCAAAACCATTGCACAGAGCAGGTAAGTATGAAGTGTTTATTATTATCATTCTTTCCTTTACAAACACTTTAACTATCCTTTTGATGTGTAAAATGCAACTTGTCTGGTCAACTATGTGTGTTAGCCTCACATACCTATGCATAGATTAAATAGAATTTATAAATTAAAAAAAAAAAAAAAAATATATATATATAATTATATATATATATATATATATATATATATATATATATATATATATATATATATATATGTATGTATATATATTATACAGTATCTCACAAAAGTGAGTACACCCCTCACGTTTTTGTAAATATTTTATTATATATTTTCATGTGACAACACTGAAGAAATTACTCTTTGCTACAATGTAAAATACTGGGTGTACAGCTTGTATAAGCTTGTAAATTTGCTGTCCCCTCAAAATAACTCAACACACAGCTATTAATGTCTAAACCTCTGGAAACAAAAGTGAGTACACCCCTAGATAAAAATGTCTGAATTGAGCCCAAAGTGTCAATATTTTGTGTGGCCACCATTATTTTCCAGCACTGCCTTAACCCTCTTGGGCATGGAGTTCACCAGAGCTTCACAGGTTGCTACTGGAGTCCTCTTCCACTCCTCCATGACAACATTATGGAGCTGGGGGATGTTAGAGACCTTGCACTCCTCCACCTTCCATTTGAGGATGCCCCACAGATGCTCAATAGGGTTTAGATCTGGTGACATGCTTGGCCAGTCCATCACCTTTACCCTCAGCTTCTTTAGCAAGGCAGTGGTCATCTTGGAGGTGTGTTTGGGGTCGTTATCATATTGGAATACTACCCTGCGGCCCAGTCTCCGAAGGGAGGGGATCATGCTCTGCTCCAGTATGTTACAGTACATGTTGGCATTCATGGTTCCCTCAATGAACTGTAGCTCCCCAGTGTCTGCAGCACTCATGCAGCCCCAGACCATAACACTCCCACCACCATGCTTGACTGTAGGCAAGACACACTTGTCTTTGTACTACTCACCTTGTTGCTGCCACACATGCTTGACACCATCTGTACCAAATAAGTTTATCTTGGTCTCATCAGACCACAGGACATGGTTTCAGTAAGCCATGTCCTTAGTCTGCTTGTCTTCAGCAAACTGTTTGCGGGCTTTCATCTTGTGCATCATCTTTAAAAGAGGCTTCCTTCTGGGACGACAGCCATGCAGACAAATTTGATGCAGTGTGCGGCATATGGTCTGAGCACTGACAGCCTGACCCCCCACCTCTTCAACCTCTGCAGCAATTCTGGCAGCACTCATACGTCTATTTCCCAAAGACAACCTCTGGATATGATGCTGAGCTTGTGCACTCAATTTCTGTGGTCGACCATGGTGAGGCCTGTTCTGAGTGGAACCTGTCCTGTTAAATGGCTGTATGGTCTTGGCCAAAGTGCTGCAGCTCAGTTTTTAGGGTCTTGGCAATCTTCTTAAAGCCTAGGCCATCTTTATGTAGAGCAACAATTCTTTTTTTCAGATCCTCAGAGAGTTCTTTGCTATGAGGTGCCATGTTTTAAATTCCAGTGACCAGTATGAGGGAGTGAGAGCAATAGCACCAAATTTAACACACCTGCTCCCCATTCACACCTGAGACCTTGTAACACTAACGAGTCACATGACACCGGGAAGGGAAAATGGCTAATTGGGCCCAATGTGGACATTTTTACTTAGGGGTGTACTCACTTTTGTTGCCAGCGGTTTAGACATTAATGGCTGTGTGTTGAGTATTTTGAGGGGACAGCAAATTTACACTGTTATACAAGCTGTACACTCACTACTTTACATTGTAGCAATGTGTCATTCCTTCAGTGTTGTCACATGAAAAGATAGAATAAAATATTTACAAAAATGTGAGGGGTGTACTCACTTTTGTGAGATACTGTATATACAGTATCAGGAGGTCCCAAGATAACCGGCAGGTGAACACCCCAGGCTCTGGGAACACTGGGGAAGCAATTGCGCCATCTGAGTCAGCGTGGAGCATAGATCCCGGAAATGACATCAGTGGGAGGGGACGACAACCAACATGACCACAAATAGGAAGTATGTCATCAAAATGAGACGCGTTTCGAAACTACTGATTGGTTCCTTCTTCAAGCCAATGACAACAGTAAGTAGAAGGTGAGCTTCTTATGGTCTATGGGTGGAGCTGTGGGTGGGCCTATGGGTGGTGGTAAAGGGAAAAAAATGCAATGCTGCAGTAACCCAGGAAGTGGTGTAATCAATGGGCACAGTTGACCGCTTTTTTCCTTTCAATTTCCCTTGATCTTAAGTCCCTTTCCCGATATATACCTTTGTAAATGTCCAGTTGCATTCGTCTTGCCCTTGTCTTGTGTGCAGGCTGCATCCCGCGCTGTCTTTATGTTTACTGTGTAGCTCTGTGCCCATGGATTACACCACTTCCTAGGTTACTGCAGCATTGTGTTTTTGTGTTTACTTTACATTGTAGCAAAGTGTAATTTCTTCAGTGTTGTCATATGAAAAGATATAATCAAATATTTACAAAAATGTGAGGGGTGTACTCACTTTTGTGAGATACTGTATATACAGTCAGGTCCATAAATATTGGGAAATCGACACAATTCTAATCTTTTTGACTCTATACACCACCACAATGGATTTGAAATGAAACAAACAAGATGTGCTTTAACTGCAGACTTTCAGCTTTAATTTGAGGGTATTTACATCCAAATCAGGTGAACGGTGTAGGAATTACAACAGTTTGTATATGTGACTCCCACTTTTTAAGGGACCAAAAGAAATGGAACAGATTAACAATCATCCATCAAACTTTCACTTTGTAATACTTGTTATACTTGTTTGCAAATCCTTTGCAGTCAATTACAGCCTGAAGTCTGGAACACATAGACATCACCAGACGCTGGGTTTCATCCATGGTGATGCTCTGCCAGGCCTTCAGTTCCTGCTTGTTCTTGGGACATTTTCCCTTCAGTTTTGTCTTCAGCAGGTGAAATGCATGCTTAATCGGATTCAGGTCAGGTGATTGACTTGGCTATTGCATAAAATTCCACTTCTTTCCCTTAAAAAACTCTTTAGTTGCTTTCGCAGTATGCTTCGGGTCATTGTCCATCTGCACTGTGAAGCACCGTCCAATGAGTTCTGAAGCATTTTGTTGAATATGAGCAGATAATATTGCCCAAAACACTTCAGAATTCATCCTGCAGCTTTTGTCAGCAGTCACATCATCAATAAATACAAGAGATCCAGTTCCATTGGCAGCCATACATGCCCACGCCATGACACTACCACCATCATGCTTCACTGATGAGGTGGTATGCTTTGGATCGTGAGCAGTTCCTTTCCTTCTTCATACTCTTCTCTTCCCATCACTCTGGTACAAGTTGATCTTGGTCTCATCTGTCTATAGGATGTTGTTCCAGAACTGTGAAGGCTTTTTTAGATGTTGTTTGGCAAACTCTAATCTGGCCTTCCTGTTTTTGATGCTCACCAATGGTTTACATCTTGTGGTGAACACTCTGCATTCACTCTGGTGAAGTCTTCTCTTTATTGTTGACTTTGACACACATACACCTACCTCCTTGAGAGTGTTCTTGATCTGGCCAACTGTTGTGAAGGGTGTTTTCTTCACCAGGGAAAGAATTCTTCAGTCATCCACCACAGTTGTTTTCCATGGTCTTCCAGGTCTTTTGGTGTTGCTGAGCTCACCAGTGCGTTCTTTCTTTTTAAGGATGTTCAAACAGTTGATTTGGCCACACCTAATGTTTTTGCTATCTCTCTGATGGGTTTGTTTTGTTTTTTTAGCCTAATGATGGCTTGCTTCACTGATAGTGACAGCTCTTTGGATCTAATATTGAGAGTTGACAGCAACAGATTCCAAATGCAAATAGCACACTTGAAATGAACCCTGGACCTGTTATCTGCTCCTTGTAAATGGGATAATGAGGGAATAACACACACCTGGCCATGGAACAGCTGAGCAGCCAATTTCCCCTTTACTTTTGATCCCTTAAAAAGTGGGAGGCACATATACAAACGGTTGTAATTCCTACACCGTTCACCTGATTTGGATGTAAATACCCTCAAATTAAAGCTGAAAGTCAGCACTTAAAGCATATTTTGTTTGTTTCATTTCAAATCCATTGTGGTGGTGTATAGAGCCAAAAAGATTAGAATTGTGTCGATGGTCCTATATTTATGGACCTGACTGTATATATATACACACAGTATCTCATGAAAGTGCGTACACCCCTCACATTTTTGTAAATATTTTAATATATCTTTTCATATGACAACACTGAAACAAATTACACTTTGCTACAATGTTGTAAAGTAGTGTGTGTACAGCTTGTATAACAGTGTAAATTTGCTGCCCCTCAAAATAACTCAACACACATCCATTAATGTCTAAACCGCTGGTGAGTACACCCCTAAGTGAAAATGTCCACATTGGGCCCAATTAGCCATTTTCCCTTCCCGGTGTCATGTGACTCGTTAGTGTTATAAGGTCTCAGGTGTGAATGGGGAGCAGGTGTGTTAAATTTGGTGCTATTGCTCTCACTCTCTCATACTGGTCACTGGAATTTAAAACATGGCACCTCATGGCAAAGAACTCTCTGAGGATCTGAAAAAAAGAATTGTTGCTCTAGGTTGAAGGGGTGTGGGATCAGCCTGTCAGTGCTCAGACCATATGCCACACACTGCATCAAATTGGTCTGCATGGCTGTCGTCCCAAAAGGAAGCCTATTTTAAAGATGATGCAAAAGAAAGCCTGCAAACAGTTTTCTGAAGACAAGCAGAGTAAGGACATGGATTGCTGGAACCATGTGCTGTGATCTGATGAGACCAAGATAATCTTATTTGGTTCAGATGGTGTCAAGCGTGTGTTGCAGCAACCAGGTGAGGCATACAAAGACAAGTGTGTTTTGTCTAAAGTCATGCATGGTGGTGGGAGTGTCATGGTCTGGAGCTTCATGAATATTGCTGGCACTGGGGAGCTACAGTTCATTGAGGGAACCATGAATGCCAACATGTACTGTGACATACTGAAACAGAGCATGATCCCCTCCCTTTGTAGACTGGACTGCAGGGCAGTATTCCAACATGATAACGACCTCAAACACACCTCCATGACAACCACTGCCTTGCTAAAGAAGCTGAGGGTAAAGGTGATGGACTGGCTAAGCATGTCTCCAGACCTAAACCATCCTAAACCCTATTGAGCATCTGTGAGGCATCCTTAAACGGAAGGTGGAAGAGTGCAAGGTCTTTAACATCCACCAGCTCTGTGATGTTGTAATCGAGGAATGGAAGAGGACTCCAGTGGCAACCTGTGAAGCTCTGGTGAACTCCATGCCCAAGAGGGTTAAGGCAGTGCTGGAAAATAATGGTGGCCACACATTATATTGACCCTTTGGGCCCAATTTGGACATTTTCACTTAGGGGTGTACTCACTTTGGTTGCCAGCGGCTTAGACATTAATGGCTGCGTGTTGAGTTATTTTGAGAGGACAGCAAATTTACACAGTTATACAAGCTGTACACTCACTACTTTACATTGTAGCAAAGTGTAATTTCTTCAGTGTTGTCACATGAAAAGATTACAAAAATGTGAGGGGAGTACTCACTTTTGTGAGATGCTGTGTGTGGGTATATATATATATATATATATATATATATATATATATATAGTCGAAGCCCTTCATCTGAGATGGATATGAACCACATATGTCAAAAAAGGGGCATACCCAAGATAACTAATAGATGCTTGTGGAGGAAAATGTGCTGAGAAGTGCCCTGAAAAAGAGGAATGCGAGGGAGCGTAACGCGCACGGGAACCGTCAAAGACCACAGGTGAGTGGTCTGCTTAAATACCCCCTGACTCCTCCCATAAATTCAGGCCACCATACTGACCTTCTTATTTATGGTTAAAGCCCTTCAACGGAGATGGATATGAACCAACTGAACACACCACGAGACTCACAACATAACATAGACCTGAGGTGTGCCCTGGTCTGCTGGCCGGTATGCCAAAAAAGGGGGCTAAAATAATTGAATAGGGAAGTAACTCTTTGTTGGTCCCGTGACATTTATTGAGCAAGCTTGGTCAACATTTGCAACATTTCTACCTGAGGGTTCAGAATGTATCTTTAAAGACATGGTCTGGTACTCCGTGCTGAGATGCGGCCAAGGCCGTTCCGATCTGAAAGGAGTGTCCGGAATACCAGCCGGGTTCAAGGCCTAGGTTAACCAGGAGGATCCTAACGTGCCTGATGAACTGGCTGCCACTCAGGGGGTTGGTTGGAAAAGGTAGCAAAGGACTGAAGTTCGACTGGCTGGGTAGGTGAGCCAGTAACCGATTGAGTATCGCTACTGGGCACCAGACATTGTTGATCTGGAAGAGCTTGATGTTGACCCCAGGGCCGCAATGATGGGTTTGGACACATTACGAGGTGCAAACGAAATGATCTTGAAAGCGAGCCAGGTGGCATCTTCCCAGTATCTGGCTGCCGGGGCCACTAAAGGTAAACTCGCTAGGCCGCAAAAGCCATAGAAGGCCAGGTAGATGGCCACTTGGATGACCAGGCTGGGTAGAAACCCAAACGGGGAACGTGAAAGGATGGTCGACATGTCCATGAAGACGGCACTTGTGATGGGTAAGCGTTTGTAGCTGGCTACCGGCTGATGCTTCTGGATGCCGTATAGGATGGATTATGACTGTATGGGCTATAATATAAACACAGTGAATGTAAAATAGATGCTGCAGGGACAACTGCACAAGCATGCGTAGGAAGGACATGATAGCAAGCAACTTGGACCTGCTTTTGTTTATAATTTTGGCTGTGGACTGGTTGTCTGTGGCAAGGCCATCATTTTCCTGTCCAGGTATGGCCCCAGACCTGAGCAGCTGCCGCAATGGGATATAGTTTGAAAAGTGAGGATGACTGACCAAAACCGGGGATTAGAAGGATTTCTGGTGGCCATGGTCCTGCAAACCAGTGATGGCCAAAAATTGCAAGGAAGCCTGTGGAGGCTGTGACATCAGTGACTACCTGAGGTGACAAAGCTAATGCTAATGGAATAAACACCAATATGCTGTTCTAGTTTGCGTGGAATTTGTCCTACATCATCAATCTGCTATAGCTGCTGGGTCCAGCCTGAGAACTTGATTGGGGTCTTGTACCTTTCCATTTGATGCCATGCCACCGCGAGGGGGGTGGCTCAATGGGCAGTAATTAAGATGCATCTGACATGTCCGCTTTGGGCAGCCATATGCCCCTGCTTACGCTAATAACTGCCTAAATAGCTAGGTCAACTGATGCATATATAAGGGAAAACTCTTCAGAAGAAATTAGGGAGTTTAAACTTGGGATGTGGGAAGAACGAGGCACAGACAAGTCTTACACTGACCAAAGTTTATTTGAAAATTAGCTCTAGATAAGCCCGCTAGGGCTGACTGTCCAAGTAGTAAAAGGTGATTCAGGAAAGGGGCGATGATAAACCCCCAGTCCAGTTCGGACTGCAATAGGGTATCTATCGCTGACTTGTCTGTGGCAGCTGAGAGGAGGTTCCAGCACTCGTGGGACATATGTGTTAGCATGACGAGGCCGGTGTGGAACCCTGATGTAAATCTGTGCAGCAAGAAGGCGGTCAGTGAGGGAGTTGGGTGTGAGGAAAGGAAAACCCCAGCCACCGGACATTCACTTGGCCTAGTCATGAAGTGTTTTGCTGCTTGAGGTAGCACGTGACCTTTAGGATGCACTCTGTGGCCCATGGCACAAATGTGAAGCCACCGGTATTGGCTAAAGTGCAAGTCCCATAACTGTAAGTGGGTTGCATATTGTCTAAAATTGAGAGTATGTACAAACGTACGAATGGCTGGACTGAGTAAGGACTGGTGGCTTGTGGCAGGTGCCTCACGATGGAGACCGAGCTGCAGGAATCTGTGTGGAAAATAACTTGTGTAGTTGCATGCAGAGGATTCGGATTGGTGTGCCGCCGACATGGCTAGATCTGAATTGAGCAGTAGGATGTGAAAAATGAACTGACAGAGTATGTGAAGCAGAGTATCAGCTGAGTATTGCGTGCGTACGAGCAGGTTAATCTGAGTAATGATTAGTAGCTTATGGCAGATGCCTCATGATAGAGACGAACTGTAGTAAGCTGCGTGTTAGACAGAACTGAGACATGTAGTGCTGAGGAGGCGAATCATTGTTCCCCATAATGTGGCTGGATTCAACTGCAGGGATGCCTGCTGAGTCCTGGGCCCCACTGCTGCTGGCTGTGAGGAAAGCAGCCTGAAGAGCTTGGCTTTCCTGGCTGTAGTGGGTTAGGGAATGTCCCTTTGCCTGAGCTCTGTTGAACCTTGGGGATGGTCCAAGAAGAAGATCAGGGGGGGATGCAGAGGAACCCATGTACTGCACCTGCCAGGCGCCCTAGTAATGAAGTCCTGGTTGAGGTCGAAAACTCAGTCGACTGGGAACCTGTAGAAAGGATGATATGAAAGTAAATTTTTTTTTTTGACAAAATAACCCCCAACCTGGTGCAGGATGGAACCTGAACTCGTCTGACCTAAATGAGAAACGACAGACAGAAAACAGTGAGTGCCTCGATTGCATACCACTGGAGACAATGAGTGGCCAGATTTTGTGTCACTGGAGAAAAAGATGTGTTGCAGGATTGTGTGCCACTGCAGAAAAAGATGTGTGGCTGGATTGTGTGCCACTAGGAATGATAGGTGGCCGGATAGTGTGCCATCGGAGAAAAGCTTGCAACGATTGCAAGAAAGTGGCCTTATTGACAGGAGAAACAAGAAAAGGATAGGAGAAAACTGAGTCTGTAGGAATGGACTATAATCCTGAATGACTAAAACCATGCCTGAGAGTGCATGAAATGAATTGCAAAGATTGGAATAACAGTCTTAAAGCCACATCCGTGTATACTTAAATTGGAAGAGGGAAGGGATAAAGAGCCACAAGGTCCTCCTAATACAGACTTTACAGGCAAGATGGACAATAGTATAGTATACAAATATATTTTATTAACAATGAATCATATCAAACAGGTCAAGTAGAAAAGAATTAAAAACATACAATAGGCATATGATAATTTGTAAATATCTAGTGTAACCCAGAGAGTTGACACCAAATGAACGGCAGTGAGCCCCTATGCATTAACGCGTTTTGCTATTTTGCTTCGTCAGGACACACTTAGGGGTAGTTGAAAGGAACAAGTCTCACTTGTCAGCAAAAGATTATCTCCACATGGAGAACTCCCAGATGATCACCAGAGAATCACCATGTAAAGCAGGAGGCAGTTTCTTACTAGTGCCAGCGACCGTGTTTAAGGCTGATGGCGTAGAGATATATAAATATAGATATACCCTCATATGGTTCACCGGGGGAGAAAGGAGATAAACGTAGGTATCCAGATCATTAATCACCTGTTTTTAGTCCCTTCAGGTCTGGTATGGATTTTAAGGGGAACCCCGCGCCAAAATTAAAAAAAAAATGGCGTGGGGTCCCCCCAAAAATCCATACCAGACCCTTATCTGAGCACGAAACCTGGCAGGCCACAGGAAAAGAGGGGGGACGAGAGAGTGCCCCCCCTCCTGAACCGTACCAGGCCACATGTCCTCAACATTGGAAGGGTGCTTTGGGGTAGCGGCCCCCCAAAGCACCTTGTCCCCATGTTGATGAGGACAAGGGCCTCATCCCCACAACCCTTGGCCGGTGGCTGTGGGGGTCTATGGGCGGGGGGCTTATCGGAATCTGGAAGCCCCCTTTAACAAGGGGACCCCCAGATTCCGCCCCCCCTGTGTGAAATGGTAATGGGGTACAAAAGTACCCCTACCATTTCACAAAAAAAGTGTCAAAAATGTTAAAGATGACAAGAGACCGTTTTTCACAACTCCTTTATTTAAAGACTTCTTCTTTCCATCTTCTTTGGGTCTTCTTCCTTCCTTCTTCCTTCGGTTTCTTCCTACATCTTCTTCTTCCCCTGGTTCTTCCTCCGATCCTCTCTAGTGTTCTCGTCCGGCATATTCCTCTGCGGCGTCTTCTTCCCCGCTTCGTTCTTGGGCCGCTTCGCATCCATGGGAGGCTCCCGCTGTGTGACACTTCTCCTCTTTTTCTGACACTTCTTAAATAACGGTGGGCGGGGCCACCCGGTGACGGGGACTTGATGGGGACTTCCCTGTGGCTTTCCCCGTGATGTCAGAGGGGCGGGGTCACCTCGTTATGTAACGGGTGATCCTGCCCCCTATGACGTCACAGGGAAAGCCACAGGGAAATCCCTGTCAAGTTCCCGTGCGTCAGAGGGTCACAGGGTGGCCCCGCCCTCTGTTATTTAAGAAGTGTCAGAAGAAGAGAAGCATCACACAGCGGGAGCCTCCCATGGATGCGGTGTGGCCCGAGAACGAAGCGGGGAAGAAGACGCCGCAGAGGAAGATGCCGGACGAAAACACCGGAGCAAGAAGCAGAGGATCGGAGGAAGAACCAGAGGAAGAAGAAGATGGAGGAAGAAACCGAAGGAAGAAGGAAGAAGACCGAGGAAGATGGAAAGAAGAAGACTTTAAATAAAGGAATTGTCAAAAACTGTCTCTTGTCATTTTTAACATTTTTGACACTTTTTTTGTGAAATGGTAGGGGTACTTTTGTACCCCATTACCATTTCACACGGGGGGGCGGGATCTGGGGTCCCCTTGTTAAAGGGGGCTTCCAGATTCTGATAAGTCACCTGCCCGCAGACCCCCACAACCACCTGCCAAGGGTTGTGGGGATGAGGCCCTTGGGGGCAAGGTGCTTTGGGGGGCCGTTACCCCAAAGCACCCTCCCAATGTTGAGGGCATGTGGCCTGGTATCGTTCAGGAGGGGGGGATACTCTCTTGTCCCCCCTCTTTTCCTGTGGCCTGCCAGGTTGCGTGCTCGGATAAGGGACTTGTATGGATTTTTGGGGGGACCCCACGCCATTTTTTATTAAAAAATGGCGTGGGTTCCCCTTAAAAACCATACCAGACCACTAGTATGGATTTTGAGGGGGACCCCCATGCCACTTTTTTTTTAAATTTTGGTTCGGGGTTCCTTGTGGGAAATCCCATGCCGTTTTTATCAATTAACTTTTATGTGTATTATTGGACCGACAATTCATTAATAGCCGTGAGTAGTTTTAAATGACTTTTTTCCTTTGAAATGTCATTTTGCTGTCAGACTTTTCTAAACGGGAAACATGCGCCCCTTTACAGGCATACTATAGACACCCCCCAGTTACGAAATTTAAAGGAATATTACACTTTTATTGTTTCACTTTAAGCATTATTAAAATCATTGCTCCCGAAAAAACGTCCATTTTTAAAACTTTTTTTTGCATTGATACATGTCACCTGGGGCAGGACCCAGGTCCCCAAACACTTTTTATGACAATACCATGCATATAAGTCTTTAAAAATAGCACTTTTGATTATTCATGTTCAAGACCCATAGACTTTAACGGTGTTCGTGTGTTCAAACAAATTTTTTGCCTGTTCGCATGTTCTGGTGCAAACTGAACAGGGATATGTTCAGCTCCTCCCTAATCAGGAACAGCGATCTCTTTGTACTCCCAGTCAGTCCACTCCCCCCACAGTTAGAAATACCTCCCTAGGACACACTTAACCCCTTGATCACCCTTAGTGTTAACCCCTTCCTTGCCAGTGTCATTCATACAGTGATCAGTGCATATTTTTAGCTGCGATCACTGTAATAATGCCTCTGGTTCCAAAAAAGTGTCAAGAGTGATGTCCGCCGACCACCCGCGATCACTCTACAGAGAGCCAGAACGGGGATCTATCAATGCAAATAAACAGATCCCCGTTCTGACAGGGGAATAGAGAGTGATTGTCTGTTCCTAGTGATCAGGAACTGCGATCTCTCTTCTCCTCCAGTCAGTACACTCCCCCCACAGTTATAAACATCTCCCAGAGAACACATTTAACCCCTTGATCACCACTGGTGTTAACCCCTTCCCTGCCAGTGTAATTTTTACAGTAATCAGTGCATTTTTATAGCACTAATCGCTGTATAAATGTCAGTGATCACAAAAAAGTGTCAAAAGTGTCTGATCTGTCCGCCGCAATGTCGCAGTCCTGCTAAAAACTAGTAAAAAAAAAGATAATAATAAAAGTGCCATAAATCTATCCTCTATTTTGAAGACGCTATAACTTTTGCGCAAACCAATCAATATACGCTTATTGTGATTTTTTACCAAAAATATGTAGAATACATATTGGCCTAAATTGTTGAAACAATTAGTATTTTTGCATTTTTTTATTGGATATGTATTATAGCAAAAATTGTCGGTCTTTTTTTGTTTATAGCGCAAAAAATAAAAACCACACGTGATCAAATACCACCAAAAGAAAGCTCTATTTGTGGGAAAAAAGGACATCAATTATATTTGGGTACAGCGTCACATGCCTGTGCAATTGTCAGTTAAAATAACGCAATGCCGTATGGCCTGGTCATTAAAGGGGAAAATCTTTCTGGGGCTGAAGTGGTTAAAGTTAAGTGTTTTTATATTTCCTGTATGTGTTTGTTGCTTACAGCTAACATTACCACTTGCCAACCAGCCACCGTCATTATACTGCGGCAGGTTGACTCGTTCCTACAAATCGTTGTAGGTGTATGTCGGCTCTTTTAAGAGCTGTAGCAGGTGTACGTGCGCAGAGAGCCAGAACGGGGATCTGTCAATGTAAACAAACAGATCCCCATTCTGACAGGGGAGTAGATAGTGATCGTCTGTTCCTAGTGATCTCTTTCCTCCTCCAGTCAGTACACTCCCCCCCACAGTTTTAAACACTTCCTAGGGAATACATTTAACCCCTTGATCACCACTAGTGGCAGTGTTATTTGTACAATAATCAGTGCATATTTATAGCACTGATCGCTGTATAAATGTCAGTGGTCCCAAAAAAGTGTCAAAAGTGTCCGATCTGTCCGCCGCAATGTCACAGTCCTCCTAAAAATTGCTGATCACCGCCATTACTGTAAAAAATAATTAACAATAAAAATGCCATAAATCTATCCCCTATTTTGTAGACGCTATAACTTTTGCGCAAACCAATCAATATATGCTTATTGCGATTTTTTTACCAAAAATATGTAGAAGAATACATATTGCCCTAAACTGATGAAGATTTTTTTTTTTTTTAGATAATTATTATAGCAAATATATATATTTTTTTCAAAATTGTAATTCTTTTTTGTTTATAGAGCAAAACATGAAAACCGCAGAGGTGGGCAAATACCAATAAAAGACATCTCTATTTGTGGGAAAAAAAGGACCTCAATTTTGTTTGGGTACAGCATTACATGACCACGCAATTGTCAGTTAAAGTGGCAGTGCCGTATCGCAAAAATGGTCTGGTCATTAAGGGGGAAAATCTTCCGGTCTTATAGTGGTTAAATTAAATCATGTTATGGTCACTGCTACCCAGATGTTCTTTAATATGAATATTGGTAATATGCTCTGCATGGTTTGAGATTACCACGTCCAGCAGGGCATCATTCCTATTCAGGGCCTCAATAAACTGGAACATAAAATTGTCTTGTAATAGGTTTATAAATGTTTGCCCTTTAACTGTTCCAGCAGTGCCATTATTTCAGGCAATTTCTGCAATTTATGGATAGTGAAAATCCCTCATTATTATCACTATCCCAGCCCTTGCAGCCCATTCTATTTGTGCTGAGGAGCTGAGTCTCCACCTCCTCATTAACACTGGGAGGTCTATAACAAACTCTAATGATAACCTTTGTAATACGAACACCCATGTACAGTTCCACCCATAATACTTCAGAATTATCACTCTCCATGAACTAGGTTCTCTTTCACACTTGCTTTGAGATCCCTTCTCACATAGAGAGAGACACCACCACCCCTCCGTTTTACCCTGTCTTTCCAAAAGAGAGCATAGCCAGGAATATTAATAGCCCAGTCATGTGAAGAATGCAGCCAAGATTCAACAATACCAATTAAATCATAGTTCTCCTCATGCACCATATTGTCCAACTTGCCCTTTTTTGCTTGGCAGACTTCTGGCATTGATAAACAAACACTTTAATTCATTGTCACATTTTACACACTTATTTAGCATATTTTTTATTTTTTATTTTAGTACAAACATGGGAACCTTCATATCACCTGCCATAGCCCTCCCCATCTTTCCCTATTCCACCCACCAATAGGGTCTGACCTGTCTGCCCCATTTTAATCTAATTCACCCTCCCCTCAATCTTAGTTTAAATTCTCCTCCAGCCTTCCCATAAACCTCTCGTCAGCACAGCAGACCCCGTTACATTTAGGTGCAAACCATCTTTAGCATATAGGTTGTACTCAAAAAACCCAAATCCCTTCTTCTTACACAAGGTCTTTAGCCATGCATTCAGTTCTCCATTCTCCCCCTATCTTTCCTGCATTGCACATGGCACAGGCAAAATTTCTAAGTATATCACCTTGGAGGTCCTCCCCTTCAACTTGCAGCCTAGTTCTTTAAATTGGTTCTTAAGAAGACTCCACCTGCAATATATTCTGTCATTGGTTCCAATGTGGACCAAGACAGCTGGGTCATGCCCAGCCCCTCCCAGTACTTTATGAACCCGGTCCACCACATGCCAAACCCTGGCACCAGGGAGACAGCAAACCATTCAGTTGAGGAGATCCTGGCGACAAATTATTCTATCAGTCTTTCTGATTATAGAATCCCCTATTACGACATCTAGGGCTGCCACCTCTGAGCTTGTCACCCCCACATCTTCACTCAACTTGGTAAATCTGTTAGGTTGCTCAAATCCAGGACTGGCCTTCCTTTTCTGTGAGCCCCTACCACTCCCTCTAACTACATTAACAAATATTCCTACCTGATAATCTTGACTTACCCCTCCTCCCTCCCTATTAATCCTACTAGCCACCTGTCCTTTGAGCAGAGGACCGCTTTCGAGGTTGTCAGTTCTGCCCAGTGTTGCAATTTGCTCATCCAGATCTCTAATCTGAGCTTCCAGAAGGCTCACATCTGTTGCAGTGGTATCCATCCTGGAGCCGTTGCTCCATTGTTGTATACATGTGCCACACTGTGCACTGCACAAAAACTTCAATCTTGCTAGCACACATTTTTCCTTCCCAGTTACAATAATAATATTCCTAACAGGAAATTTCAGATGTTACTTACAGGCTTGAAGACTCCTGTTATAATTTCCTGTTGTAAACTGCTGTAAAAAATGGTTTTTAACTCACCACAAATTGTCAAATTTCCACTTGGTCTAAGTTCCAGCAAGCAAAAAAGTGCAAGCTCAAGGATGAGCGAGCTCAGAAATGAGTTATACAGAAAGTTATATAGGACCTGTAGCACATGTGACCAATTAACCACTCCCTTTAATTAGTAGACTGACGGAAGGAAAGAAAAAAAAAAAGGCTATTTAAAAAGTGACAGAAAAGGTCTTTAAAAAGGAAAGACCCCAAAAAAACTAAAAATTCAAACACAGAAATCACCAGCAGTCAAAAGCAAAACTGTTATTCACTCTTCACTCACAATTCCCACTCTTCAGCTTCCAACCAGCAAAAACCTGGCAAATCGGACATTGTGAGCTGTCTACTATTGTACTGCGCATTAGGGTTCAATCTACAATGAATCACACCACGCATAAAACAGTGCATTGCACAAAAGGGTGCATGATGTCAACTAACAGATGGGGGTGGATTCATACAATTCTATTAATTTTAATATAAAATATACATTTTGTTTTATCATATAAAAAAGCAAACTCTTATGCCCTGTACACACGGTCGGACATTGATCGGATATTCCGACAACAAAATCCATGGATTTTTTCCGACGGATGTTGGCTCAAACTTGTCTTGCATACACATGGTCACACAAAGTTGTCGGAAAATCCAATCGTTCTGAGCGCGGTGACGTAAATCACGTATGTTGGGACTATAAACGGGGCAGTAGCCAATAGCTTTCGTCTCTTAATTTATTCTGAGCATGCGTGGCACTTTGTGCGTCGGATTTGTGTACACACGATCGGAATTTCCGACAGCGGATTTTGTTGTCGGAAAATTTTATAGCAAGCTCTCAAACATTGTGTGTCAGAAATTCCTATGGAAAATGTGTGATGGAGCCCACACACGGTCGGAATTTCCGACAACAAGGTCCTATCACACATTTTCCATCGGAAAATCCGACCATGTGTACAGGGCATTACTGTATTATACAAATCATGAATACAATTTATTAAGGGAATAAAGTGATAATTGGGGACTGTCAGATCTTATTAAGGTTTTTTAAATCACAAAGTATTGGATTCCTATCAAGTTTTTAGGGCTGTTGATTATTTTTTCCTTTTTTTTTAAAACAAAGAATTAAAATTAAAAAGTGTCACCTGGTAACAGGGTCTCTTTAACTCACTAACACCAGCATCACACATATACAGTGCCTTGAAATAGTATTCAAACCCCTTGAAATTTTCCACATTTGTCATGTTACAACCAAAAATGTAAATGTATTTTATTGGGATTTTATGTGATAGACCAACACAAAGTGGCACATAATTGTAAAGTGGAAGGAAAATGATAAATGGTTTTCAACATTTTCTACAAATAATTATGTGAAAAGTGTGGCGTGCATTTGTATTCAGCCCCCCTGAGTCAATACTTTGTAGAACCATCTTTCATTGCAATTACAGCTGCAACTCTTTTTTAGGCTGTCTCTACCAGCTTGGCACATCTAGGGAGTGTACTTTTTGCCCATTCTTCTTGCCCAGATTGGATAGAGAGTGTCTGTGAACAGCAATTTTCAAGTCTTGCCACAGATTCTCAATTGGATTTAGGTCTGGATTTTGACTTGGCCATTCTAACACATGAATATGCTTTGATCTAAATCATTCAATTGTAGTCCTGGCTGTATGTTTAGGGTTATTGTCCTGCTAGAAGCTGAACCTCAGCCCCAGTCTCAAGTCTTTTTTAGACTCTAACAGATTTTCTACTAAGATTGCCCTGTATTTAGCTCCATCCATCTTCCCATCAACTCCAACTGGTTTCCCTGTCCCTGCTGAAGAAAAGCATGCCCACAACATGATGCTGCTACCACCATGTTTCACGGTGGGGATGGTGTCTTCAAGGTGATGTGCTGTGTTTGTTTTCTGCCAGAAATAGTGTTTTGCTTGTAGGCCAAAAAATTCAATGTTGGTCTCATCTGACCAGAGCACCTTCTTTCACATGTTTTATTTGTCCCCCACATGGCTTCTTGCAAACTGCAAATGGGACTTCTTATGGCTTTCTTTCAACATTGCCATTCTTCTAGCCACTTTTCCATAAAGGCCAGATTTGTGGCGTGCATGACTAATAGTTGTCCTGTGGACAGATTCTTCCATCTGATCTGTGGATCTCTACTGTTCCTCCAGAGTTACCATGGGCCCCTTGGCTGCTTCTCTGATTAATGCTCTCCTTGCCCAGCTTGTCAGTTTAGGTGGAGGGCCATACAAATGCATGCCACACTTTTCACTAATTTATTTGTAAAAAATTTGGAAAACCATTTATCATTTTCCTTACACTTCACAATTATGTGCCACTTTGTGTTGGTTTATCACATAAAATCACAATAAAACACATTTACGTTTTTGGTTTTAACATGACAAAATGTGGATAATTTCAAGGTGTATGAATACTTTTTCAAGGCACTGTATGTGGTGTAATGGAGTTGGACCTCTAGGTCTTGTACTAACAATCTGGAGCTGGGAGAACTAAAGATATACTTTGATTATCAGTTGCTTTGAGTGGGGGCATTTTTCCACTGGATTTTCAGTGTTATTGATTTTGGGCATTGTTGTATTATGGCATGTGTCATTGTATTTTGGCTTAAAAAATTTTATTGATGCTAGAATTGCAGTAAATGTAACAGTATCAAATACATATTAAGGATGAAATTACAGATTCAAAATGTATGTGCGGATATTTCTGGCACCTCAACATGTGCATTATGACAAAAATCAGCGTAGTGAAGTTCCTCACTACAAGGTAAGGAAGTGACTGTATTTAGTTTATCACCCTTTAACAAGGTTTTCATTTTCAACTAGACACGGGTTATTTTATAAGTTTCTGCACTTATGACTAATGCTGCAAAGTTTAATCCCAATTCAGTTTGTCCACTGAGCACAATTTCTGTCTTTCAAATAAATATTGTTCTTTATCATTTTACTATGTTCTCTGTGGTGACAGTAAAACATCAAAACGTCACATTCCATTATTTCTTGGAATGATAGACCCATGTTCACATTGAGAATTGTGTCATGCCTTCTGTGCTTGAAATCCATTATTCACATCACAACAAAGAGAAACATGAATATGTCATTAAAGAAGATAAACACCACCTCATTTCAAAAGGGGCTAATTGTTTTCTTTTTCTAAGAGATGATCCAGGGGAAAGAAGAAGATATTTGCTGCTTTCAAGACATTTTTAGACTCAATTTACTATAGAGGAATTCTATACAAAACATGGCTGCATTGGCAATATACCAATTTTACTTCAGATTTTCATAGCTAGAATATATTGACAGCAGTGTTTCCAATGAGGATATTAATATGTCTATTATATTAAAGTACTTTATCAGTTGGACGGTTTTAAAGAACTCTTTAATCACTTGAATGGTCATACTTATACTTATTTTTTTGTGTTATTTATTGTAAAAAAACATTTTGGTTCTCATAACAAATCATCTTACTTCTAAACAGCTGCCATGATTAAGGAATGGTGTTTCTAGAATATTTAACAGTGTGGTTGTTTATTGCTTCAATAAGCTTCTTAACTATTTTTTTGGTTATAAAAGATGGCAGACCTGCTTTAGTGCTTCACACCAGTAAGAGGGCTCAACACTCAAATTAAGATACAACTGGAGTACGATTATCCTCTACCTGCTTGGCTGTGTGTGAAGGGATCTGGCACTTTACTTGAAATCTCTTCATTCTTTAACCAGTAGGACACTGTAGTCTGACAGTGCATGGACCTGCACTAAGACCATGTATTGTGTGTAATTTGTTCACTTGCTTGTCTGTGTGTCAGGGGTTATGGCACTTCACCTGAAGTCTTGTTACTCTTTTTGGTACAATTTTTTTTTTAATTGAAATTTAAGAAAACGTTCTGACAATGACTGTTTTACCGAGACTTCTATACCTCCTTTACACAATCCCAATATCTTTGCCATGGTTATTTTTTCAACTCTTGCACAAATTATTTTTGGCGTTCATATGGCATGACTCTCATCCTCGACTCGCCCATTCCATTTTTCGTAAACGTAGAGAGGATGGCAGAATTTGGTTTACCAGACATCAATCTCTATTATAAAGCCATGACCTCAGTTTGTATTTTTAACTGGCATCACAATGCTGTTGATAAGCTATGAGCTAAGCTATGAGTCCCTCTTGAAAAGGTTGCAATTTGGTGGGGGCACCTTGGGCTCCATCTATGGCCGGGGATCTTTCCTCTTGGACTTCCCTATTCACGTTAGATCCCCTGAAATTATGGGACCAGTTAAACAGGCACAGAGAATTTGCCCCCCCAACATTTCATCTAGCACCATTAGGGGGTTTCAATTGGTTTGAGCCGGGTGAAGAAATATTATTTTTCCACATATAGGGTACAGATGGGGATACCAGGTGTTTGAAATTTGCTCCAGCGGGTCACTTATTATAATTAGATTGTCTGCGACAAACCTATGGATGGTTTCCCATGGACACTTTGCATCATCGGCAGATGCAGAACTTTATAGCTTTGTAAACTTTGCCCTAAACTTCACACAGCTGCTTCTCTGACAGAGTTTAAAAATGTTATGTGCTCAGAAGGATGATACCACTCTCTTGCTATCTAGAATGTATAAATTATTGCTGGGTGCGTAGTCGTAATCTATCCCATATTACATAAGGCAATGAGAGGCAGAATTAGGGCTCAGTTTTACCACACTTCAATTACATAGAATTATCAAACTTTAACATACCTCTTCTATTAGTACTAAAACACAAGAAACCTGCTATAAATTTCTCTCTAGATGGTACTGTACGCCCCACCGTTTGGCTAAAATGTTTCCACGAGTGGATTCCAAATGTTGGCGAGGTTGCACCTAGAAGGGCACCTATCTACATATATAGTGGAACTACCCCCAAATTAAGAGTTGCTGGCAGGAAATTTCTCCATGGTTTCAGAAAACCACACTCGGACCTCTTGAATTCACCCCGCTCCACTACCTTTTGCATGATTCTCCCTCATCCTTAAAATCCTATAAAAATAGCATTACCCCACATTTGCTGAATGCAAAGCAGAATAAATGCCCAACTCTGTGAGATTAGCGAATGGAGGTAGAGAGGACTATGGAGGCAGAAAGATGGGTCTATCTTAGTAAACAAAAATAAAAACAATTTCTCAACATCTGGTCTGTTTGGATGTATTTTTCCCTGGAGATTGACAAGTTGCTTAGCCCTACTTGATATAGGGGGTCTAGTGGGTATGGTTATGTATTCTCCTTACAGTGCTGGCTGGGTTGTTCACATATGACAGGTCCATCACTTACTATCCCATCCCTCACCATGTTTCAGGTCCTGAAGGCCATAAATCTGCTAGGACTCCGGCAGCAACACCTTTTTGTGATGCAAACACTGGAGAGAGAGAGAGACACATTTGCACTATCTAGGTTCCCAGGTGTGAACCTGATACTTTGGCTATTCCCTATTTTATTTTATTTTTTTATTTTCTACTTTTTCTTTGTTTTTATGTTTATTTTTGGTCTTCTGGTTTCCTTTTACTCTGTTAGGGGCCCAGGGTCTAATATCGAGCAACCGGGCCCTCCGCTTTGGCTGTGGAGTTTTCCTTGTGTGCCATGGTTGGTGGCTCCATTCACTCCTGTATCCTGTCCTGGCAAGGCTTGATGTACAAGGGGAGGACTTTCTTTACTCTTGAATGCTGTTTGCAGGTTACTCTGGTGTACTAGTTAAATTATCAATATTTCATGCCTCCTGTTACAGAGTCTACCTTTGCATACTTACATTCATTGTCAGGAATGCTTGTCTGGCTTGCATTTCTTTTAATAAAGTCTACAGTCTTTGGAATTGTTTGCACTTTTCATATATATTGCAGGTCCTTTTTCCCTGTGGGCCTTGGCTCATATTGCACTTTTATTTTTCTGAAAAATCATAATAAAAATTGATTTTACACAAAAAAAGTATCACCAATAAATCTCATTTGTCACATAGTTGCCCAGTGAAACAGTGCATTGAGCTTGGCTTGTAAATGTGGTAAGAAGGCTTTTTATCACTTGAATTTGTAGGTGGTAGGGTTGAAAATGATGATAGATTGGCTTGAAGCCTCAGCAATGTTAGAAAGTTTCAATATTTATAGTGACATATACTAGAAACTTTAACCAAATACAGTTCTGGAGTGGGTTGTGTAGGGGGAGATGCTTAGAGACAAATAGTTGTTTCCTATTATGTTGATAACAATAAATAATCATCAAAGCCCTTTTGCAAAATACTTGGCCCTCTGGGCCCCATGCCTATTACTGTTGCACAAATGCCTGATACAAATAATGTTATAGAACTGCATTGCAAGCATGCAGGTTATACTAAGCATTTTCACGCATGGCTATAATATTCTACTATTAAATAAAATGTAACACTACATAGCTGTCACCTTGATATGTCACATTCAATAAAAAAATCTGAGAAGAAAAAAGATGATAGATAGACATGAGCTTTGGTTGACCATGAATTTGACATGCACTCCAGTTGTTCTCGATTTGAGAAAATACCAAACGAATGCGGTCATTTATGCCCATAGAAACCAACTATTAATAATGCACTTCCTGACCTTTGAATTGAGGTCAGCGGGCTTAGAGGGGCCAATCATGGGGATTTTCTTATGTGCCAGCCCCATCTCTCTAAAAATCAGGGTTCCCAGTCGCCTTTGTTCATTGTATGTTGGAGCAGATATGGGGTAGTTAGGGAAATAGACTGCAGAGAAAGCTAGGTGCTGAGGCTGGTGCTGCTTGGTGAAAACGTCTGTCTATATTTTTATTGAGTCACTGACAGACTAACAGTGTGTTTTACAGCGTTATAGCAGATTAGATAGATAATTAAAGAATATTTCCAGGGAAAGTTAAATGATGATGGTTATTGCTAAAAACATCTATCTATATTTAAATAGAGTGGCAGGCACACCTTCTATAATTCATAAAGAGTGGTGCAGACAATCTTTAGAATGGGGTCGGCAACCCGTCGATCGCAGGCTACCTGTCGATTGCGGCTATGTGACCACCAGCTCCTGCCACCTGTACTATCTACATGTGAAGCTGAGTCACGTTAGCAGAGCTGCAGCGAGGTGCAAAGTTATAAAAAAAAGGCAGCAGGCACAGGCTGGCAGATTTACATTAACATTTTTGACATTGTCAAATTGTCATTGCATTGACATCTGATAGGTAAATTTAGTGAATTGCTCATTAGGGGGAGTTAGATTTGCCTCTGTTCCAGCTTGGCTGACATTGCGGTTGGTTCCACACTGAGCCGGTGGGTGTCGCTGTTACCATTGGCTGGTGTTGGAGGGGCAACGTGTCGAAGCGTATGGGTGCTCCTCTGTCCCGGAGACAACTCGGTGGAGATGGTCCTCCGAGTTGCATTCTGGGAGAGGGTACTTATGGGACAGAAGCCATGTTTTAGAGTTCGTTTTACAGCCACCTGCTGGCCCTCCTGGCCGACAGGTATGCCTTAGCGTGCTATCTCGCAGTCCTCCGTTCCGGTGGCCCGCGTCGCTGCGGCGCATGGATAGGCCCAGAGGTCTGTCTGGGGCCTGCCACAGCAGCCAAGGAATGGTCCTGAGCTGTCTGTCCGGAGTGAGGAGGGGAGGACCTGTCATGGAAGGATCATGCAGAGTGCTGGTCTGGAGAGGGGCCTGGTGACTCGGTTGGAGGACATATCCTAAAGTAGTTCTACAGCATAGTACTGCCGGGTTGGCTTAGAGGTCCAAGTACTGTGTCTGACGTTCACCGCTAAACCAATACATCCTGTGGCAGAGGATCGTACGGGTTTATTTCAATCAAGTCTGCGGCAGAGACTTTTGTTCGTGCTACGTACTGGCTGCTAGGCAAGTGAGAGAGGCCTATCCAGGCGAGCAAAGATTGTGTCCCACAAGGGGATTGCATCTGATTACAATATTCAACTTTAAAGGACGTTCTCAAGAATCCTACAGAAAGGTATTTGAGCTTCCCTGCAGTTTCCCTCCTGCCTCTTTCCTGCTACTTCCTTCGTTACTTGGTTCAATAAAGCATTGAAAACGTATTCAAGTGTTGGTGCTTTTATCGTCCAGAGGTAAACTCAACGGAACCCTAGACCTGGTGCCGGTGAAACAGAGGTGTCGAGAGTGAAGGTAACAAGCCCGCTTAAACCAGCAGGTCCATTGAGAGTTAGTGCTACATGTGGGGGCGTCGTCCAGGATTTGTTGACCATCAATTCTCGCAACCCAGAGAGGTGTTTTACTGGGAGTTTACGGTGAGAGCTAGACTTTTACAAATTCTTCAGGAAGAGAAGAGGTTAAAAGTTGCAGGACTTTATTTCTGAGTGCGTAGGTGGCGGGCGCCAGTAAAGCCCGGGAGCTACGTGATCAGAAGAACAAGTGGGAGGAGCCTACCCTACTTGATACCGCATGGGACGCATGTAAGTGTTTGGCGCCAGAGACAAAGAGAGGCCTCGTGATCGTGCTGGGAGGATCAGAGTGTGGCCATGTGTTTTTCAGCGATGCAGCCAATTATGGGACCAAGAATGTTCCCTGCGAGCACCGTGTTGAATACTGTGCTGACCGGAGCCCTGCTTACGGATACTGGTGTTCGTCTGAAGCCGCAGGGGAGGTTTGTTCTATATACCTCAGGAGATATTGAGGTACTGGGCAGGATCTGCCACAGATGTGAAGGACTGGCCGTACATCTCCATCCATTTGGCCAATGTCCGCAATGTGGAGAGTAATAGTTTGTGGTGGAGCAACCTACCATGTCGCCCCGTGCTTATTGGATGGATTGGGCAACAGGTATCGCCACAGTAGAAGCTGCTACTACTACGGAGAGAGAACGACAGGCCATCACTTTGCCTGTTTGTCAGGAAAAGCCTTCTCGCAAGCATTCCAGCAATTTGAAGTTTAAAAGAGTGCCTGTGCACAGAAGCGCCATCCGGCACATGCGCATGCGCAATAGCGCCAATAGTGCGCACGGGGGCACGCGTGCCCCCTGTGACAGCACTTAGCGCCAGATAGGCTATTTAAAGGGGACTGTTCCATTGCTGCCTTGCTGTCTGGTCTACAGCCTTCCTGAAGACCCTACTGCCCTGTTACCTTGTACTCTGAATTTGCTGCCTGATATCTGTTGGACTGTTCCTGACTACTCTGTTTGCTGCCCGCCCTGATCTCGGCTTTGAACTTTGACTATTCTCTTGGATTTACCTTCTGTACCTGATCTGCTCGCCTGTGTTTGATCCGGCCTGCCTGTACCCTGCTGTCTACATCCTGCTGCTGGACTACAAGACACCTCCCAGCTGTCTACATCCTGCTGCTGGACTACAAGACACCTCCCAGCTGTCTACATCCTGCTGCTGGACTACAAGACACCTCCCTGCTGTCTGTGTTCCGCTGTCGGACTACAGGACACCTCCCACCTGACTACCTGATCCAGCCCTCTGCTCCAGCCTTCCAGTCAGGCACTTGTGCCCCTTCGCACTCTCGAGCTCCTGTCATCACTACCAGGGGTTCCCAAGTCGGAGGTATATGAGAGGCAGTTCCCTGCATTCCAGGCTCTACCTACCAGGTACGTGACACTGTTGTTGCCGAGAATGTTCCGGAGAGAGACACTGCTGTTGCCGTCTCATCAGCGGACATTGCTTTAAATTCTGAGTCCACCGCGCCTACCTCTGTTGTACCTGTACAGAGGAAGGTGGGATATGTGAAGGCTTCCCGCGGCCGTGGCCGAGGCCTACCCCCGAGGCTACCCGAACCGGATCCAACAAAGTCCAGGACAGGAACGGGTAAGCGGCTGATGGGGAATGTATCTGGGACTGTAAATAAGTATCTGCCAACGGAAGAGTTGGGAGATTCGGAAATAGAATCCATGTTGGATCTTTCCGGTGATGATGACCTATTTGAGACTATGTCACAAGAGCTGTTATGGTCACAAGGCAAAGACATTGCCTCTGCTATGACTTTCCCTGAATGGAGAGCCCTAAGTTCTGGGAAGACGTCACCCTGTGTGGAGCCACACAGCACTGTAAATGAGACTTTGTCAAAAGTTGTTAATTCACTGCAGACACCGGCTGGGTCTATGGTGAGCAAATCTTTGGATTCCTGTGTGCCTCCTGGCATGGGAAAGAACAGATCTTTGCCCAAACTTGCACGTTTGCAGAGAATGTTAAACAAGCATGTAGCTGTGGAGTATGGCTTGGAGTTCCCCTATGTCCCTCAGGACGTATTGCAAGTGATTGAAGTTAATCGGGAACTTTGGTACAGTGAAGCTGTTTGGGACTATTTGTCTGTGCCTAAGCCTTTCCGAAAGACTGGATGTTCTGTTAAAATGGATGAACGTTTTAGTGGATGTTTTATGCACTGGAACTTCGGTCGGCACATCTATGCTGACAAAGTGGTCATCTGCAGGCCCAGGAAAAGATGAAGTAAGTTAGTTACTTAGTATCAGTATAAAGAGGTCTGGATATCCATCTCAGTGTTTTAAATCCAAGGACTTCTTTTTGCTAGCCGGATTTCTTTCATGTGAAAAAAAAAAATTATACAGGGATGGACTCCTAAAGATTATTTTTTGATAATAGATTATGGGAAGAGAGTCTCATTTTTTAATGAGGCTTTGCTCCTGAAGTTGTACAGGATATATGTGTGTTTAATATATTTTCCTTTTCAGGAACCATTTGATCTCCTATCAAGCTGTGAGGCTTTTCAGTCCAAGTACTGTGTCTGACATTCACTGCTAAACCAATACATCCTGTGGCAGAGGATTATTTCAATCAAGTCTGTGACAGAGACTTTTGTTCGTGCTACGTACTGGCTGCTAGGCAAGTGGGAGAGGCCTATCCAGGCGAGCAAAGATTGTGTCCCACAAGGGGATTGCATCTGATTACAATATTCAGCTTTAAAGGACGTTCTCAAGAATCCTACAGAAAGGTATTTGAGCTTCCCTGCAGTTTCCCTCCTGCCTCTTTCCTGCTACTTCCTTTGTTACTTGGTTCAATAAAGCATTGAAAACGTATTCAAGTGTTGGTGCTTTTATCGTCCAGAGGTAAACTCAACGGAACCCTAGACCCGGTGCCGGTGAAACAGTGGTGTTGAGAGTGAAGGTAACAAGCCCGCTTAAACCAGCAGCTCCATCGAGAGTTAGTGCTACATAATGTTGTGTTACAGTGGCAGTGTGGGGCGGTTGTGAAGGGAGGATGGAGAAGGGGTTAGTTAAAATGACATTAGTATTGTGCAGCATTAAGAGGTTAATGTGCTAACACTGGTCACTTTAAGTGACCTGTGGCAGATAAATAACTTTTTTGTGCTGCATTGGTGGCATCAGCGTCAATGTTAATTAACCACTTTATACTACAGCATGAAATGGTTAATTAAAAAAGAGGTTCCAGTCTCCCCAAAAAATTAAAAATCAGCAGCTACAAATACTGTAGCTGCTAACTTTTAATATAAGGACACCTACCTGTCCAGGGATCCAGCGATGTCCTCACCCAAGCCGATTCTTCAATCGGCTTCAGGTGTAGGCACCAACCTCTGTAGTAAGGGAAACAGGAAGTGAAGCCTTGCAGCTTCACAGCCAGCTTCCTACTGCACATGCGTGAGCTGCACTGTGCCTTATGAATGGTCACATAGTCTTTTCAGACCTGTGCAGTGTCCCAGAAGAATGCGGGGGAAGGAGGGGGGCAAACTTCCAGCTCAGATCACCGCAGCGATCTGAGGTGGAAGTGGGAGTGGGTACCTGTCAAAACCAGGTACCCACTCCCCCCCAAAAAGTGCTAAATGTGGCTGTGGAGGGGGGCAGAGTACAAACCAGTGGAGCTTCCCCTTTTGGGTGGAGCTCCACTTTAACTAGCCATCAATAGGGAGGGTAGTTTGAAAGTAGAATTCAAGCTTGCACTAGCTTTAAAAACTGCCCCCCCCCCACCCCCTTACCCTTACCACCTATGCTGACTAACCTATTTTCAGACTGCTCCAATCTGGTCATGTTATTTCACCTGTGTGATCCAGCAGCATATGCAGGGGAGATGACGGAGCACCAACAACGGCAGTGACATGGGAACCTATGGGTCACATTCAGGCTTTATCAGTCATCACCAAGTGCTTTCTCCCCTGCAGCCACTGTTGGCTGACACAAGTAAGATCAGATGACTGGACCGAGACAGGCTGAAAATGGGTAAGTATATACAGTACCCTTTTTTTTTTATAGTTATATTTGTTTTATTCATGCCATTCTTTTTATTGGGGCCTTGCTAGTTTTTTTTTATTTATATAAAAAATAAATAAATAAAAAAGGTACTGCAGCTTGGTGACCTTTGCTCTCTTTCATGTTGTTCAGGTAGATCTCCACTTCTCAAAGCTTGCGTTTCCTTGCTTTAGAGCAATGGGGGTTATTTACTAAAACCGGAGAGTGCAAAATCTGGTACAGCTCTGCAAAGAAACCAATCAGCTTCCAGGTTATTTGTCAAAGCTTAATAGAAGCTGATTGGCTAACATGCAGAGCTTCACTAGATTTTGCACTCTCCAGTTCTCAAGGTGCTATCTGGCCAAGCTTCATTCAATAGTTCCTGACACAGCATGACAGCATATACGTATGGGTAGGCTCCGCCCCATCACAGGACCGGTTATACTATAAGATTAGGTCTCCTCCCTACCTGCCTCATTCTCTTTCTTTTCCTCACTGCTAACAGCCGGTTATGCTGCTGCTGCTGCTGAAAGAGCAGGATTTTTCCCTCATCTGTCATACACTTCTGACCCAGCCGCACAGGTTCGAGCCTCTCCTGTGATGACGCTGTAAAGGCTGACATGAACGCCTATATGGGGAAGACCTCACCCCACAAGGATCCTGGAGAGAGGTGCAGGTATCTGGTCTCTAAGAATTGCTCCTTTATCATGACGCCATGGATGGACATTCATTGGACTTTCTGTTTGGACATGAAGAATGCAGGTGGTAAGGCACCACATGGTGCACAAATCCATAATATTCAGTTACTGCTGCAAGTATGTTGTTAAGCTTGCATCTCTGAAAGGTTGTGGTTTTTTTCTGCAATACTGCTAATGCTGATAGCAGGTGTGCTGTGCTGGGCTGAAGCCTTCTTATTTATGGAGCAAAACCTGGCCCTACAGGCTAGACTTATTGTCTGCAGGTATGCTGTTAGTTTGCATTTCTGAAAAGCATATATCACATGCAAATCTTACTGGCTGTCTATAGGGCCACTCTGTTCACTAATGTTTCACAGGTTGTGGTCTGTGTCTGCAGTATTGCTAATGCTTGGACTGATAACAGGTGATGCTGAGCCCTTTTCTCTTAATGCAGGGCCTGGGCCTGCAGACTGGGCTCACTGTGTATTGATGTTGGTTGTGGTATGATCCTTGGTGGTACATGTGTTTAAGGTAGGTTAACCTGCTAGTGCTAATTGTCGGATGACTATTAACTTGCGCTGCTTACCTGTGATTACAATAACTCCACAGTATCAATGACTTATGTGTTTATTTCTATGCATTAACATGCTGACCTTGGTGCTAAAATAAAAGTCAGGATCTGTTTAGTGACATTCCTTAGTACTTACCTGTTAGCAATGTGTAATTGCTGGTGTTATTTGGGGTACCCTCACAGAGGGATATGTGGTTTGTAGTGGTTACTACTTATGGCAAATACTCCCACACATGACTCCAGGCTTTCAGCTCATCTGTGAATCAGTAGCAATCAGCCTTCCTAGAGATCAGCAACTTTAACTAAAAGGTGAGGGCAGGTAGGAATATGATATATCCTAAAAGAGTGCACATTATGGGCATAATGAGTGTAATCTCTCCAGCCCTCAACACCAACACAGTAATCATAGTGGTGTGGTGGTAACTGGTGTGTCGGCCAAAATGCAAAACAAAGTTGCAGGCCAGAAGCAGTGACAAATAGGCAGAGACTGTGAAAGCCTACAGTCACTAATGGTTCCATACCAAGCCTAATCAAACAACTGTGTTTATTTAAAGGAAACCTCTACTTCAGAAGCATTTGACCAGGGAGTCTTTATCAGAAGCAAAGGTGGATACTTTAACCCTGTCCAAACTGACTGTGTGGAGCTCAGGTACTAAGCTATTCAAACAGTCACCTAAAGGGTACCTCTGCCTCAAAAGCAGCCAGCCAAACAGGCTTCATCAGATTAACTAAAGTTGCCATTCTTCCAACAGAAGAAACAATATCCTTTGCAGAGACCCTGGGACAGAAAATAGAGCCAGAGATGAAGAAGGTTCATACTACTGTTAAGCAGTGTTTTGTGACCTGCGACTGTGCTCACTTCGGTAGCCAGACTGTCAGGACCCCAGACAGGATGAAAGCAGAGCTCTGGTCAGTGATAAACTCTCTATGATGGTGGATCCTAGATTAAAAATGGAGTAGCCAATGATGCAGTTCAGCCACTGCGGATACAAGACTGTATGCTGTTTCTCCAGTAATCATTGTGGTCAGTGAACCCTTATGGCTCATCCCACAAGTAAACACATGCCGCTTTAAGTCAGAGTGGTGACTCTTCAAGTCAGATCTGGGGATATCTAGAATGAGGATTAATCCCTTATGTTAATCGCCAATGACCAGAAGGCCAAAAGGCAAAGTAACAAAGAGGCTAAACCTAGGAGAACTATAGCAGAAAATTAAGAATCAATTATCTTTATTTGCCTAAACCCAAGCCACCCAGTAGGGCAGCTGACAGTACTATGTAAGTTTGAGCTTCGGATCCGTGGGTCCTGTGCATTAAGGAAACCGATGGAATTTTCATTTCTCTCTGCCAATTCATTGCATCCCCTCCATGACGCATTAGAACACAAGGGTTGTGACTACATGGTCGTTAGTCAAAAGTAAGACTTGAATAACAAGCAGAAGGGTGAGGATCCAAAATTGCATAGGCCATCATTGCAATTAATCTCCCCAGTCGTCAGTAAGGCTTGACCTCCACAAATCATACCCAATGATTTTCAAGAAGTATTATTTATAGCGGTGCAACTCCAAGTCGCAGCAACTTCAAAGTAGTCCGTACACTACTTTTGATCCCACTGTGATGTACTTGGGACCATGGACATCAAGAATACACAGGCATTGATTTAAGTCGCATAGAAATCACAGTAAAATTGCACAATTTTTAGGTCGCAATAGTGGAAACCTAGGCTAAGACTGTAGATGGTCTTTGGACCTAGCAAGTTGCATAATCGCATGGTTGCATAGTGGGTGAGGTTGAGGATAGACACAAGTCGATCAAGTCCAACCTATGTGTGTGATTATATGTCGGTATTACCTTGTATATCCTGTATGTTGTGGTCGTTCACAAGTGTGTGTTTGAGCGTGTGTGCGTATACTGTATACACACTTCGAGATGCCCATGTTTCAGCAAGTACCTTCGCTTGGCCATTAGAGTTCACTATGAGTTCATCAGGCAGACTGTGACCTTTCCACAAACTACGGGCATTTCCCAGGATAATGGGTCCAGTAGGGACCGACTTGCTGTAGCAAGGACTTCTGGTGAGCTTTGTTTGAGCAACAGACTGGCGCAAAGACTTCCAGGTTCTGGGAAAAGAGTCCTAGTACAGACTCTGATCGAGTCAGAAGGAGCCATCGTCTAGAGACTAACTAGTCTCATTACAACAATAACCTATCAGGAAGCAGTTCTGAATCTCTGAAAAAATACAATAAAGTTACCCTCAGAGAGAGCAACAATATAAGTATCTCAATTGAACAAATAGCTCTTTCCCACTGATTGCATCCCACGGTCGCAAAAGGGATAAAAGTAGCCTGTGCTAACCCAAGTGGTCCAAAGGGCCCAAGGGAAGGTTGATAACTGTATTAAAGGGGTTGTAAAGGTAAAATTTTTTTTTTTTTTTTTTTTTTTTTGAAAAATAACAAACATGTTATACTTACCTTCACTGTGCAGCTCGTTCTGCACAGAGTGGCCCCGAACCTGGTCTTCTGGGGTCCCTCGGCGGCTGTTTCAGCTCCTCCCCGCAAGCATTAACCACCTTAATGCGAGCTCCCTGGTGGTGAGTTCTTGCGGGCGCGCTCCCGTGATACAGCCGGCAGCTATAGCCGCTCGCTGTATCACTCGACCCCGCCCCCCGGCGCGCCGCGTCATCGGATGTGATTGACAGCAGCGCGAGCCAATGGCTGCGCTGCTTTCAATCCATCCACTGCAGCCAATCAGCGACCAGGCTGAGCTGCAATGGAGATGACGAGAACGAGCAGCGGAGATTCGAGGCGTCAGGTAAGTAAAACGGGGGGGCTGGGGGCGGCGGTATTGTCAAAAGTTTTTTTCACCTTAATGCATAGAATGCATTAAGGTGAGAAAATTTTTACCTTTACAACCCCTTTAACTGGTTTTTCGTAGTAAGAAAATAATTACTTCCTGCACCAGGAACAGTGACTCCACAGAGGAAACGAGTCCCCTTTTGAGGAGGTAGCTAAACTGACTAATCTTTCAGCATATCAGCTATTAGGCATATCAATCATCACAAGTTGTTACTTGTCGGGTATTCATGCCGATGAAGGACAAGGTGTCCAAAAGTCAGAGTTGGAGTGGTCGCAGACTGAAGTCTTTCCGAAACGCAACAAAAAAGAGCCTCAACTATGCTGCAAAGACTCAGCAAAATGGGGAAGGCCTATCTTCGCTGTCAAGAATGAATGCAGAACTAGTCAACTTCTGTCAGAGGTATCTCCCAGTCAGGTCTACCAGCCTGTTAGGTAGGGTTTCCAGAATTTACTGCCAGACGGCGTAAGGTACAAAGACCGTTGGATGACAAATGGATAGTCTCCAAACCAACAAGCCAACCAAGGGATCGGCAACAAGCAAAAAGGCTATCAAGATATTGGTCTGACAATAACCTGGGTGGCTTCCCAGAGGTGGAAGCAGAAAAAACTAATCACAGCCAGCTGGGCATGCAGACTGGCCAATATGTATATTGAACAAACCTAACAGTCTCCAGGATCCTTATCCGGATTCGCAGCCGTTCAGTGGTGATAACAATAATGGCCCTGTGGCTTGCAGGCCATGATATACGCGGGTACAATATCATCCTATTCTCCTTCCAGAGGTCCAACACCTTATACAGCGTGGCCAACGGTATCTCCCAAATCCATACAAGTTATATCTAGATGCTGGAGACCAAGAGGTGGAGGTCTCACCTTTTTAGTGTTTGAAATCCTATGGAAGTCAGAACGCCTACTCCAGACTTCAAGTACATTAGATACGAGAAAAACCTACAGAATTTAAAGGCTGGAATTCTGTTTCTTGCTGTAAGGATTGAATTGTATATAAGTAAGCCTAGAAACGGCATTAAAGGATACATGAAGCTCAGCCATGTCCTCACTCTCTGGGATCCAGTAACGGTTGCATATCTTGGCAACCAATTCTGAAAGAACTGGGCAGCTTATTCTTTCCCCCATGGGGTCTTCCAAATAGTGTGAGACACATGGTACAGACTCATCCAGAAGGATAAGACATCCTCAACATGGGCAATAACACGGAATAAGTATTCTGTATGGCAAATAGGTCTAGAAGGATCTCAAACATCCAAGTGACAAAACATAAACTACCTTGTGCTGAAATTATCAGGCAAAATGGCTCTAGTCTCTTCCAACACTATGCAAAGGTTGGTGTCTTTACAACCTGGGTTAGAACATCATCCTTCTGGCATATTCATACTAAAGTGTTTGAAGTACCACAAACATTGAAAATAGATTCAAGGTTGAAGATGATAGACATAGAATTGGCCCTTCTTCAAGAAGCAA
Organism: Aquarana catesbeiana; assembly: GCF_042186555.1. NCBI lineage: Eukaryota > Metazoa > Chordata > Amphibia > Anura > Ranidae > Aquarana > Aquarana catesbeiana. Next base: position 182,289,516 of record NC_133331.1, on the reverse strand, counting down.
AACAATAGGCTTGTCAGGCCTAATGACATCAGAAAACAAGCACTGTCCAATGAAGACAATCGCAGGAGTGCAGATCAAGTCAGTCAAAGGGCTTAGATGGCTAGGACAAATCTATCACATAAGGGCAGAGACCGCTCTTCCAAACTGATTGGAGTTCCGCCCATGGATGCGCAAAGGAGTCTCTCCAGAGTTAATATGTAAACTAAGACCTGGTCTACATTCAATACGCTGGGGGTCCATTCTTAACTATAATACATCTCAGTTTCTAGTGGAGATAGATCTAATCCTCAATGTAAACACTTCAACAGTACCCACCCTTATTGTCTGGTGAGTTGGTACAACCCATACGTATATGCTGTCATGCTGTGTCAGGAATGAGGAAAATTTTATACTTACCTAACAGTAATTTTCCTTTCCTGATGCAAGCATAACAGCATATAGGGGTCCCTCCCATTAAAAAAAAAAAAAAAAAAAAAATTTAAAGAAAGGAAAAACAAAAGGCCTCGCAGTGATACTAAATTACGAGAATGAGGCAGGTAGGGAGGAGACCTAATCCTATAGTATAACTGGTCCTGTGATAGGGTAGGGGGTGGAGCCTACCCATACGTATATGCTGTCATGCTTGCATCAGGAAAGGAAAATTACTGTTAGGCAAGTATAAAATTTTCCCCAATAATGTTGTGCAGTGGAGCCTGATTGATTGCTAGGAAATCGGCATAAGAAATGGCTGGTGTGGGTCCTGTTCCTGTTAAAGATCATGCACATTCTTATTACGTTATTATGAGGGCTTTTAACAGTGAAACGAAATACACCAATGATGAGGGTTTTTTTTGTTTTTTTTTTTTTAATTAAAAGCTGTCTTGTGTGGGTTCTGCTAAAAAAAAAAAAAAAAAAAAAAAAAAAAAAGCCCAGTCAAAATGTGTTAACACTACTAATTATTTTTTTTTTTTTTTTTTTCTCAATTAAATAAACTTTTTTATGTAGATTTTTTTTTTTTTTTTTTTTTTTTTTTTTTTATTAAAAAATGATTGGTTGGATGCTGTTCAAAATGAGGCTTGGTACACATGATTCTATACTGTGCATATAGGTGCTAAATTGTTTTGGGGTGGGGACTTATTTAAGTGAATAAAAAACACTATAATGTTTTCTTAATTTTAAAATAATTGGTGTGAGTCCTGTTCAAAATGGGCCCTAATACAAACGCTTCAATATTTTGCATGTAGGTACTACATTGCGCATTTGGATTTGGAGGCGCATTTTAGTGTTTCATGTGGGTCGTATTCAAAATGGTACATGTGATTCAATACTGTATGAGTAGAAACTACATTATTTTAGTGGCTTATTTCAGTGAATAAATTACACTCTAATGTTGTCTTCTTGAATTTAAAATGGCTAGTATGGGTTCTGCTCAAAATAGGGCCTAGTACAAGTGATTTAATACTGTGTACATAGGCATCACATTATTTTGGGACTTTTTTAAGCAAATAAATTACACTCCAAGATCAATCCTTTTGATTTTAATATAGTTGGTATGGGTCCTGTTCATAATGGGGCCTATTAAAAAAAACATTACAGTAAAAGGTAAACTAGCACTATACTTTTCCTGTTTTGTAAATATCTTATAAACCACCATACTTGTACTTTACATTATGTTGTAAACATTGTTTGTTGTGTTATATTCAAATATTATGTAACCCTACCAATAAATGTATATTGCTCACTGAACTATATCTTTTACCCAAGAATCCTCAGATATAGATGTGCTTATGCAAGTGTTCTTATAATGATTGGAATATATTTACATAAACACTAGTCAACATGGGGCCCAGTATAAGTGAATATGTATGGTACATGTAGGCACTACAATATTTTGGGGGCTTTTTCCAGTAGATACATTGCATTAATGATGAATTCTTGATTATAAAATGGGCGGTGAAGGTACTGTTCAAATAGGGCCTAGCACAAATTTTTATTACTGTCTGTGCCCCCATTAAATACAGTGCATATAGGCACTACAATATTTTGGGAGCTGTTTTCATCAAGATATTATATTCTTTATTTTAAAATATCTGGGATGAGTCACCCTGTGTGAACAGGTGTGTTCTAAGGTCATGGACATGAGGGGAGGAATCTCCCTGATCTGCTTGGCATTGGCTGAGCCCTCTGAGAAAACATCCTACATGTTGGGCTGGGAGTGGGATCTCAAGATAAATTATGTGAAGGTCTTGCGAGCCGAAAATGGATTAATGCCTCTGTGAGGTGAATCAATCATAGACAAGCTGCAAACACTGATCACGTTTCATTTCGTGCATATACCAAAATTAAATAAATAATTGTGTCTGCGCTAAAAATTACAGATCTATTCCAATTGCTAAAAAGTGTATATATAATATAGAACTGTGCTCCAAAAATTCAATACGTTAAAATAAACAAATGTGCCAATAATACATAGAATGAATAACAATCCTTTTGTGAAAGTATCCCATAAAGTGCAACATGCAAAAAAGGAAAACAATATATGCATATGATTATAAATATAAGATCAAAGTTCTATTTGTGTAACAATCAAGTGTCCACATCCAAAAAAGTTCTGTTCATTGATAACAAAACAAAGTGCAGGTATATAGAGTTCATCATGCTCCTCCTTAATGGTGTTCACAATACAGCATGCTTCAGTGCTCTCCTGTGACCCCCCCCCCCCACTTGTGCTTGCGCTCACCTCTGAGCGTGTGACACGGTAATTAAATAGTGTCTAAACACGCTTTGGAGCCACTCCTGGGCTCATACAGGGTATGCTGGTGTAAACTCCAACTCTCTCAGATGACATCAAATAGTTTCACATATAAGAGAGAAAAAGCTCCATAGTGTGATACAATTCAGGATTTATTAAAAGTATATTAAAAACTTCCCTCCAGAAGGGTACTCACAATATGCAGGTGCGTGAGTGCACCAGTCTTTCCGGAGTGTGTTGTATGAAACAAGCATTTGTATGGCGTGCAGTGTGTTGTTTCTCATCTGCTCCTATTGCTGACAGCTCCGTCCTACCCCTCCCCGACGCGTATTCGGCACAGGGATCATGTGCCTTCCTCTGGGGGATACTTTGGGATATTAACATCTGGCACCAATGTTTTTCTTGTTCATTTTAGGGAATTAACAATGTCTCTTTGATTGAAGCTAACCTTGAGGTCTTGTCTTGTTGGTACCTGGTGCCCGCTCGCCTGGCCAAATTACATCCCCTATGCTTCTGAGGCTGCGGGCATATAGGCTCCCTGCTTCACACCCTCTGGCAATGCCCCAGAATTAGGGGGTTCCGGAATCAAATCTTTCAGCTAATATGTCAAATTACTGAGATTTCTCTGACCCAGGACCCACTAATTGCCCTTCTCAAACAACGTATCCCTAAGATTCTCAAATGCTCCCAGGTCCTAATTTTCTACATACTCCTAGGGGCCAAATTAATGATTGCTCGAGCCTGGAATAACCCTTTGGTTTCCTCCTACTTGACCAAGTGCAAAATATCCTGGATCATGTCCCAGGAAAAGATTACTAGCATAATCCTGAACATTACCAAAATATTTGAACTGAATTGGGAACCTTGTGCTCGATATATAGGAGTTCCCCTATAACCTTTGCAATACCCTACCCTATCCCTATCCTGATTTTCTGCATAGGCTTTCTCCTCCTTCCTTTCCCCACTTTTGCTCTTTCTGCCCTGCTACAGACTTGGCTCATCACTTCCTAACGAATCCTATACCTTTCCCTTCTTGTTACTCTGGGCTAACTGGCGTCCACTCCTGCTATTTCTGCCTGTTAGCTGGATTTGTAGTTTTGCTTATAATGGATTCCCAACTGGGCCCATAGGTCCATAAATGTTTTTCAAAATCTTTTCCAAATATGTGAAAAGTGTGGCGTGCATTTGTATTCAGACCCCTTTCCACTGATACTCCTAACTAAAATCTAGTGGAACCAATTGCCTTCAGAAGTCACCTAATTAGTAAATGGAGTCCACCTGTGTGTAATTTAATCTCAGTATAAATACAGCTGTTCTGTGAAGCCCTTAGGTTCTCTAACAAACCTCTTAGTGAACAAACAGCATTATGAAGGCCAAGAAACACATCAGACAGGTCAGAGATAAAGTTGTGGAGACGTTTAAAGCAGGGTTAGGCTATAAAAAAATCTCCCAAGCTGTGAACATCTCATGAAGCACTGTTCAATCCATTGTCCAAAAATGGGAAAGAGCATGGCACAACTGCAAACCTACCAAGACATGGTCATCCACCTAAACTGACAATCCGGGCAGGGAAAGCATTAATCAAAGAAGCAGGCAAGAGGCCCATGGTAACTCTGGAAGAGCTGCAGAGACCCACAGCTCAGGTGGGAGAATCTGTCCACAGGACAACTATTAGTCATGCACTCCACAAATCTAACCCTAAATGGAAGAGTGGCATGAAGAAAGCCATTGTTGAAAGAGTCATAAGAAGTCCAGTTTTCAGTTTGCAAGAAGCCATGTGGGGGGACATAGAAAACATGTGGAAGAAGGTCCTCTGGTCAGATGAGACCAAAATTTAACTTTTTGTCCAAAAAGCAAAACCCTATGTGTGGCGGAAAACTGACACCGCACATCACCCTGAACACACCATCCCCACCGTGAAACATGGTGGTGGAAGCATCATGTTGTGGGGATGCTTTATTTCAACAAGTACAGGGAAGCTTGTCAGATGGGAAGATGAATGGAACCAAATACAGGGTAATCTTAAAAGAAAACCTGTTAGAGTCTGCAAAAGACTTGAGATGGTGGGGATGGTGTGTTCAGGGTGATGTGCAGTGTTAGTTTTCTGCCACACATAGTGTTTTGCTTTTAGGCCAAAAAGTTACATTTTGATCTCATCTGACCAGAGCACCTTCTTCCACATGTTTGCTGTGTCCCCCACATGGCTTCTCACAAACTGCAAATGGGACTCCTTTATGGCTTTCTTTCAACAATGGCTTTCTTCTTGCCGCTCTTCCATTTAGGGTTAGATTTGTGTCAGGGCTGGGCTCAGCTCTTCCTTCTCTGAGCTGACCGCTCAGCTGTCGGCTAATTGCCAGCTCCTATCACCACAGTTACTCAGCTGTTGATGATATCCTGCTCGTCACTCCTGCCTACTTAAGCCGTCCAGCCCAGAGGATCTCTGCCTTCGCCTTAGTCAGCATCAGAGATGCTCTGCTGCATTCCTGTTAAAAGACTCGCTTGGCTGACACCCCTTCTGGCTCCAGATCCTGCTTGCTGTTTTACTAAGCTCATCTCCGGCTCCCTGACATTTGGCTTGTCTGACTATCCATTCTGGTTTCTGGACTCTGGCTATGTTTTGACTACGTTTGTTCTATTTATTTTTATTATTAAACAAGGGTGATTTAACTGTACTTTTGTCTCGGTCTGATTTCATGGTTTCTGTCATGGTTTCTGTCAGTAGGTGAAGGCCATGAATTCAGAAGATACAGTCAATACACTTGTTGGTAATATATTTTCCAGATTGGATGAGCAAGATCACCGAATGGATCAGTTTGCCATGGCATTATAAACGGTCCTGAGTTGCACGGCTCACCTGGAATCTCCCACTGTGGCTGCTCCAGTACAACTTGAGTTGCAGGCCCTCCCTGCTGCTGCACCCGCCTCAAGTATTATCTCTATAAAAGGTATGTCTGGTTTTGCTCTGCTTCCCCAGCGATTTGGGGGCGATCTAATGTCTCGGCGGAGGTCAGCAAACTGGCTGCCGAATTTAGAGGGGAAATAACCCAAATTGGAGATTGCACAGACACTCTAGAGAGCAAATTCGATGAGATGATAAACTATGTACAAGAGATCGAGGAGGAAAATCATACCTTACGCCTCTCAGTTTCTCAACTGCACTTACAACAAGAGGACCTAGAGAACAGGGAAAGAAGACAAAACCTATGCTTCAGAGGTATTCTGGAGATGGTGGGTGACTCTGAGCTCCGGCTTATCTTCTTGGCCTCTTTAACAATTTGGCCCCCTCAGTTGTAGACATAGACTGGCGTTTGGACAGGGCCCATCGGTCTCTGGGCCCAAAGCCTCCGGCCAGAGCTAGACCCAGAGACGTTGTGGTGAGGTTTCATTACTTCAAAAGTAAGGAAGTGCTAACATTGGCACACCCAATAGATCCCAAATTATGTATAAGAGTGCTAAATTGCAGATCTTCAGTGACCTTTCACCTATCACTCTCGCTAAACGGAGGAATCTATGTCCACTTACTTTACATCTGCAACAACACAAGATCCCATACTACTGGGGATTCCCTTTCCGTCTAGCTGTATCTAAAGATGGAGCCCAATATTCTTTAAGTGAACTGCAAGAAGCTGAGGCCTTCCTTAAAAATCTGTGCCTACCTCCTCTTCCAGAAGATGCCTTGATCCCTTCTGCCACACAAGTCCGTTTACCTCCAAACTCACCCACTCGCATCTGGACACCTGTTAGGGACAAATCCAAGAAAAATCTCTCCATCCCTCAACACCTGCAATCTTCTAAACAACCTCCTTGAACATCTTCCTGAGCATTCCTTTTTTGGCTCTATTCCTCATGTCCCTTTGTATTTCCGTTTCCTCAAACTTTTGGATGAAACGATGTTGCTGTTTTGGTAACTTGAGTTTTGAATCTACCCTGCTCCCTTTCCGGGGTAGAATTTTTTTTTTCACATCCCATGAGACTTTACTAGTTGTTTTGATACTCTGAGTTACAAATTTACCTGTTTTTACTTGTTAACTTTGTTTGTTTTTTTTTTTTTTTTTTCCTAAGGTTCACAGGTTTTTTGTTTTCCTCAATGTCTTTTTTTGTTTGTTTTTTGTTTTTTCTCTTTTCTCTGCCATCAAGCGCGTAAGGTGAGCAGCAGGCTCTTTCCATCTCCTCAACCGGAGTCGCCAGATGGAAGTTCGTTCACGTCCCTACCAGGCCCTGGTCTTTGCCCAGGGTTTCCTGAGAGACTGTTCTCTCTCAGGCTTACAGAATTTTGAACTCCTTTTTTTTTTTTTTTTTTTTTTTTTTTTTTTTTTTTTTTTGGGGTTTGTCAACTAGTAGTCAGAGGTGAAAAAATGCTGGTTGTTAACAATACTCTTAAACTTCATTATACATACCTTCATATTATTAACATTTCAATAGCTATGCTATCTGATATATCTACATTAGCATATCTGAATAGATTACAAACATGGCCTTGAAAATTATGTCCTATAATGTGAAGGGCTTGGGTTCCATTAACAAGCACTGGATGGCCCTGAAGGATTTTAGGGCATCGGGCGCAGATGTGGTAATGATTCAGGAGACCCACTTTCGGGCAAGCGGATCATTAAAATTTGCCTCAAAGTTTTTTCCCACCTCCTTCCTTGCCTCTGATTCCACAGGCAAGGCGGGGGTAGCAATCCTGATCAGAAAATCGTGCCCTATTAAGGTTATACTGGTGAATTTTATATGCTCCTAATACGGGCCAGATTGACTTCCTCAACAAGCTTTTTGATACTCCTCAATATCCCTCACAACCTTTTATGATCATTGGTGGGGACTTCATTCTGGTCATGTCATCCACTAGGGATAGACAAACCCTTTTTAATACTGTCCCATCTAAAAAAATCTTGTCCCAAGCCAACGCCTTTCGTAAATGTATTAGGTCAAACAGGCTCTTCGACTCATAGAGGATAAAATATCCCTCTGCTAGACAATTTAGGTTCTATTCATCAGCCTATACAACAACCCACAACATGTGAATCCTTCTTCAAATCTCATATCTTCCATTTGTTTGTGTCCTTAGTGTGAATAAACTCTCACCAGATATTCTGACTCTTATGTATCAATGGGTCAAATCAAGTTTGATGCAAATACTGTATCTTTCTTGCTTCCAGATGTCTCCGCTCTTCTTGCTGTTAATCCCCAGGTATTCCACTGTCCTTGTGGAACACACAGCATTTCATGCAAAAACACCACATCCATAGTGTAGCATATCATAGTGACCAATGCTTATGCTTACATTACTTATAAACGAATGGAAAGGGAGGGCACTAACCTCCAAAAATAGTGGTTTCGGTGCCTACTGACTGACTGACTGCTCCAGGGATCTCATCTCTGGCTTTAGCAAGAGGCTTCTGGTGGCTTTAGCGGTGTAGAGTGGTGACTTTTACACTTCTCGGCTCTGGGGTCCACATCTACCCAGGCTGCAATCCTCACCCAGCCAGCCACCTGGTTAACTGTGATATGCCCAGACCTGCTTAACTGCAAAGATTATATTTTTAACTATCTATCAGTTAATAATTTTACTAGACTTAAAGCCGTAGCAAACCGCTAAAAAAACAAAAGCAAAAAAACTGCAAGAAAATATCATTATGAAATACTTGCCTTTAGAACGAGGCCCCGGCAGCATGCCCATTCACTAATGAGGGAGCTGACATGTTCACTCGGCGTCTTTTCAGGGTTCGCTGGCTCCAGCACTGTGAGCGGCCAGAGCTGCGATGACATCACTCGCATGCACGCGGGAGTCCTCCGTTCCGGCAAGTAACGGCAAGGTCTGCCAGATGTTCAGAGCGCATGCATCGTGACGTCAGCGGCTGCATGCAGATTGAATATCTCCTAAAGCGTGCAGGTTTAGGAGATATTCATTTTACCTAGAGGTAAGCCTTATTATAGGCTTACTTCTAGATAAAAATGACCAAGCAGAGGATACAACCACTTTAATGCCGGTTTTGGTACCCCTCTCTTTCCCTTCTTCTCTTAACAGTTACCAGGTTCCCAGCCTGACACTGATGAGGCAGCCTAGCGCAGCCAGTCAGTTTTCATTGTTTAGTATCAGCTATGCCTCTGGGTTGTTTATTTTGGCTTTGGGCCAATTGATGTATTATTGATTATTTATCAAACATTTATTCTGATACTGGTTATGTACCGTAATCCATACTGTACCACCAGACCAATAAGCTGCAGGGTTGCCCATCCACAACCTTCTGGTATCACTGGAGTGTTTTTTTTTTTTTTTTTTTTTTTTTTTTTTATGGTCTATAACAGCTGTTTCCATATACTCTTTCTGGTGACCCTAAACAAATCGAGCGCCACAGGCATTTTTACTTTCCCAAAATAGTGCTACATGTGCTTGTGAAAATCCACTCCACAACCACCACTATGAGGGAATCCCATTCAGATTAATTCTCTTAAAAAGCCTATGTGAGTCTTTTAGGTCTTCCCTTATGATGCATAGCCTAGGTCTGGCCAGCAATGACGAGCATTGGGACAAACTCACTGGATTTCTGGCTGTCGGCTAGACTAGCGGTCTGAACTTGCCCTGTATTAAGTCAATCTGCTAGACTGCCTTGGAGCCAGTGTCCTTTCATTATGGGAATTAAGTGCAGTGGGTGATTTTGTGAAAGACACAGTTGGGCATCTCACCCTTTTAAAAATGAAAGTCCTCAATAAGGTATTAGTACCAAACCCTTGCGGTTTACAGTACCAATTAATTTTTTTTTCTTTAAATTAGGCCCCAGAATCATTATTATACCATACAGCATTACTATCTTCTGCCACCACTGCTGGCCTATTACCCTCCCCTGCCACCAGTACCATCTCCTGTCACCATTATCTCCTGCCATCACTGCTGGCCTTCCTCCATTACCATTTCTTGCCACCAATACTATCTTTTTCCACCATAACCATTTCTTGTCACATCTGCTGGTGTACCATTCTTTAAAATTTCCTGCAATTAATGATCATCTGTCACCATTGCCATTACCTGCTATTGCTTGAGGTCTGCCAACATTACCATCTTGTGCTTCTTACAGCAATGTACGGTTGCCAATGTTAATGTTTCTGCTCTTGCTCTCCTGCTTCCAATTTAGGGATTTTTTTTTGCTCACACAGTTGCTTCTCAGCTGCCAAATTTAGGGATTTTTTTATGCAGGCATCTTCCTGCATACTGCCTTAATGCACGTGGTTTTTTTACTCTGCTCTGCCAGTGCCAAGGTGCCAAACCTAAAGTGATAATATACCCAAACACAAACATTTAATATGTTGCAGATTACCAATCCTTAAATATGATGGCTGCGTACATTTTTTCTTTATTTTCAACTGGTGATCCAGCCAATAACACACTTCTTGTTTTAGAGTGGCTCCACTCTACATGGAAGAACAGAGACACCCTTGGACTGTAGCATGGTTAAAGTGCCTGTAAAGGCCTTTACTATTATTTTTTAAATAACAAACATTTCATACTTACCACTGTGCAGCTCGTTTTGCACAGAGTGGCCCCGAACCTGCTCTTCTAGGGTCCCTCGGCGGCTCTCCCGGCTCCTCCCCACATCTGATAAGCCCCTCGGAGAAGCACTTCCCTGAGGGGGTTACCTTGCGGGTGCGCTCCGGAGTCCAGCATTTGAGACTATAGATACAGAATGCCGGACTCGGCCCTGCCCCAGCGCATACATCATTGGATTTGATTCACAGCAGCGGGAGCCAATGGCTACGCTGCTATCAATCTATCCAATCAAGACCCGGGAGCCTGTGGAGAGAAAGACAGCGCGTCCTGCCGACTGAATGAAGGGGTTCGGGTAAGTAAAACGGGGGGGCTAGGGGGCTGGTGACTGCTGGTGTTTTTGCATTAAGGTGAAAAAACACGAACCTTTACTACCCCTTTTAATCTGGGGAGAGAGTAGTGTTAAATCCCCTAGCAGTGTTAATGGACAAAATTAAAGACAAACTCCAGCAAATACTTTGGATATAGCAACAGTTTGTTTTTTCTTTTGGGATAATGGTTTTACATAAATGATTACAAAATGACCGTTGTAGGCACCCCTGTCATTTTGTTTCAACCCTCTAATTTCCACTTTTGCTGGACAGCTTGGTCTAAGAAATAAGAGACTTATTGATCAGATTGCTAGGGGGAAAATGGATAAAGGGGGGGAAAAAAAAGAAAAACAAATGCATCTTAGAATTGGTAAGCTGCAATATGATACATTCTTGCTTTTGGGATTAATGCTGCTCTAATATTTATGCAGCTGATCTTCAGTTATAAAATTTGCAGTGCTTGATGCAAAACAAACCATGTTAGAATATTTGTTTTCCATTTTTCAGCCCACTCCTGTGTTCTATTAATCCAGAATATTCTTGGCTATTATCTCTCTGAAATAGTGTACACTCAGTTACTCTGCCTTAAATCCTGCCTGGTTTCTCCACAAAAAAATAGTGAAGTGAACTGGTAAAAGTGCTTACATACTGTGCATAAATTCTGGGAAATATTTTGCTGTCTTGTTTTTGGTTAAATAATGCACTCTAAGGTTAATATTTTAATTTTAAGCTGTTTGCTGTCTCTCCTGTCAAAATAAAGACAATAAGTTTTTTTGCTATTGTGTGGCAGGTCAGTACAATATTTAACTTTTTGTCTGTGGGAAAAAAAATCTCTAAAGTTGTTCAAAATGCAACTGGTTATCAGTGCAGCCCCAACATTGCCCACCAGTGCTGCCAATCAGTGCCACCTACCAGTACCCATCAGTGCTGCCTGTCACATCAGTGCTGCCTGTCAGTGCCCATAAGTGCTGCCTATCAGTGTAGTCTCATCAGTGCCTCCTCATCAGTGCCCACCAGTACCCCCATCATCAGTGCAGCCTATCAGTGCCCATCAATGCAGCCTCATCAGAGCACATCACTGAACAAGAAAAATTACCTGCTTGTAAAATATTATAACAAACTATTAGAAAACTTTTTTTTTTTCAAAATTTTTTTTTTTTTTTTTTGTTTAGCAAAAAAAAAAACCAGTGCTTATTAACTGCCACTAAAAAGCTCTATTTGTGTGAAAAACAATAATAAAAATGTCATATAGGTACAGTGCTGCATGACCGCGCAATTGTCATTTGAACTACAACAGCGCTGAATGATGAAAATTAGCCTGGGCAGGAAGGGGGTAAAAGTGCCCAGTAGACAAGTGGTTAAGGATCTCAGTCAGGTACTAGTTGGACCATTGTTCCTAATTTTTATGGACAGTTTACTGACTGGAATGGTACCAAATGATTGGAGAAAAACCAATGTGGTACCAGTATTTAAAAAGAGCCAAGATATATACCTGGATACTACAGACCAGTCAGTCTAACATCAATAAATTTGTAAATTTATTGAAGGGGATCCTAAGAGACTATATCGATATAATATCAGTAGTAATCACGAAAAAAATCATGAAGGATCGTCCTTGCCAGACTAATCTGTTAACTTTCTATGAGGAAGTGAGCTGCCATCTAGATAAAGGTAGACCTGTGGATGTGGTACAGTATATATGAATTTTACAAAGGCATTCGATTTGAGTTCTCCATAAACGTTTTTTACAGATTGAGATCTGTCAATATGGACCATAGGTTATGCACCGGATAGAAAACTGGTTACAGGGGCGTGTCCAAAGGGTAGTGATAAATAGTGAGCACTCAAAATGGTCTGGTGGTGTAAGTGGACCCCAAGGATCCCAAGAATCTGTCCTGAGATCAATTCTGTTTAATTTATTCATACTGTAAATGATATAGAGATTGGTATAAATAGCTCAATCTCAGTGTTTGCTTGCGATTCAAACATAAGCAGGACAAATGACAAATAAGGTTTCATGTTGAAAAATGTAAAGTAATGCATTTGGGAGCTAAAAATATGAAAGCAAGTTACTCACTAATGAGAGAACCACTGAGAAAATCCAGGTTGCTAAAAAAGATCTTGGGGTCCTAGTAGATGACAGGTTCAGCAATGGCACACAATGCCAAGCTGCTGCAAGCAAAACCAGCAGAATATTGGCATGCATAAAAAAGGGGGATATACTCAAGAGATAAAACGGTAATTCTCCCACTCTACAAGACTCAACCTGGTCCATCCTGAGTAAGCCGTCCAGTTCTGGGCACCAGTCCTTAAGAAGCATGTGCTGGATCTGGAGAGAGCTCAGAGAAGGACAACAAAGCTAATAAAGGGGACTAGAGGACATCAGTTATGAGTAAAGACTACAAGCATTAAACGTATTCTCTCTGGAGAAGAGACGCTTGAGATGAGCTATGGTATCGAACAGTGGCAGCTGGTGGTATTTTTTTTTTTTTTTGGGGGGGTAGCGGCAAACAATACGTCCACAGCCCCCCCGGTTGGTCAGGTCTCAGAACCCGCTTCCTAATTGCCTGGGAGGAAAATCAGTGTGACAATAGTGAATATTAATTCGCTATTGTCACAAAACTGGGTGGGCTCAGGGCGCAGTGCTCTGCACCCCAAGCCCACCCTTTTTTGAAGCCTATTAGAGCCTCTGGCTCTAATCACGTGCTTCAAAAAAAAAGAAAATGCATTGGAATCCATGCGTTCGGCCCCCTGCATGTAGATTAGGGGGTCGGACACAGGGATAGGGGGGTGGCACCCATGCACCCTGCATTGAGATAGCGATACACAATAGTGATACACAAATACCTTACTGATGACCATAGCATAGGGTAATAATTTTCAGTGGGAGTGAGTAAAAAATACATGCCGCCATTCACGGCCTACCAGCAGTGGTATCAGCAGAGTGTCAATAGTTTCAAAAAAGATGGACATCTTAACGATTGCAACATACAGGATTTGGGATATATTATTGACATAAACTCACACACACCACAGGTTGAACTGTATGTACTGGTGCCTTTATTCAACCTTACCAACTATGTAACTATGTTCATGTACTGTGTATTATATTACCTCCATTGTAATTATTTAAATCAGATTTTCACAAGAATAAAGAGAAAGATGATACTCTTTCAGGTATAGTGGGATTTTTAAAGGGAGATAGTGTGTCTGTTGGTAGTAGGCCAGTACCACACGGGTTAGTAAAAAATATACATTTTTATTAATGAGGACAAGGGCCTCATCCCCACAACCCTGGCCGATGGTTGTGGGGGTCTGCGGGCGGGGGGCTTATCGGAATCTGGAATCCCCCTTTAACAAGGGGACCCCCAGATCCCGGCCCCCCCTGTGTGAAATGGTAAGGGGGTACTTACCCCTACCATTTCACTAAAAAACTGTCAAAAATGTTAAAAATGATGACAGTTTTTGACAATTCCTTTATTTAAATGCTTCTTCTTTCTTCTATCTTCCTTCATCTTCTTCTTCTTCTTCTTCTTCTTCTGGTTCTTCCTCTGGCATTCTCGTCCAGCATCTCCTCCGCAGCGTCTTCTATCTTCTTCTCCTCGGGCCTCTCTGCACCCATGGCATGGGGGGAGGCTCCCGCTCTTCTCTTCATCTTCTTCTTCTTCATCTCTCTTCTCTTCTTCATTTTCTTCTCCGGGCCGCTCCGCATCCATGCTGGCATGGAGGGAGGCTCCCACTGTGTGATGGCGTCTCCTCGTCTGAAGGTTCTTAAATAACGGGGGCAGGGCCACCCGGTGACCCCGCCCCCCTCTGATGCACGGGACATGACGGGACTTCCCTGTGGCATTCCCCGTGACGTCACAGGGGAGTCCCGTCAAGTCACCGTGCGTCAGAGGGGGCGGGGTCACAGTGTGGCCCCGCCCCATTATTTAAGAACCGTCAGACGAGGAGACGCCGTCACACAGCGGGAGCCTCCCTCCATGCCAGCATGGGTGCGGAGCGGCCCGGAGAAGAAAATGAAGAGGAGAAGAGAGATGAAGAAGATGAAGAGAAGAGCGGGAGCCTCCCCCCATGCCATGGGTGCAGAGCGGCCCGAGGAGAAGAAGATAGAAGATGCCGCGGAGGAGATGCTGGACGAGAACGCCAGAGGAAGAACCAGAAGAAGAAGATGAAGGAAGATAGAAGAAAGAAGAAGCATTTAAATAAAGGAATTGTCAAAAACTGTCCCTTGCCATTTTTAACATTTTTGACAGTTTTTTAGTGAAATGGTAGGGGTAAGTACCCCCTTACCATTTCACATGGGGGGGGCGGGATCTGGGGGTCTCCTTGTTAAAGGGGGCTTCCAGATTCCGATAAGCCCCCCGCCCGCAGACCCCCACAACCACCGGCCACCGACCCTGAAGGGTCTGGTATGGAATTTAGGGGGAACCCCACTTTTTTTTTTTTTTAATTTTGGTTCGGGGTTCCCCTGTGGGGAATTTCCATGCCGTTTTTATCAATGAACTTCTATGTGTATTGTCGGCAATGCTATAGCCGCGAGTAGTTTTAAATGGGTTTTTTCCTTCGAAATGTCATTTTGCTGTCAGACTGTTCTAAACACGGGAAACATGCGCCCCTTTACAGGCATACTATAGACACCCCCCAGCTACGAAATTTAAAGGGATATTACACTTTTATTGTTTGACTTTAAGCATTATTAAAATCACTGCTCCTGAAAAAACGGCCGTTTTTAAAACTTTTTTTTGCATTGATCCATGTCCCCTGGGGCAGGACCCAGGTCCCCAAACACTTTTTATGACAATAACTTGCATATAAGCCTTTAAAATTAGCATTTTTGATTATTCATGTTCATGTCCCATAGACTTTAATGGTGTTCGCACAAACTTTTTTCCTGTTCGCATGTCCTGGTGCGAACCGAACAGGGGGGTGTTCGGCTCATCCCTAGTGGTGGATATAAGTTTTTGTTGGAATACACAATATAAGGAGGTTATCTATGCTGGATATTCTTTTTGAAGCAAGCTGGAAACCTGTGGTTTTGAAGCAAGCTGGAAACCTGTGGTTATGGACACAGACATTTTCACTGATAATTTGGAGATACAGAATTGTTGTTTATAGCTATTTGTCACTCTGCACATAGCTTTTTGCACTTTAACTTACAGAACTGCGATAGTGGTATCAACTCCCACTAGGGCTGACAACAAATATTTTTGCACAAGTAATAAGGAGCACTCTTGTTATGAACAGGTGTGACCAGACTGTGCGGACTGCAAAGAAGAAACCAAAATGTATGTAAGATGAATAATATAAAAAGTTTATCAAAGAAAAAGTAGTAAACAAGTAAACACTCCAAATACAAATAGTGCTCAACTAACCAACAGAAACCCACAGACAACAAATAATATATACAGCCAAAGGGAAGTACCAAAATCACACACGTTAGCCAGGCCAGGGTCATACACAGAAGATCAGCAGATAACAAAGGGCAGTTCCAGAATCACAAACGTTAGCCAGGCCAGGGTCATACACAGCAGACCAGCAGATGAACAAGAGAGGGAGATGATGGATGGGATCAGGCTACAAGAGAACAGAAACACAGGAGGGATAGGATCAGGATGGGATCGGGTTCAGGTTCAGGTTTAGGTTACAGGTTGCAGGTTGCAGGCTAACAGGTCAGGGTGCAAAGAAGATACCAGGGCAAGCATGTGATTGCTTGCCGGGTATTTATTTGCACACCTGCAATTAGCCTCAGGTGACACCTGATCGCAGGAGGTGCTGTCTGCTCCACACTGCCAAGATCCACCTGCTGGTGGATGCCAGTACTGCGGCCCAAAGATGACAAAACACCAGCAGGAGAAAGCTCTTCTGACAGTTCCAAACTACCAGGAGACACCTGCTGGTGGACCTTGGTGATATTTCCCACTGGTGAACCCGTAGGCCTTCTTCGATGGTAGACACTAAAGTAGTGACACTGCTGTGGGTAATGGAAAGCGTATCAGGGTATTTCTACCTGTGTGCAATGTTGTGGTTCCTCAGTGCTTTAGTAACCATAGCGAGGTTCCACCACCGCTGCAGGGTGTGTTGGGACAGGTCTGGGAATAGTTGTAGCGTGGAGTATTGTGGCAGTCAGTAGTTTTTCTTTCACGTGGTAGAAATTAATGCTTAGAAGTACATCCCGTGGAACTTACAAGGGTAGAAAAGATACTGTAGTTTCAGCACACAATGTACCCTATCCACAGTGAGCTCGCAGGCAGAGATAGATGGCATCAAGGGTGAGAAAAGATCATGGACATATTGCTGCAGTTGGGATGCTTGGACAGACTCAGGAATGCCTCCTTCTTGGTAGCAAGGGAATCATTATTATTATTTTTTTTTTTTTTTTTCTATTTTGGTTCGGGGTTCCCCTGTGGGGAATTTCCATGCCGTTTTTATCAATGAACTTCTGTATGTATTGTCGGCATATGCAATACCCGCAAGTAGTTTTAAATGGGTTTTTTCCTTCGAAATGTCATTTTGCTGTCAGACTGTTCTAAACATGGAAAACATGCACCCCTTTACAGGCATACTATAGACACCCCCCAGCTACGAAATTTAAAGGGATATTACACTTTTATTGTTTTGACTTTAAGCATTATTAAAATCACTGCTCCTGAAAAAACGGCCGTTTTTTAAAACTTTTTTTTTGCATTGATCCATGTCCCCTGGGGCAGGACCTGTGTCCCCCAAACACTTTTTATGACAATAACTTGCATATAAGCCTTTAAAATTAGCACTTTTGATTTCTCCCATAGACTTTTAAAGGGTGTTCCGCTGCATTCGAATTTGCTGCGAACACCCCAAATTGTTCGCTGTTCGGCGAACTTGCGGACAGCCAATGTTCGAGTCGAACATGAGTTCGACTCGAACTCGAAGCTCATCCCTATCCACCACATGCTCCACCCTTGTGCTAAAGTGGCAGCTCACTTCCGATATAGACCCATACTCTCATATAAGTCAGTAACGCTTGATAATAAAATCCTCCTAAGTATTAGGATCTCCCATGTGTTCACCATATACCTCAGCTATTAATCTTATTCATGGTATATTCACATGAATTAAATAAACTTTACTATATTGTAAATCTGTAATACTAATTTTATTAAAAACACACAGTTTTAGATAAGAATACCCATCTACTGGGTGTAAGCTCTTATTGCACAATGCAATGTCTCCTCTGCGGACTTCTGGTCTTGGCCGTGACACGGACGTGATGTCATCCGGCTCCTCCAGACGCATTCTGTTACAACACAGGTGATTTCTTCAGGGGTGGAGTTGAGTGGATAATGTCCCATTATTTATAGCTGTATATTGTTGGCTTGTTGTTATGGTTACTGTTAAATCCGATTTAGGGGTCTCAAAACAAGACAGATGATGAGATAGTGAGTCCAGACCTTAAGATAAGAAAAGTAGGTGCTTTTTATTATTATAGACACTGCAGTGGAGAGACACAAAACACACAGATATTCAGCACTACCAGGCCGAACATAGAAGGCAATGTCTCTGACTTAAAAACATCAAGTTTAACAATATATATACTTTATGAATATGCATAAGCACTAGGCAGGTTATAGGTGTGATCATATAGTTTAGTCCAATCAGCATTCATATCTTCTTGGTAGCAAGGGAACAGTTAAATGGGTGGTTACATCATGTGACTCTCAAAAAAAGACCATTCAGCAATATTTGGTCGGTTCAGATTGGTTTTGATAAGGAAGTCATTTTTAGCAGCTTTCTGGTTCTTATCAGCAACATGTCCTGTAGTTTTGTTTTCCAAGGAATTGAAACACAAGTGAAGGAGTAAAAAAAAGAACATCTAGAACAGAAAATATAAAACAAGTGAATTACCAATTCTTAAAGTAAATCTATCTATCCAATCTATCTATTCTTTCAGTTTAACTCATGACATTATGTCTCAGGGCTCTTTTGATCACTGAAAACAATCTCTGACACCTGTGATAATTAGATTGCCAGGTGAGCCCAGTTAAAGGAAAAACTACTAAAGGAGGGTGTTCCACATTATTAGACCCCTATAATTCTACTCATTCCCCATCGTGATTGCAAATACAATTGTACACCAGTTCACTATAATATTTAATTCTCTCAATGCCTTAAGCTTCAATCAGATTTACATTTTTAGAAAACAGACTGATGAATTTAAATGAAGTATTTGAAAAACAAGACACTAAACAGGAGACCTAGAAAGAGCATTTAGGAAATTGAGCCACCTCCTGGAGAAAAAAGATCTATGCAAATCTGTCGGCCAGACGCCTGATGAATATTTTGCCTTTCCTGATACAACTTGATCAGATGGGCTTTATTAGAGGAAGGCAGGTCTCTGATTCTACTAGAAGAATTCTGAACATCATATATTATGCGGAGAGGGCCTGGATGCCGTTTCTGCTTCTTTCCATTAATGCAGAGAAGGCATTTGATAGTCTATTGGACCTACATGTCTAGTGTTCTTTCAGAATATGGATTCCAGGGCACCATTTTATCTGCTATAAAGGCATTATACTCCAACCCATATGCTCAAGTTTATACCTCCAGCCTTTTATCAAAGCCTTGCCATATCTCAAATGGTACACGACAAGGATGTCTCCCACAATATTCAATCTCATGATTGAACCACTAGCAGAGGCGATCTGAGCTCACCCTTCTATCAATGGCTTCCAGTTCCACAACATAAAATTAATCTGTTTTCAGATGATGCAATCTTGTTTCTGACCAACCCTGCAAATTCATTACCACAAGCTTACCAGATCTTGACTCAGTTTAGCCATGTATTCTATTACAAAGTGAACCTTACAAAGTCTTTAATTCTGGACCTTGGTGTTGACATCGCCACTAAGAATACACATGGACTGTACACATGGACTACACAAGGTCTAATGTTCCTAGGTAATACTCTTATTCCCAAGGGGGTCTCCCTTGCGGCTTCTGTTTTTTTTTTTTTTTTTTTTTAGTAACAAACATGTTCTACTTACTTGCTTTGTGCAGTGGTTTTGCACAGAGCAGCTCTGATCCTTTTTCTTTTTTGTGTCCCCCGCTGGCGCTCCTGGCTCCTCCCCCTTAAACAGTGCCCCCAGAGAAAGCCGCTTGACCTGGGGACACCACTGTGTGCTCACTCCCAAGTGGCTGCTTTATGTGTCCATAAGACACATAGAGCTGTGGCTCGGCCTCACCCCCCCCATTCTCTCCTCGTTGGCTCACTGGCTGTGATTGACAGCTGTGGGAGCCAATGGGTTCCCACTGCTAATCAGCCAATGAGGAGGGAGAGTCCCGGGACAGCCAAGGCTACCATGAAAATCGCTGGATCAGAGGCAGCTCAGGTAAGGAATGGGCACACAGAAGATTTTTTATCTTCATGCATCGAATGCATAAAGGAAAAAACCTTCAGCCTTTAGAACCACTTTAAGCCCTTTATAGCGAAAGTGGAATCAGAACTTATGCATCTGTCACAATTTGACCTCTCCTGGTCTGCTAGATTGGCATAGCTTAAGATGACAATTCTGCCTCAACTTATGTATGTTTATAGGGTACTCCCCATCTCCATAGCAACCTTTTATATGACATCCTTGTTGGTCGTACTGTGAAAATATATTTGGAAGGATAATAAAGCAAGATGTTCTCATTCCCAACTAAGCAAACATATAAGGATTGGAAGTGTGGGACTAGAGGACATCAGAGATTATTGCCTAGCAGTCCACATGCACCAACTTAAGTACTAGTTTATTAATACTGAATGAGCGCTATGGTTAGAGTTTGAATCCACTCTAAATCCTACGCCCAATTTACACACAATGCTTATGGTTGATCTATGGAAACCATGGGACCTACAGTTTCATCCTCCAACAACTCAGGTTTCACTATTAGCTTGGAGAACCCTCAATAGTAAAAGAGTGTGTGATTTACCCAATAGAGATGTCCAAATTCAGCCTTAGAGTCGATTGTCCCTATGCTCTCTCTACAATCCTTGATTCGCTATGGTATATCTAATCTAGATGACTTCATGTATGGGTCCAGTCCCAAAAACCTGGAGAGGCTGGTGAAGGACTTTAATCTGCCAAGAGCAGTACACTTTACTGTTCGTATTTTGCATTTCCTAGCTAAACATCCTATCCCACTGATTATACTACACCCTAAAGCATGGTGCTTTTATATTTCAGCAGTCCCATAAAAAAGTTTCTCCCTTTTCTATAATCTACTACAAGACAAACACTCTTTTAGTAAAACACCTGCAATTCTAAAATGGGAAAAGGACCTCAAAACCACATTCACTCCTCTCCAATGGCAAACAGCCTTCTGCTCTGTATACAGGGCAACACACTGTGTTATCACTGGGAATTAGTATATAAGATCACTGCCAGGTGGTACTCTACCCCATACTGATTTTCCAGATTCTCTTCCTCCAGCTCCCCTGTGTGTTGACGAGACTGTGAACAAGTGGAACACTTATTACACATTCTGTGGGATTGTCCTAGCCTCACCAGTTTTTGGAAGCATATTTTCGAGATAAGATCTACTGTCACAGGGATTCTAACCTCTTCCCACCCAGCTTTGGCTCTCCTTAATATAGGTTTTGACAAATACCCATCAACTTTCTGCTCTGTTGTCACACACATTCTATTGGCAGCACATACAATCATACTTAGGAATTGGAATTGTCATGTTGTGAAAAATATGGACAGACTGGTATAAATTGTAATGTATACTGTCACTGATATGCATGATTTAATTGTGTAGTGGGCCTTTTACTTAGTTAAGCTTATATTTGGTCGGTCATATTTCACCCCTTTTTCTACTGTATGTGTATTGTCATCATTATCTCCTTCTCTGTGTTTTTCTTATACTCTTTGTAATTGTAAAACTTTAATAAAAAGCATTGTCATAAAAAAAAAGAATTCTACCAAATGTTTGTGACTCCTAAACTTTAAAAGAACAATTTTAACAGCATAACCACATGTGGGTCTGCACATATTCCTTTATACTTTGGACAAAAAGCAAGAACAGCATTAACAAAATTACAGCATGTGGCAAGAGTAAGTGTAAGCAAAAGTAAGGCTGTGTAAGCTGCTGGTCTGCTGTCAGGTTAATAGGTAACAAGACTTAGATGAACAGACCAAAGGCAAATAGAATCATTCTGGGACACCTTCTGCACAATTGAAGTAAAATCTAAAATTCGGTTAAATATTTACTGTTCCATGAGAGAAATAAAAGAGAACTATCTGTATATATTGTATCTCTAATGTATTATCTGGTTGAGTGCTATATAGTTTAAAAAGGAACTACAAGCCTTTTGAGTCTATGAAACAGTTTGTGTTGCTTGGCTAGGTCTTGCATGCAGTGTAATAACTTTTTTAAAGTTTTAAAAGTTTATCTCCGTGCAAAAACTTTTGTTGCTTTTTGTAGATTGTGGAAGAGTTAGACCCTCTGTCAAGTGTAGACCAGCTAAACCTCCCTAATTTCTGGGGAGAGTTCCTATTTTGAGGATGCTGTCCCTTGAAAAGTTTCTTTAGATGTGTTCTTATTTAAAAAGAACCCCCAGCCCAAAATTCTTCCAGGTGCACTACTGGCCAACCCCATCTCCTTTCTGCATCCCAGCAGAGCCCTGGTTCATGATGTGAAGCTCAATGTAGATATCCACTTCTATTGCCTGCTTGGGATGGAAATTTAATGAGCAGCATTTTTTTCCCCTGATTGAATGATCACTAGAACACATAAGTGGAGTTTACAGTGGAGAACATGTTGCAGTAAAGTTACTGGAGTGGTAATGTACTTGCTTGGATGGAAAAACAAACTTTGCTGCATGCCTGGAAGGCTTCAGTTTTGTATTATGGCCAACTGATCAGCTGTTTATTACTGCACGGTCAGGCTTGCTCTGTCTTGAACAGCTAATGATGCTGATTGATTGTTCTCAGAATTGTGACGTTCACTGTTTCCCCCCAGCTTTCCTATGACTCAAAGCTCCTATATCCATTGTAACATGTGCCAGGTCACTGTATCTATTTCTGGGTTTGACTATTGAGCACATCTGTTGGATATCTTTTATATCAGTATACACAGAAGCATACAGGGCCCCTTAGTTCAGTGCACCTCAAAGAGCCACCCTCCCAGCTCCTCTCCTTCATCCAAACCACATTGGTGCCAATTCAGTCTTTCTTTCAGCGACATTTTTTTCTCCCTCTGAAACCAATGTAACAGCATTTTTTCCTCTTATTTATGCCAAAGCAGGAACATTTTTTCCCTTCAGTGACAACTGACACAGGAACACTTTTTTTTTTTTTTTTTTTTTTTTTTTCTTCACACTGATGCCTGGGCATTCCTTCCTTCACCACTAGACATGTGCAGGATGAAAAAATTTGTTTAGTTTCATTTCGTTTCAATTCATTATTTAACTAAATTCATTTAGTTAAGTTTGTTGCATTCCTTACATTCGTTTTCGGGATTTGTTTAGTTTCGTATTCGAATTCAAAATAAATTCTACCGCATTCGAAAAAATTTGACCGAATTTGAAAAAGTAAACTATACATAACCATTTTGCGAAATTCGAATTTCATATAGAATGAAATCGAATTCCAATAGAAAAGATTAGAATAGAATAGAAAATAAGAATAGCATAGAAAAACAATAGAACAGAATAGGAAAAAATATAATATATTCTATTCTAATCTTTTCTATTCAAGTTCATTCTGATATATAGATATATATATCTATATCATCTTCCGAAATTCGAATTTCATATAGACTGAAATCAAATTTGAATAGAAAAGATTAGAATAGAAAATAACAGACGAATAGCATAGAAAACAATAGAACAGAATAGAAAAAAAATATAGAACCACACACAGCTTTTCAATTTAGTGTCAGCAAACAGGTCCTCCCCCCGACCTTGTGTGTATATATAAAAATAAAGTTCAGATGTGTTTTGACTGATCTAAGGAAGGGTGCGAACAAATCAGCCTGAAACGTAATCTTTGTCTGAACAGATGATTGTAACAATTTTGTTTGGAATGACTCTACTTGCTTTGTAATCTTTTTCTAAAGATTTGATGGAATAAAGCAACACATTTTTTTTTAAGTGCAGCAACCTTTAATATTAATAAATAAATATATATATATATATATACCGTATTTATCGGCGTATAACACGCACCCCAATTTAGGAGGGAATTTTAAGGAAAAAAAAACTTTTAGAAGGGAAGTTGAAGGGGAAAAAAACTTACATTTAAATGCCCATCATTGCAGCCTTCCCCAGTGCAGCCTTGTCAGTGCAGCCTTCCCCAGTGCAGCCATCGATCCTCTATCCCTGCCATCCTGGGCTTCAAAATCGCCGACCGCGATTTGAAAATGGCGCCGCCGGCACGAAATACACAGAGCCCGTCCTCGGCTCTTCCCCGGCGGCTCTCGTTCACTTTCGGCTCCACTCGTAGTCCCGAGCGGAGCTATCCGAACCTAGCCGAGTAGGTTCGGTTAGCTCCACTCGGGACTACGAGTGGAGCCGAAAGTGAACGAGAGCCGCCGGGAAGAGCCGAGGACCGGCTCTGTGTATTGTGGCGGCATTTTCAAATCGCGGTCGGCGAATTTGAAGATGTGACAGCTCGGGATCGCAGGGGATCGGCGTATAACACGCACCTGCGATTTTCCCCTGATTTTAAGGGGAAAAAAGTGCGTGTAATACGAGATATATATATAGATATATATAACCATTTTTATATATATAAATTTCTTATTATTGTATTGTTTTTCTAGTCCATTCTTTCATTCTTTTCTATTTTCTTCTATTCTAATTCGATTTCATTCTATATGAAATTAGAATTTCTGAAAATGGTTATATATATTAAATTTCGTATAGAATGATTTTGAATAGAAAAGTATAGAATAAAATACAATATGTTATTCTAGTTTATTCTTTCTTTTTTATTCTTTTCTATTTTCTTTTCTATTCAAATTTGATTTAATTCTATATGATATTTGAATTTCTAGTCTATTCTTTTCTATTATTTTCTATTCAATTTCTATTTTTTTATTTATTTTCTATTCTATTTCTATTCTATTCAAATCTTTTCTATTCTAATTCAGATTCATTCTATACAAAATTTTGATCTTCAGAAGCCATGTTCCAAAATTCGAATTTTGTATAGAATGCATTTGAATAGAAAATACTATTATAGAATAGAAAATAATAGAAAAGAAAAGCATAGAAAAACAATAAAACAGAATAAAAAATATTATATGTATATATGTATTCTATTGCTTTATGATTTTATATTCTATTCTATTGTATTGTATTTTTTAGAAAATCTATTTCTATTGTTTTCAAATTCAATTCGATTTTGTTTTCTAATTCAGTTTGAATTTGATTCAAATTTGTTTGCTTTATTTCGGATTCGTTTAAATTCATTACTTTTGTAATTCAAAAATTTTAATGCATACGAATTTCCAAATAATGAAAAATTCAGCCCCCCCCCCCCCCCCTCCGCTACCACTGCTGTCTCTGAGCTAATTAGAAGGGAAAGAGCCAAGAGAGCCACTGCTCTCATGAACATTCTGGATCGAGATCAGGCTCAGGTAAGTATAAGTGCAGTTCTAAGGTGTAGTTACCTGGTTAGTTCCAGCGCTCATACATCTCCTCTCAGTTCGAGGAGAACAACAAGAGCAACCTCCTCTGCACAGGATGCATTTTTAGATTGTCATTGATTGTTAAAGGATTAAACCGCACAAATAAGAAATATTCTCCTTGGTCTGAAGTGTGGAAACTTCAGTGCGATGTTATTTGCCTCCAGGAAACACTTTTTGCAATAAAAATTCTTTGAAATTCTCTCATAAAAAAATGTACTCATACATTCAGAGCTCATGCCTCATTAACCACTTGCCTACAGGGCACTTTCACCCCCGTCATGCTACACTGTAAGCAAGTGAAATTTTTTATCATTTTTAAAACACAAATAGACATTTCTTTTGGTGGTATTTAATCACTGCTGGGTTTTTTTATTTTTTATAAAAAAGTCAAAAAATTTGGAAATCAAAAATGTTTTTCTTAGTTTCTGTCAGTAAATTTTCTAAATAAGTATTTTTTCTCCTTCACTGATGCGTGCTGATGAGGCAGCACTTGTGGTCACTAATAGGTGGCACTGATGAGGAAGCACTAATATGCCACACTTATGGGCACTGATAGGTGGCACTGATGGGTGGTTCGGGTGGCCACTGGTGGGCACTGATAGGTGGCAATGATGGGCACTGATAGGCGGCACTCATGGGCATTGATCGGTGACACTGATGGGCAGCAATGATGGACATTGATGGACAGCAATGATGGACATTGATGGGCAGCACTGATAGCTAGCACTGACTGGCATCACTAATGGGCACTGATTGCTGGCAATGGTGGCGTGTTATTGTAATCATCCCTTGATTACGTCTTGATGTCCCCTGGGAGGAAATGCCACTGATCGTCTCTCCTCACCACACACTCTGTCAGTGTGAGGCTAGGAGAGCCGATTACTGTCATCTGTGTTTACATGTGACTGGCTGTGATCAGACATAGGCGATCATATGGTTAAAGAATACTTCATATTGCACACATTCCTGGTATACGGCTCTCAAGGTTTGGGTGCTGCAGCAACAACCAGCTGGATACTGGTTCAAGTCACAACGTAGATATTTGCCAGCACACCAAGGATCAGCAAAAAGTGGACGGCACTTTGTGCCGATTCCTTGGTGTGCTGGCAAATATCTACGTTGGTACATGGTTAAAGAGCCGCACCATGTCCTAGCAACACGGTGCAGCTGTGATCGCCGCGCTGTGCGCCCCCTGCGGGAGCACGGGGCGGGCGTTCTGGGACAACATCATATGACGTCGTCCCAGAACGAGAACCGCACCGCCCTTCCGTCATTTGACTGTGGGCAGGCAGCAAGCAGTTAAAGAAAAGGGGAGTCCTGACAGCAATTAAACATTTCAGTAACAGACACTTTTACCCCCTTCCTGCCAATGCCAAGGTTCAGCTTTCAGAGCTGTTGCACTTTGAATGACAATTGCGCAGTCATGCAACACTGTACCCAAACTACATTTTTATCATTTTGTTCACACAAATAGATCTTTCTTTTGGTGGTATTTAATCACCACTGCATTTTTTTTATTTTCTTCTAAATAAATGAAAGACCAAAAATTTTGAAAAGAAAAACCCATATTTTTTTATATATTTGAAAATTGATCATTCCTGGTGAAATCTCACTTCTTGTGGCCCCAAATTGTCAGGACAGTACAAATATCCCCAAATTAGCCCTTTATGGAAAGTAGACAGTTCAAGGTATTTAGTAAGAGGCCTGGCAAGTTTTTTGAAATAGCAAATTTTTTTGTCATAATTTTTCAAAAATTAAGTAATTAAAAAAAAAAAAAAAAAAAAAATTTTCCCATACGGTCTTGAGTGCAGTACAGTGTCATCATATAACTTGTGTGGTGGTGATCAGGGACACTGACAAGTGACAGTAGGAAAATAAATACATTGAAAAATATATATTACATGTTTTAACTTTTTTTTTGACATTTTTTTTAACACACTGTGACCAGAGCAATATAATGTTACCATAGTAACATTGCAATACTCTGGGGAAATGATCAGGATTTTTATTTTATTTTTACACATTTTGATTGCTTATAGCAGTAAATTTCAATGCTATAAGCAAACATTTCACTAAATTCAATTTGTTTTGTTGTGATTAACTGTGATTGGCCAGAGCTAATCACATGGTAACCTTAGGCTCTGATTGGCCCTGTCTGTAAAACGTGATCACATTAACCAATCACAGCTAGCAACACAATTGTACACAATGAATGACATGAAATGAAGCCATCTATTGTTTACAACTGTCACATGATCTGGTGTGATTGGTCACAGCGGTCACATGGTACTGGCAGCAAGCTTGTACACTAATCAGTCATTGGACACAGCCGTTGACAGATCATGCCGCAACGCGGCCCCATCCGAGAAAACATCATATGACATTCACCCGGATCAACAAAAGTTCTGCCCAGTTGTCATTTTGCTATAGGCCAGGCAGGAACTGGTTAAAGGCGCGGTGGCATTCAAACCATTCAATGTCATTCTAGATTTCGGATGGGATATCATCCTTGTTTATGAAATAAACAAAGTTCTATATAACATCAAAAATATCTGTGCACCCAATACAAAGCAAATTTCCTTTCTCCACAAAGTATGGAAGAAGTTCAAGAAAAAAAGGAAAGGACATATCCTAATGTGTGGAGACAACGCAGTTCCTGACAACACTTTAGATGTATCTGGCCCTGCACTTAAATGTGCACATAACTCTACCCTATCTGGTTTTCTCTGGTCAATGGATTTGTATGATATATGGCGCTGCCAGCACTCCAGAGAATTGGACTACACTTTTTTCTAAACCCCACTCCACCTATTTGAGAATAGATTTATTTGTAATGGAAAATATCTGAGAGTTGGTCCAACCATGTGCCGGTGTCTGTTTCTGTGGATCTTAATGGCCAAAGCAGCTAATCTGCAGCATATTCATATTTGTTACCTGTAACTCTCATAAGACCTATGTTAGGGGGATATTGATAAAAATGAGTGTGGACCATTGTAATGCCGGGTACACACGGTCGGATATTCTGACAATGAAATCCTGGGATTTATTTCTGACGGATGTTGGCTCAAACTTATCTTGCATACACACGGTCACACAAATGTACGTACGACGGCACTATAAAGAGGAAGTTCAATAGCCAGTGCGCCACCCTTTTGGCTCCTTCTGCTAATCCTTCTGCTAATCTCATGTTTTTCTTGTGTTAGTAGAAGTTTGGTGAGAGACGATTCGTGCTTTTCAGCCTCGTGCTTTTCAGATCATTACTGCTCTTCAGTTTGTGCTTGTGGGTTCGTATCTGGTTTTCAGTGCATGTAGTCAGTTCGCAGTTGGTTTTTCAGTGCGTATTTTTATCTTACGTATTTGATTTTCGGTGCATTCTTGTCCGCTTGTTTCTGATTTTCAGCTCACTCTTCTCAGGCCTTTCTGGTTTTCAGTGTGTTCTGTTAGTTCGTTCTGACCAGTCAACCATTTTGAAGCCATGTTGTGGGTACGTACTCATCATAGTGTTTGTGCTGTGCAGGGGCTTGGTGTTGGGGTTCTTACTTTGACCCAAGCCCAGTCCATTAACAGGGCAGGGAAGAGTTCATGGACGAAGAATTGGTTGCTCCAGTGTGACCAATTCTCTCATATGCCTTTGTTGTGGGAGATCCATGAGAATGAGTGAGTGGCTTCCCAATTTGCCCAGTGGTGGGACTTTCCCAACTGCAGAGGGGCAATTGATGGGAAACACATCCACATCGTGCCACCTCCCCAATTCGGGGTCATACAATTACAACTATAAGGGGTTTAATAGTATTGGGATGTTGGCGGTGGTGTCGGCGACATATGAGTTTCTTTATGTGGACGTGAGGAAGAATGGCCAGATGTCAGATGGTGGAGTCATCACCCAGACTGAGTTCTACAGACGGCTCCAGAGTGGTGGTTTGGGATTGCCACCTCCGGAAGACAACGTGGCTGGTCTGCTGTTTGTCTTTGCTGCTGGTGAAGCGTTTGGGCTGGGTGATCACCTGATGTGGCTGTTCCCGATGAGGACCCTCACCCCAGACCAGAGGGTTTTTAACTACCAGATGGCGAGAGCCAGAAGAGTGGTGGAGAATGCTTTCGGGATAATGGTCAGCCGGTTCCGCCTATTCCTTACGCCAAGCAACATGGCGGAATATAAACCTAACCATATAATCCTTTCATGCTGCATTCTCCACAACTTTTTAAGGAGAAATTCAATGAGCTATGTGGCCTCAGTTGGGCCTGAGGCCGGATTTCAAGACCAAACCCTGACAGCGCTTGAAGCTGGCCTTCCTGGCTTGCCCCCCAAAGCGCCCACGAGGGCCGTCTAAAATATATGGAGTACTTTGCAGGTAGGGGGGCCATTGATATGCCAATGTTTAACAAACATGTTTTCAATACATTTATAGTTTAAACTGTAAAATATTTCCTTTTGATTTACTGTTTGTTTCTTTTAGCTGTCTCCTAGGTTATCCAATGGGCTTTTCTTTTTGGCCATTTTCTTCAATAGTGCAAACGTAATTTATTTGAGACATGAGGTGACAATCTCTTCTTCAGCTAACTATTTTATGTTGTGGGTCTGCTACACAAACCTTGTTTTTGTTGTTAATGTATGTAATGCATTAATGCTAAAAATATTCTGCATTTTCAGCACCATGAATTAATTTTTTGGAGTGATGAAAATGGCCTTATTGTTGCAAATTATAAAGCACTGTGGGTGTTATTTACTAAAGGAAAATCCACTTTGCACTACAAGTACACTGCAAAAGTGCACTTAAAACTGCACTGAAAGTGCACTTGTAGTGCAAAGTGGATTTTCCTTTAGTAAATAACCCCTGTTGCCACTGTAAACACCAACTTACTCCAAAAACTGCTATTGAGCATTGAAAGAAGCCACACATTGTTGAGTAGAATTTTTTTTTACTCTGTGCACATTCACATATGCGTTTTAAAAATTGTTTTTTGATCAAACATTTTTAGAAGAAATTTTTTTTTTTTTTTTTTTTTTTTTAGACAGTAGAAATATCCAAGTCCAACTTGGAAAAATTGAAGGCAATATCAGACATTAGTATGTCCAAACTGTATTGATCTTGCCTTTATCAGATGGGGTGATGTCACCCCTGAACGAGCCAAATTATGAAGATGCACACAAATTGAGAGTCAAAATAGGGATTTCCCTCCTGATCCCATGGCTTCTTTAAATCCTTATTGCACACCATGATCTCCCTGATGAGGGTATGTGCACTTGCACTTGTGAAATGTTTCTTCTTCCACAACATCCACATCACCTAAAAATAAAAAAAAACACACCATGTATTATAAATATGCAGGCATACATCTATTACCTGAAGCTGTGGTCTCAGACACTCACCTGTTGTGGTCACTATTTCACCCACTTCATAAACCTCTCTTTCCTCCACATCCTCAGTGTGGGGATTTTCCCTTCTTTAGGAGGTTGTGTGTCCCTGGTGTCCTCAGATGTCCCGAGTCCTTTCTCCCCTATGTGAATAAAAAATGGTATACTTGGCACACAGATATTTGAGGGCAGAAATAGGAATATGAAACATTGTTTGGAAGTATCATAAAATTGTCTGTTTTGGCAGAGTTCCAAGCTGAATACATGATTTTTTTTTTTTTTTTTTTACTTTCTTAAAGTTGGAATACTTAACTTTTTTGGTAAAGTATCACACATGTAGAGACCCCTAGTATCCACTGGAGCACCTGTGTGGGACACCCTAAAAAGTTTGTTCTGGTGTCCCACACTAGTGCTCCTAAATCCAGATGTGTAAACAGCTGCTGAGTGTCTTCTCCTTACACTGAATCAAGTTTGCATTTCATTCTAGTTACAAACCCATCTAAACAACAATGTACTAAACTTCTTTGAATACAAATAGGCATGACCAAATGTAGTTAACCTGCATCTGCCAAAAACATTGTATCAGTGAGCGAACGAACAATGTTTACTACAAACGATTACTGTGACCATGAACCTGAAAGTTGCCATTTTAAACTGTACAACAGTAAAGAAAAGCACATGGAGCAGCACTAAAGTAATAATAATATGAACACACGACAACTACTTACTTTTTAGAAGCAGTTTCCTGATCCCTCTGTACTTTATCATGCTCCCTCAATTTCAGGTCTGACCAGCATTTCCTCAATTGATCCTTGGATCGTCGTACCCCAAAATTCCCGTGCAGACTTTTCACAACTTTAGTCATGATCTTGGCCTTTCTCACATTTGGGCTTGGGTATGGTCCATACTTCCCATCATAGTCGGCCGTCTTCAAGATGTTCCACCATCTCTACAAAGGACATATCTGAGGCCTTAAATCTCCTCCAGGATCGGGACGTTCGTGGCTCCAGCCTTTCGTCTCTGCTGCTGCTGCTGTCTTCATACACTTGTTCTTTATCTGCCATGAGCTCTTCCACTGCGCCGAAAGAGGGGGAGGGGAATATACTAGATAGAAGGTCAGGGGCAAGCGGAGTTTCACACATGTAAAGTGTAACACGCGTGCTTTGTGCGTACAATCTATGAGTGAAGGAAGAAGTATCAGAAACGCTGATCGTTCTAACGAAGGTACAGTTTTAACTTGGGGCATCAGTGGTCTATACTGCTTATAGATTGAGGCCTATATTGGGACAAGATTAGGAGAGTTTAGCCTGACATTATGGTTTGTCTTGTGTTGTGTCTTGCAGATAAAATGGATCAATTCAGTGATCATGATTTCCTCCCCCAATTAATTGATTTGTACAGAGAGCTGCCCTGTCTGTGGCAGACAAAACACCCCTTTTATACAAATCGAATAAAGAGGCAGGCAGCACTGGAATTTGTGAAGCCGCAGATCACCACAGCAACTATCCCCTATTTGAAGTGCAAAATTGGTGGCCTGAGGAGCACTTATAATAGGGAGCGCAAGAAGGTCAAGGATTCCATGAGATCAGGAGCAGCAGCAGATGACATTAATGTACCCAGGCTGTGGTACTATGACAGACTGTGGTTTCTGTCAGACCAGACTAAAATCAGGTCATCACTCTCAACCCTTCCTTTCACTCTTCCTTCCACCCCATCTGAGGCTTCCAACGTCCAACCTGGGCCTTCTACCCAGGAAGAAGATTTGGAGGAGCCCAGCTTGAGTCAGGTATAGCCTTGTTTATTACTATATACTCAAAATTGTGTGTGATTGATGAACAAAAACTATGTCCCTTTTTCATACACAGGAAAGCCGCAGCCAGGAGGAGGCTGTGGAAAGTGGCAGCCAGGAGGTGGCCGGGCCCAGTAGCCTGACTGAATCCCAGGTCCCTCCCCTCCACCTTCAAGAAAAAAGGCCCAGGAAGGGGAGGAGCGTGGAGGAGTCAGCACTTGGGTTAATTGGGCAGGCTTATGCAGCCCTCAGAACCCCCCCCAGTCATCTTGAGGCCTATGGCTGCCAACAAAATGCAGGAAATGGAGGTGGGCCAACACCTCATTTGTGAGGAAGTAATATATATGGCCCTAAATAAGGGTTTGAGGGGCAAACTCACAAGCAAAACCCACCTGTGTGAGTTGGACCATCCTCCACCTCCTGCCACAACTCCAACACCAGAGCCACAGCCTGGAAGCAAGCATGGGAGTAAGACAAAGTGATGGCCTGGGTTCGGTCTAATCTGGCAAAAGACACAGGCTGTTGGACATATATGTCATCTGCTGCTGTTCCTGATCTCTTAGAGTCCTGGACCGGATTGTGCTCCCTATTAAATGGACTCCTCAGGCTAACAATTTTGCATGTCAAATAGTTGTGTGCCCTGGGGTACAAAGGCTTTGCTAATTTCACCAGTTTATCCAACGTTGCCTTCCTCTTTATTTTGTTATGACCCCTTAATAAATGTATAATTTTTTGCACAAATTGTTGGCTATGTGTTTAAATTAAAAAAGGACAGTTTGTGAGTAGGCAGGTACATTTCAAAAATACAAGGTCAAATTAACAAGGGACACCAACCAACCTCCTTGAGGTTAAAAAATACAAGATAATAATGGTGTAGGCGCATGCGTGGCAGCTCGTCGGATGGACGCTTGATCCGAGAGTTCCGCACCGCTCCGGCCACAAGACACCCTCCGGCGCCGCACACAGCGCAGAACCCTGGTTCTTTTCTACCCCTGCGGCAAGGGGTGACATCAGGGAACCCCAGGATGGCGGGGAGCTCAGCAAAGAGAGACCTATCAGCGGCTTTATCCTCCGGCCCGGGACCCGCGGCCTCGGCCAAGATGGCGCTGGCCGTGACTGCACGAGGGGGAGAGCAGGAGGAAGGGAGGGACTCCTGTTCAGCCATGGATGACAGCTCTGCAGGGCCAGCGGGCCACACAGTGAGTGCACACTGTCATGGAAATTTATCTCCCACCTCCACTGAGTCCCTGTTCAGCAGGACCCTGGATGATATGCCCCTCTCCTCCTTGGAAGATTTAATGGCCGCACCAGAAGCAGGCTCAGCATTTTACACAGGGCCTCCCATCCTCACCACAGGACTTTTCTGCGATGATGACCATGTTCACTACCATGCTATCCAGAGGTCTTACACAAACTGCCAACCAAATCACTAAAGCCATCCATGCTGACTTACAGCAATTAGGGGCACGAATCGACACCATAGAAGCCAAAGCAGACCAAACTGTGCTTAGGATGAACCAGAACACGGCCAGAATTCAAGATTTACAAGACCAACTCGAGATCGCGATTTCTAAAATTGACGATCTCGAAAATCGTTCGAGAAGATATAATTTCCGCCTTAGAGGAATCCCTGAATCCCTTAAAGACACTGACCACATTGTGCGATCATTTATCAAAGAACTGATCCCCAACATCCCCAGACCACCGTCTTTAAATGGACCGTGCTCACAGAGCTCTACAACCTCCTCGCCAAGACGGCCTCCTGAGAGACATCATAGTAAAACCTAATTTTTACAAAGTGAAGGAGGAGGTGATGCAGCGCTCTCGTGCTGAAGGGGCACTAATGTTCCAAGGCCATCCCATACAAGTTTTTGCGGACTTATCACCGCTTACCATACAAAAGAGAAGAGCGCTCAAACCGCTCCTATTGGTGCTTAATCAGAAAGCGATCACCTACAGATGGTCATTTCCCTTTCGCTTATCATTCACTTTTAACAAGAAGTCATATGGCTTTTCATCGTTCCTGGAGGGGGGAAAGCTCTTGTTCCAGCTGGGTCTCATCTCCCAAGAACCAGAATCCGCATCGTCAAGTAGAGGACCTAATTCTTCTACCAAGAGACCACCACCATCCAGCCCCATCGCTCCTATATGGCAGCAGCGCCTGTCTAAGAAATCCAAGGAATCCAGGCCTCCCTAACCGCAGTTAAAAGACAGGGCTCCCTTTTGGACCTGTTTTCCATCTTCCCTCCGGATCCTCTGAGGAACTCAGTTTCTCCGTGACCTGCTGGCTGCGCTAGACGTAGCACCCCTTTGCCCGACTACGTAGTCGGGAGGTTTTTTTTCTTTACAACGTTTGCTCCTGATTACAAATTTTTTTTTTTTTCCTCTCTTGTTGACTCCTTGATTTTTAACCGCAGAACTGTTCTGATTCTGGTTGCGTTCTGAAAATTCCTAGTTAAATAGGTTCTTCTTTTTGCTGCAGCAACTTTTATAGACGCCTACAAAAATGGACGACATAACAGTATGCTCGGCATCCTTTACATAGTCAGCTTAAACACATAAGAGTAGTTCATAATCTACGACAGTAATTTTTCCCCACACAATATGCTGAAATTATTTTTATTCCCTTCAAGACTGTGGTGAGCCACCCCCGATCTCCTGGGCCCTCCCAAACTGAATCCTGTCGCGGGGGGGCTCAGCAGCTCGGGTAGTTGGATCGCCACAGTCACATTGTCTCTGACCGGGAAGAGTATTTATCTCTCTTCTCAGGCAGTGACTGTTTACTCCCCGGTTTTTAGGGAGGGTTATTTTTCTTTGTTTTTGCTTTAGACAAACGAACGATGATGTGTGAGAATGGGTTCTCACATGCTACTGGGGTTCGGGTAATTTTATACCATTGGTTATGTATTGTTAACATGTTTCCTATTTCTTGCTTCTTCTTAGATGGTCCTCATCTTCCTCTTCAGTCTCCGTTCTTCCTCCTCTCTTCCCTCGAAGGTCACCTAGAAGTCCATTTTCTACCAGATCGAAGATGTTCAGGTGCTCACCACAAGGTAAGTCCCACTCAATTATGGTTCATACCTCCTCCCTGATCCATGAACGTAAATGATACAAAACCCCCTCTAATACGTATAGTATCACATAATGTTCTAGGCATTAATTCCCCTATAAAAAGAAGAAAACTCTTTAAACTATATCAATCCCAAAAATCCGATATTCTTTTGCTCCAGGAGACCCACTTCCCTGGAACCTATAACCCCTCTTTTCTCCACCAACACTTTCCCCTATTTTTCCTCTCCAATGCGGAGAACAAAACAAAAGGGGTGGCCATTTGTTTCTCCAAACACTTAAATTTCGCTATGTATTTAGGGACCCATCAGGCAGATACATTCTGGTTAAGGGCACCATAGATGGAACGCTATATTCTTTTGTCTCGTACTACTCAACTAATCAGGCGCAGGACAAATTCTTTTCCTCTATGATGCAGTCCCTCTCTTCTCAACTAGAGGGAATCATCATTCTGGGAGGAGACTCGAATATAGCGTTCGACCAAGCTCTAGACAAATCAGGATCTGGTCGACCCCGTTCTAAACGGCCCCCAAACATAGTCTAAAAATTGCCAAACTCCTCTTTGACTCAGGACTAGTTGATATCTGGAGGGAACTCAACCCAAGCACCAAAGACTATAAGCACTTCTCTGCCCCGCACCAGACCTATGTCAGGATAGATCACGTTTTCCTACAAGCGACACACATTCCCCTAGCGGTAAAATCCTTCATCAAAGAATCACCTATCTCGGATCACTCCATGGTAATTCTCACAATACGCCAAGTCAATAACACCCAAAAGGAATTCAAGTGGCGGCCTAATGAATCGTTATTAAGTAACCCGGTACACTGTACCATACTAGCAAAGGAACTCAAAGATTACTTTCACGAACGACACTGAGACGATTTCCCCAGCTGTTCTATGGGCTGCCCACAAAGCAGTAATGCAGGGCAAACTCATTCATCTCTCTTCCCGCATTAAAAAAGAACACAGAGCCGAGATCGAGAATCTTACGAAAGAATATAGGGAGTCTTGCAAGCGTAACAAACGTGAACACACTCAGTCCTCTCAACAAAAACTGGAAGCAGATAGATTGAGGCTCAACCTGGCCCTCACTACGGAGGCGGAGAAGCACCTCCATTGGACGGGGGCTAGGTTTTATCTTCAAAAAGATAAGATCGGGTCCAAATTAGCCGCCAAGCTCTCTCCTAAACCTCGTCAGCTGGCTTTTCCCAAAATTCGATTACCGTCAGGCACACTCACACAAAATCCTCAAAGAATTATGAAATGTTTCCATGACTTCTATGCTTCCCTGTATGGGAAAAATGAATCAAGTCCAAATTCCTCCACTAAAGAGTTTCTTGATTCCATCTCACTCCCCAAACTTTCAAGGGACCACGTTGACTTACTAGAACAACCTATTACCTCCAAGGAAATCTGTGATACCATCAAATATCTTAAACAGGGATCAGCCCCAGGTCCGGATGGATTCTCGGGGGGATATTATAGGAAATTCTTTGACATCCTGTCCCCTTACCTGGCCACATTCTTTAATTTCCTTCAAAAAGGTTCTCCCCTGGATAAATCCCTGAACCTTACATACATTTCAGTCATACCCAAACCAGGAAAAGACCCCTCTCTCCCTAGCAACTATCGTCCGATCTCTCTGATCAATAATGATCTCAAATTACTAACAAAAATCTTAGCAAACCGTCT
The DNA here is from genome assembly GCF_042186555.1 of Aquarana catesbeiana. Taxonomy (NCBI): domain Eukaryota; kingdom Metazoa; phylum Chordata; class Amphibia; order Anura; family Ranidae; genus Aquarana; species Aquarana catesbeiana. Next base: position 182,252,364 of record NC_133331.1, on the reverse strand, counting down.
GTCCTCATTCATAGCCCAGTATGTCCACCAAGACCAAGCAGGATTTATCCCGGGGAGACAAGGCCCTGACCAGGTGAGAAGGGCGATTGATGTAGTGTCGCTCTTAAGGTCACAGTGGGACAAAGGTCCCCCTCAGGAGGGTCTTTTGCTGTCCGTTGATCTACTAAAAGCATTTGACACAGTCACATGGCCATATATTTTTGAGGTACTGGAGAGATGGGGTTTCGGCCCTGTCTTCCTAAGTACTCTACACTTCCTCTACTCTACTCCAAGCGCCCAAGTGAAATTGCAGGGCAGATATTCGGACACATTCCCAATAGAAAAAGGCACAAGGCAGGGATGCCCATTATCGCCCCTGATTTTTGCAATAGAATCCCTAGCAATCGCCATATGTGCCCATCCAGATATCAGAGGAGTATATTGCGGTCCGCAAGAACATAAATGTGCTTTATTCGCTGATGATCTTCTCCTCTTCATCACATCACCCCTTATTTCCACCCCTAATATTATTAAGCTCCTAGAACAGTTTGGGAATGCCTCGGGTCTCCGTGTCAACGTCTCCAAATCCGCTGCCCTAAGCATCTCGATACCCCCAGACCTCCTTAAACGCCTACAGATGCATTTTCCTTTCACTTGGTGCTCCTCAAATATTCCTTACTTGGGCATCAACCTGACTTCCTCATACGAAACTTTATTCATTGCCAATTACCCTCCGATGTTCAAAAAAACTGGAGGCAGACATGTCCGTGTGGTCAAAGCATGATCTATCCTGGCTGGGCAGAGTGAACTCCATAAAAATTACCCTGCTTCCTCGTCTCCTGTACCTCTTTCATTCCCTCCCTATCCCACTGAAAAAAGCGCAGCTCCTGCGATTCCAATCCTCCATCCTGAAATACGTCTGGGGCTCCAAAGGCAAAAGATGCTCAAAGGAAACACTCTATAGACTATAAAAACCCAAGGTGGACTTGCTTTTCCTAATGTCTGGTGGTATTACCAAGCAGCACAAATCGCCCAAATTTCCATAGCATACTCCAAGGGCCCAAAACCAGACTGGCTACGGATGGAAAGGCAAGCAACCCCAAGACACACAATAGATTTTTTGCTCTGGGCTCCTTCCCGCCTTAGACCGGCAATATTAGCCCCAACACTCTCTCTCAATGTCCTTGTGGGACAGGTTGCAAAAGAACACCTCCCTAACATCACACATTCGCCCTCTCTCCCACCTATTTAACAACCCAGAATTTCCCCTGGGCCAAAACATACTTGCTTTCAAGTGGTGGCTTGATAAAGGCCTATACCGAATTGGACACTTTGTAAATGCCAATGGGCCCCTCAATATCGGATTTTGCAAAAATAAATTAGAAATGCCTGACTCAGAAAGATATAGACTGTTACAAATCACCCACTTCCTTCGGTCCAAGTGGCCTAATACCTCTGAACCCCTTACCCTAACTGTCTATGAGACATGGTGTTCCAACATAAAGGATCAGAGGGGAGGTATCTCCGTTATCTACACCTCGCTTGCCAGCAATATTTGTAAACCTCCCTACGCCCTAAGGTGGGAACAAGACCTGGCAATTGAGTAGGACTTGAAGGACTGGTATCGAGACTTTCACAAATCATTCAAGGGCATCCTGAACATCTCTCTTATGGAAGCTAGTATTAAAGTTATCACGCGTTGGTACCGAGTGCCTACCACCCTAGCCAAAATATTTCCAGATTCATCCCCATTATGTTTTAGAGGCTGCGGCCATGAGGGTTCATTGTTCCCTGTTTGGTGGACGTGCCCACGACTCCGGAGCTTCTGGAATAGTTTTTTCCACATAGCACGGAAAATCATGGGAATGGATATTCCACAGACTCCAGAAATAGCACTTCTCAATGCCCAAGTAGATAACATTCCCAGACACAAACAATCCTTGATCTTTTATATGCTCTTGGGTGCCAAAATTACTATTGCCAGACACTGGAAGAGACACTCTGTGCCAATAACCGCAATGAAACGTAAGATATCCTGGATCATGGCCCAGGAGAAGATTTCAGCAAATTACTGGACAAAACCCATAAATTTGATTTAATTTCGGAGCCCTGGGCTACATACGTAGGGGTTCCAATACATCCGGTTTAGCAGATATCCCCGAATATTCCAACATACTCTAGGTGACCTTCCTTCCTTTTCCTTCTAATATCACTTTTCTTTTTTCGTTGCTGACTTCTCTTATTCTTATATTTCCTTTCCATCTAACTCCTTTTCCTTCTCCTTCATAACTTGGCGACAGAATACCACCGCTGGTACACTAGATACAGGAGCTAGTTGACCAAGTATTACTATTGCCTCTCTTTCTTCCGTCAAAGTTAACTGTACTTTTGAATGCATAGGCTGAGGCTGGAATGGGTGGATCCGGAAGTCTGCCGAACTGATTGATTAACTTATGGCTTTGTTTTACACCACGATTGTCATTTTTGAAACTGAGAGGGGCAGACCGGGGTAGATAAGAATTACCAATTCCTGTGACCAATATATAATCCAGAGGCTGCTTCTGGGTAGGTCATCTCCACAGCGAGTTCCCAATGGGGTGGAGAAATGTCCTGTCCTGGATACTTAACAGCTTATTAAAACTCTAATTCTATCTTGGTCCACTTACACAGGTATGGTTACCCATTATTACCAGTCAGTGGGTCCTGATGGTCTTATCTCACCGGTCCCCCCTTAACCCTGAATTTCTCGTTCAAGGGATTGTTCCATCTAATACCTCTGCTATGCTATGTTTAGTTCAAACACCTCTACATGTATTTACTGAATACCTGTTTCAACACGCATTTTCATCTGATAGTGTATCAAACATTTTATGTAACCTGCAATATTGTTATCTACCATTAAACCAATAAAAATAATTGAAAAAAAAAAAAAAAAAGATAATAATGGTGTTGTGGTCACTTTACACACAAAACAACAAAAAATATTATGGAGATCACTAGAAAAAAAAAAAAAAAAAAACAGGAGATCTCGATTTAAAAAAAGGAGATCACTATAAAACTAAATTCTAAACATTTATTATGGAGATCTGATGAAAAAATAACAACTATTATTCAAGAGATCACGAGAAATAATAAAGAAATCAATTTGTGAGAACTCTGTGTGAATATCAGCAGCAAAACAACTTTATTATTCTAGCATTATAAAGAAAAGAGAATGCACTGCAGATTAAAAAATTTGCAGCGTGACAAATATGCTATCTCCATTACGAACGCTAGTTTTACCAGACCGAGCGCTTCTGTCTCGTACTTGATTCAGAGCATGCGTGGAATTTTGTGCATCAGAATTGGCTACACATGCTCGGAATTTACGAGAACGGATTTTGTTGTCGGAAAATTTGAAATCCAGAACCTGTCTTGCATACATATGGTCACACAAATGTCGGAAATTCAGAACGTCATGAATGCGGTAACGTACAACACGTACGACGAGCCGAGAAAAATTAAGTCCAGTGCGGCTCTTCTGCTTGATTCCGAGCATGCGTGGAATTTTGTGTATCGAAATTGTGTACACACGATCGGAATTTCCGACAACGGATATTGTTGTCGGAAAATTTGTCAACCAGCTCTCAAATTTTTGTTGTCGGAAATTCCGACAAATGTCCGAAGGAGCCTACACACGGTCAGAATTTCCGACAACAAGCTCCTATCGAACATTTGTTGTCAGAATGTCCGATCGTGTGTATGCGGCATTACTCTTTAATAACTAGGCAAGTAGCTGGTATCACCCCAAATTTCCATCCCATTTCACTATTAAAAGTTTGATCTTAAGATTTATGCAAAAATCATAGCCAGCAGGTTGTCACCTTTTATGCCCCAATTGATAAATGCTGACCAGGTTGGTTTCATCTCAGGCCACCAGGCTCCTAATTATAAACCTATTTCTTTATGCTGCATCTGTCAAAGTACCTTCCTTATTTTTGGCCATAGATGCCTAAAAGGCCTTTAACACAATCCACAATACCTAAAAAGCATCCTACCTAAATTTTGATTCCAGGGCAATAAATTATCTGCAATAACGTTGTGAATAGGGAGCATACAATCACCTTATTTGAAGATGGTATCATCTTAACTCTTATGCCGTGTACACACGACCGGACTTTCTGGGAAACTAGGTCCGACGTTCTTCCCGCCGGACTTCCGGTGGACTACCGCTGGACTTTCTGAACGGATGGACTTGCCTACACATGACTGGACTTTCCGGCAGACTAGGTCCGGCGGTCTTCCCGACGGACTTTCGCCAGAGTTACGGCGGACTTTCAGAATGAACGGACTTGCCCACACACGCTAAGTCCGTTCATTTTGAACGTGACTCGTGTACGACGGGACTAGAAAAGGAAGTCAATCTCGCCGCTTTTATTGGCAAGATTGACACCTTGCAAGCCCCGTTGCGGGGCATACCAGGCCCTTAGGTCTGGTATGGATTTCAAGGGGAACCCCTACGCCGAAAAAACGGTGTGGGGTCCCCCTACAATCCATACCAGATCCCTTTCCGAGCACGCAGCCCGGCCTATCATGAAAGGGAGTGGGGACTAGCGAGTGCCCCCTTCCTGAACCGTACCAGACCACATGCCCTCAACATGGGGGGAGGGTGCTTTGGGGGAGGGGGCGCCCTGCGGCCCCCCACCCCAAAGCACCTTGCCCCCATGTTGATGAGGACAAGGGCCTCTTCTCGACAACCCTGGCCGTTGGTTGTCGGGGTCTGCAGGTGGGGGGCTTATTGGAATCGGGGAGCCCCCTTTAATAAGAGGGCCCCCCAGATCCCGGCCCCCCACCCTATGTGAATGAGTATGGGGTACATGGTACCCCTACCCATTCACCTAGGGAAAAAGTGTCAATAAAAAAACTCACACTGCACAGGATTTTAAAGTAATTAGACAGCTCCGGGGGTCTTCTTCTGACTTTGGGGGTCTTCTTCTGGCTTCGGGGGTCTCTCCGGTTCTTCTCCGCGCTCTCTGGGTCTTCTGCAGGGCTCCTCTGCTATCTTCTGCTCTTTTGCTAGCAGGGGCCCGGACTTCTGCCTTCTTCTCTTCTGCCTTCTTCTCTTCTGCCTTCTTCTCTTCTGCCTTCTTCTCTTCTGCCTTCTTCTCTTCTCTTCTTCCGATGTTGACACGATGCTCTCTCTGGCTGGAATGCTCTCTGAGCGCTCCGATGTCATTTATATAGGCGGTGACCCCACCCCCTTATGCCATCACAGTCTCTGGGCATGCTGGGACTGTGATGTTTTAGGGTGGAGTGGTCAACATCACCCAGTGACCCCGCCCCCTTATGCCATCACAGTCCCAGCATGCCCAGGGACTGTGACGGCATAAGGGGGCGGGGTCACCGCCTATATAAGTCACATCGGAGTGCTCAGAGAGCATTCCAGCCAGAGAGAGCGTCGTGTCAACATCAGAAGAAGGCAGAAGTCCGGGTTCCTGCTAGCAAAAGAGTGTAAAAAGAGCAGAAGATAGCGGAGGAGTCCGGCAGAAGACCCGGAGAGCGCAGAAAAGAACCGGAGAGACCCCCGAAGCCAGAAGACCCCCAAAGTCGGAAGAAGACCCCCGGAGCTGTCTAATAAATTACTTTAAAAACCTGTGCAGTGTTTTTTTTTTTTTTTTTTTTCTTTATTGACACTTTTTCCCTAGGTGAATGGCAAGGGGTACCATGTACCCCATACTCATTTACATAGGGTGGGGGGCCAGGATCTGGGGGCCCTCTTATTTTTTCTGATATGCCCCCTGCCCGCAGACCCTGACAACCAACGGCCAGGGTGGTCGGGAAGAGGCCCTTGTCCTCATCAACATGGGGACAAGGTGCTTTGGGGTGGGGGGCCGCAGGGCACCCCCTCCCCCAAAGCACCCACCCCCCATGTTAAGGGCATGCGACCTCATACAGTTCAGGAGGGGGGTCTGCTCGCTTGTCCCCACCCCCTTTCCTGATCGGCCAGGCTGTGCGCACGGATAAGAGTCTGGTATGGATTTTGGGGGGACCCCCACGCCGATTTTACGGCGTAGGGGGTTCCCCTTAAAATCCATACCAGACCTAAGGGCTTGGTACGCCCCGCGCTCGCCACGATAGGAAAATTGTTTTTTCCTATTGCAGTGAGTGTGAGATGCAGTACCCTGCCCTTGCGTCGTATCTGGTCCGTCGGACCAGCATACAGACGAACGGCTTTCCATCAGGAACTGAGTCCAGCGGACTTACGACGGAAAGATTTGAAACATGTTTCATTTCTAGGTCCGGTGGACTTTTGGGAAAAAAAAGTCCGCGGGAGCCTACATACGTTCGGATTGTGCGGCGGACTCCAGTCCGCCAAACCAAGAATGCCATAAAGTCCGGTTGTGTGTACGTGGCATTACTGATTACTGAGGTTTATGATCGCTTGAAGTTTTTTAACACTGCCTCTCTTTCTTACTATAAAATTAACAAATCCAAATCAAATATTCTCAGTATAGGTTTGGACAAGAAAACAAAATCTTATTTGCAGAGGCTTTTTAATTTCACTTGGTCTCATGCTTCCATGTCCTATCTAAGCATTTTTCTGATAATACTTACTTCTAACCTATTTAAACTTAATTATGTACCCTTGTTATCATTTTGCAAACAGAAGCTGGATAGGTTGAGCAAATATTACCTGACTAGGTCAAGCAGAATGGATGTTTTTAAGATGTTGATGTTGCCTAAATTCATATATGTTTATAGCCTTGCCAATCCAATTACCTGCCTCCTTCTTTACATCTTTGAAGCGTATGGTGGGGCAGAATACCTAGAAGTCCATATTCCACCCTTAGACATGAGGAGGTGGAAGGTATGGGTTTGCCAGACATGAAAGATTATTAGACAGCAGTCGTGCTTGACCAGCTTAAGCAGTGGTTCTCCCTTCCAATACCAATTATTGGGGCGATTTGGAACAGCATTTTGTTAAGATAAATTGAGTTAACTACTTGTAGCTTACCCATCTTTTAAAAGTAGATACTGGTCATCACATCCCACTATCCTATCTGTGGCCTGAACATATTTCTTGAGCTATACCAGTCCCCTGACTCCTTCCATTGATCCTCCCATACCTCTGGAAACATTGCAAATTTTATTCCCTGAGTCCTATGTTTTAAAAATTGTCAGCTTTCACATACCATTCACCTTCCTGACATACTGGTCAAGAACAAACTTCTTCTCTACATCTTATTTGGGTAACAACCAAGCACAATCTATAACTATACCCAAAAAAGGCCTGGACCTTCTGGTCTTCAGAGAAAGGCCAGGTCAAGGGGATTAAAGTCTTGTACTGTACTCCCTTCTTCAATCGAAATGTAAGTTCATAAAAAATCCTTCCCTAACAAAATGGGATCAATAACTCAGTGTAAATTTTTCAAATGCTCAATGGGTGCAGGCAATCCGTCATACTTCTAGTTTCACTAGATGCATTAATTTCTGGGAGCTATCCCAAAAAAATTGTCATAGATGGTGCCTAAGTGCAGCTTATTTAGGCAAGTTCTCTAGCAGCATTGATAACCTGTGCTGGTGAGGATGTGGACAAGTAGGCACTTTGCTCCATATATTATGGGGTTGTCCACACGTTAAAAGCTATTGGAACAAGATATTCACCCTAGTTTTATGATATTTCTGGCTGCATAACGAAACCGAATCTGGCCCTAGCTCTACTTAGTATAGGTGCAGATAACTTCCCACTTGCCCATAGAACAGTAATGATGCATGTGTTCTTTATAGCCAGAATAATGATTTTGAGGAAATGGAGGGGTAATATAGCTCTAATAGTTTCCAAGGTAAAACAACAAATACATTTGGTAATGAGTTTTGAACAATACATAGCTTACCAGTTAAACACAAACATTTTTTACCTGGATATCCTGGCATTGCCCCACCCTGATGGTTTGAGCAGATGCAAACTGTTTTAGTTCTATATACTAATTTTATATTTCTCTTTACTTTTAGCCTTACTGTATGTGTTACATAGTCTGGTTGATAAAAGACAAGTCCATCTAGCTCAACCAATAAAAGGGAAAAAAAATGATTTAATCCTCTATACACAATCTTTAGGTAATTTTGGCTACTCTGTATCATATAATCCTAATTTCCAATTATTACTGCTTAACTGTTGTATTGATACATGTCAGATCGATGCCACATCATTTGTCTACTCTACCATATATATGAAGGCTGGTCTCTGATGTTCATGACTAATGTACTGCCTGATATGTTTCTTTGTCTATATGGTACCTGCCACTTCTTTTTTTTCCTATGTTATATTGTTTCAAAATTGCAATAAAAATCTATGCCTAAAAGAACGCATATTCACGCCTTAATTTACCTGACTTTATCCTTTCAATTTATTTAGTTGTTCGCTAATAATGCTGCCCGGATGTGTGAAAAAGACAGACTATTGGCTGTCATAAATTTGTTTTTTATGCGTGGAATTCACTTGCAGACACTAGTGCTGTTTATCTCTAGTTCCGCTGATTTTGTAGCAGTGTGGGGTTTCTACATGAGGGCTCACTTGCTGCTCCATGACTGTCTTTATACTTTATGACCTATTACTGCTTAACCAGACAGCCTGCTCTGGGTCTGTCAGTGGGAGCAGAGATCCAGCTTTTGATTGTGTGGTGGTGTGAATGGAGTGGAGTGAGAAAACAACTATTTTACCAAATGCAGTCCCAACACAGTTTTTTTTTTTTTAACTTATTATTGTCATTTTGTCTATCTTTGTAACAATCTAACTTTAAGCTACATCTGGGTTTTTGGATCACAGATGTCTAGTTCTCTGCCTTCTCCTGTAATACATAGAAGATCTAGCTATAGATTTCTGTACTACCACTCTTTAACTAGCAATGCTGAACAGTGTGTTCTGATGGTAGGGAAGTCTCCTCACTGTCAGAATACAATGACTTAGAGAGGAGGATTAACCCATCCACCTTGAGTGTGTGGATGGGGAAATCAGTTAGTTTTGTGTTCAACCTACTTATGTATGGGCTGCCTTTGTGCTGCTTAAGTCTATTCTTTATTAATACCTAATGGACAGTATCTTGCACTACAGTGCAACCAGGCTGCAGTCTTCACACCTGGCATTGTTCTCAGACTTTAAAAAGAAGTCTTAAGCCCTGGGATATCTGAGCTGCCTGCTGCACAGACAGCCACAATACATGGATGCAATCTAAAACTCCAGTCTTTGGAGATATGACCCTGAGACAGACCCCGCTCCACTGACTTGTCTGTCTATAAATGTGGATCCATACCCCTATGGACAAATACATCATGATTGCTGCATGATGTCTGATTATATTATAAAAACTGCATCCAAATAATGCAAGAAATCCATATGTCATATGATATAATATCTCCTCATCATCTCGGTGACCCTATAATTGATGCATGCCCAAGTATTGCTGGCTGGGCTTGGACATTTCAGATTTTGCACATATGATATTCACTTTTATATTGAAACCATCTGACCCCTTTGGATCACTGCCCTGGCACTGACCCCTGGCGCTCCCTGGTGAAATTCAGAGGACAACTTGCAGCTTATTTTTAAAACTGTGGGTATTTTCTCTAGACGCAATTACCATCTCAAAAGAAAGCAAATTGTTCCCTTTTGCTCATGCTCATGCACCCCTGAAGAAGAAAACCCATTTTCGAAATGCGTTGGGTGTTTTCCCAACATCATTCCTTTTGCCAATACTGTATCTAGTTCTAGTACCAAACCTAGTTTTAATGTGTATTGTCAGTTTTTTGCAATTTGTGTGCAACAATAAAGAATCTGTAAATTTTTAATAACCTTTCCAATCTTTTCTTTCTACTAATGTACTCTTTGACTTAGCGCCTGAAAAGTCCCACTATGAGGGTTCTCTCCATTTGTATTCTTTGGAAATATCCCTCATTAAAGCATTAAAGAGTTCCACCCAAAGGGGAAGTTCCACTTTATAGACTCCTCATCCCCTTACATTCAACATTTGGCATATCATTTTTTTTTTTGGGGGGGGTGGGTACCTAGTTTTGACAGGTACCCAGCTCCCACTTCCGCTCGGGGCACCTTGGCAAATTGAGCAGAAGTTCTCCTCTGACCCTCCCTCCCTGCAATCTTCTGGGACACGTCACAGGTTCCAGAAGATTGCCCAGCCATTGAGGAGGTGCAGTGCGCACTCGGCTGTGAAGGCACAGCCTGGTGCCCACAATTGTGATGTGGGCGGCCACATCGCTGGATCATGGGACAGGTGAGTGTGTGTTAATTAAAAGTCAGCAGCTATACTTTATGTAGCTGCTGACTTTTAATACACACAAAAATTACTGGAACTCTGCTTTAAGTACATCAAGACATGGTTTCTATCCTCATGGGACAAATACTTGTTAACTTTACCAAACTTAGCCTGGCCATACACAGTTGGCTTTTTGTTTTTAGCCAGGGGGGTGAAAAAAAAAATAACCTCACAAATGAGGCTTCAGAGGGAAAACACTGATGGAAATTCATCCGGTTCTTGCTGGATTGAACACATTTTTATCATTGTATGGGCGGCTTTAGCCTCAGTAGCACACATCAAATTCTGAAAGCCCTACTTTTATTCAGACACCTTTAGCTTCGTCAGGTGCTGGAAACTGAGGGTAAGTGGCCAGGGAACCCATACTTTACTTAACCAGACTCCAAAGCCGTAATGAGACAGAAACCATGTTCATATTCATCTTAAGAAATGCCCAGAACCTAGGCAAAACAAGTATCCCGTCTATGGCTACACCCTTTCCCATTCATGGCTGTTTGAAAATGCATATATATTTTAAATACTGAACAACTGAGATCTAGGCTACACAAAATTTATTCAAATACAAGAGATGCTTTCTTACTTAAAACATGGTGTACTTTGTTTATTTCTTCCATTGCTATGCAATTATTCAACAGGAAGCAACTCTTTTACCTCTGTATGTGATTTTCCTGTAACAAAGACCAGTCACTTCTGCCCACCTTGTGCATAACGATTGGTCTTATCATCCCCACCCCACTATCTACAACAGCCTATAGTTAGAGGACCTGTTGGGCCCAAGCCCAGCTCTGCATTTAGTGGCAAGGCATTTAGTGCTTAGAAATTGGATTTATATGCTTTTGCATATTAAGGAATATATTTGCTTGGTTACAAAAGTTTTTATGTCCAGAGCTAACCTTTAAGTAAAACGTAAGATCTCAGATAAATTGTTCAGTGAAAATGCAATTATTTGAAACTATCTTTAGCTAACATTTGGATCAAAACACAGGAAAGTGTCTCATTTCTTGCTACAATTTAACATTTGTGGTGCAGTCTCAGATTGAACTAACATGTATCAGTACTCTAGATTTTATATGAAATCTCATTATGTTTTCTTCACAATGATCTTCTTATTATGTCTATTTCTACATCTGAATTATGCTTTGGTTTTCCACAAAAGTCGTCATCTGAACTTTTTCCATTAGTAAATGTTCTTACTTATCTGAACTTCAAAGTTAACACCCCCGTTGTCAGATAATCAGCCTCGTGTTCTTCCCATAATTCATTTTAATAGATTGGAAAAAAAGATTATACTTATTGATTTTTTTATAAAGGAAAAATTACTTAAATTTGCAACAAAAGCAGTTCTCATTAGCTCACTCTGAGCTGCTGATAGATTGCACTGAAAAGTATTTTTTTTTAACAAAGCTTCCCTGATGGCTCCATAATTGTAAAGTTCTGTCAAATGATACCAACATTTGTGCTAAAACCCCCCACAGTGATTTACAATGAAAGCAACAGAGAAAAGGTAGTTTACTTGGGATGTCCTATTTTTAGAAAAACCTGTCTTTGTAGTTTGTAGTTACTTCAAAATGATGCTTCTAATTAAGAGACATAGGGGGTCATTTACTATAGCGCTGCAGTGCTAATTATCACTACAACGGTATTCACTATAGCACTGGTAAAAAAAATACTCCCAAAATCAAATTTACTATAGTTCCCTGAAACCAAATAGCGCCCAAAACCTTACTGTGCTAAAACCTGGAGTAGTGCACGTGGAAATGTATAGAGCATGATATAATTGCCTAAATTTTACTGAAATATGTGGAAAATTATTTAAAGATAATCTGCTTTTAAACTGTGTGAAAAAGTGATTTCTACACTGAAATATCTTTTAAAAGTCTGAGAAGAGATAAATTCCTCATTTTAGCCCCAGTGTCTTTTTTTACAGGGCGCTATAGTAAATACCAGAATGAGCGCTGTGTTAAAGAGAATTTTTTGGGAGTGAAAATCTGCTCTATTATAGCCCAATGCAAGTTTTAGCCATTGATTCTAATGGTACAATTGTAACTTTCCCAAATAAAACCTTTTAATGTTGAGATTAAATGTATCTTTCTCTGAATTAAATTTCTCCTTTGCAACATTGTTGCTTCTACTTAATCTATTTTGATTTTAAGAATGCTAGAATGTGGAATGTTTTGATTTGGTAAAATATTTTTTTCTCTGTCACTTTCACTTGTTATGCCATGTACACATGCGCAGACTTTTCGACCGGACTGGTCCAACGGGACAAATCCGTCGGACAATCCGACCGTGTGTGGGCTTCATCGGACCTGCAGCGGACTTATTCAGGTGAAAATCAGATGACTTTAGATTTGAAACATGTTTCAAATCTTTCCGACGGACTCGAATCTGGTAAAAAAATCAGCTCGTCTGTATGCTAGTCCGACGGACGAAAACCAATGCTAGGGCAGCTATTGGCTACTGGCTATCAACTTCTTTATTTTAGTCTGGTCGTACGTCATCACGTACGAATCCGTCGGACTTTGGTGTGATCATGTGTAGGCAAGTCCGTTCGTTCAAAAGTCCATTAGAAGTCCGTCAAAAGTCAGTCGGAAAGACCTTTAATGCCGAAAAGTCCGCCCGTGTATACACGGCATTACTCTCCATCTCACAACAATCTTTACCCAAACTGATACAGGTGTCTTTACAATCCACAAACAATACCATTGCTGATGCAAATTTAAAATGAGCCACATTTTTTTTTGTGCTTTTTATTATTTTCAAATAATCATAATTTGAGCCCAAAAAATGTGATATGTGTACCAACATCAGAAATCAAAATGGAATTCCCCAAAATTTTAGGGTAATATCACTATTCTACACTCACCCAAAAAGAACCAGCAAATATCACAGAATAAATCAAGAAGAATAACTCTTGAGTAATGTAATTCCTTTACCTGTATGTCCAAAGAAATGCAGTATTTATGTGTAGGAGGTTTTCACATGTGGTGGCTCTGTGGCTTAGAGGTTAGAACTTCTGCTTAGCATCCATGAGTGTCTGGGTTCAAATCCCAAACATGCTGCTTCATGTAGAGAAGTTGTATCATTTCCCAGGTCCTAAAACTTTGTCTAAATGTAGTGTGTAGGAGGGTTCCACCACCATTGTAAATCTTGTCAGATACACTATATAGCCAAAAGCATTGGGACGCCTGCCTTTACACACATGAACTTTAATGGCAGCCCAATCTTAAAGCCCATACACATGATCGGACTTCCCTATGGGAAATGTTCGATGACAGCCTGTTGGCGGTAAATCTGACAGCGTGTATGCTCTATCGGACAATTGTTGTCAGACTTTCCGCCAACAAATGTGGCTAGTAGGTTTTCAAATTTTCTACGGACAAATGTGTGTTGTCGGATTTTCCGAGTGTGTGTACACAAGTTCGTCGGACAAAAGTCCAAAGTACAGGGGGCGGAGCTAGCCGGAGACCGTGTTGGATGCCTGAGAACGGAGATCTGGATCCAGCAGGACTAACACGGCTAATAGCAGCCCATCTGAGCCACTAAATTACACCCAAATACAGCGTTTTATCTCCCAGAGGCAGCGGAAACATTCTTGGAAATGCCCAGGCACAAGAAAGAAGGGAATCATCCCCAGAAGCTGACAGAGTATTTTCCTCCTGAGCCCAGACAAAATGGCGCCGGCGCCACGTCCACTCTGGCCTCTGGATCTCAATCCCTGTCAGCTCAGCAAGGGAAGCCCTCAAAAAGAAGCAGTCCTCCCAAGTCTCCCAACGCTTCTCCACCCACACCCTCATGTGGAAGCTCTGAGAAGTCCAGATTCCAGACAGATGCAATGGATGATGAGGTGAGCTTGTTCCTTATATCAGGGGATGATACCAGGGAATTGCCAGACTCTATAGAAGCATTCCCCACATGCAATCAACCGGTATTAGATACTGTGCTTAAGGAGATGCTAGTCTCCCTGAGAAGCTCATTACATGCAGATATGGTATCCTGTATGCATAATTTTAGAAAGGACTTGGGCGCTGTCTCTGAGAGAGTATCACATGTGGAGAACAAGATGGGGGAATATGCTGTAACCATAAATTATCTGGTAGACGCAAACTATGAAAGGGAGGAGGAAATGGAGGCGCTAAAAGCTAAAATGGCGGACATGGAGGACAGGGCCAGGAGAAATAATGTAAAAATAAGAGGAATGCCAGAGTCGGTCCAGCAGCATGATCTACGGAGAAACACTTCCCAACTCTTTGCCACAATTCTCCCTGACATGTTGGAGCTAGACTTTACGATTGATAGAATACACAGGCTCCCTAAACCCTCCTACCTCTCAGAGAATGTCCCTAGAGACGTCATACTGAGACTAAACTTCTATCAAACTAAGGAGAGACTGAAGGCCGTGGTTAGGCAAAAGGACCAAATTCCTGCACCATATGCCAATCTGCAATTTTATGCGGACTTGTCGCAGTTCACGTTACAAAAACGCAGGAACTTGAACACAATCACAAAAGCCCTCAGAAATAACAAAGTGAGCTATAGATGTGGGTTCCCTACGAAACTCATAGTTACCAAAGAGGGGGAGGAGTATGTGATGGACACAATGGAAAAAGGTCTGGCCCTTCTCAAGACATGGGGTATAATTCCAGACGCACAGCCACTAACCCAGCGTCAAATTAACCGCCCTAACACCACCCAGGAATGGTGCACAGTCAATCAAAAAAATGCCCACACTCACAAATAAGAAAGATTGGGGATTGACATGCACACACCCACCTGCTGGGAACAAGGGTCATAAGTTTTGTTACACCTTCTAGCTAGAACTTCTTACCCCCAATATATGAGTGGTCATGCACCACACTCAAACTCTAGTTACACCTGTTGGGCTCTTAGCCTATGTTAAACTATGTTACAATTTACAATTTTTTTTTACCATGTTTGTCTCATTGGTCAGTAACTATTGCTGTAGAGTGAAGAACATCGAGGACACACTGAAGGAATCCCTAACACCGGACCAGCAACACCGGACAACTAAGATCCTGAGAACAAGGAGACATACACTACTAACTGTAAGTGAAATAAGCATCTAATACACATCATATCAACACCCTAATTATCAATGGTGATTAAGTTCATGTCCATGAATGCCAAAGGTCTTAACCACCCGGCGAAAATGTACCACCAAATATATCACCAAAAATGTGATATAATGTGTAAAATTCAACAAGTATTCTTACTGCGTTATTCCAAAAAGTAAACAAAACAAATTAGTGAATAGTGATATGAATTCAATATTCGTGAGTTTAGCTGCAACTAATAGATGCAAGATACACGCATTTAAACTAACATTCAAAAATAATAAGCTGCGCTATATATCAAAATTGCATGAGTTTTGCAGGTCATGCCTCTACACATATTCAAAATGACATTCAAAAATATTGAGCTGTGCTATATACCAAACTTGCATGAATTTTGCAGGTCATGCCAGTGTGTATATACATGTATGTATGTGTGTATATATATATATATATATATATATATATATATATATATATATATATATATATATATATATATATATATATATATATATATATATATATATATATATATATATATATATATATATATATATATATATATATATATATATATATTGTTCAATGTCACCCGTGATCAGTGCTCAAAAACAATAAACAAATATACCTAGATTATCAAAACAAAAAACTTCTACTATAAGTCCATCACAGAAAAAAATTTGGATTTTTAAAAAAACAAGTCCACTGAAGTAGACATTCTCCCAGGAGATATATTAGAGATAATTCATAGATGGTGACATGCAGTTCAAAACACTAGACGTGTTGAGTGTGAAGATATGTTGAACACAAAAGTGACTCCACCACAGATATTGCTGCTGCTTACCAGCTCCCTAGGTCCCCTGTCACAGAGACCCAACGTGCTTTAGGCTTTTATCCAGCCTCGGGTGTTAGCTGTCAGCACCAGAAAAGCTTCCCCCGCTTTTAGCATGAGATGTCATCTCGTATGGTGTGAATTCGTTCACAGACCTGGTAGCAGAACCTGATTCGAGGGGGTGCCCTGATAGTGTAGACAGAAGGCACAGGAGTGCAGAGTGGCACTAGTGCATGCAAGTCTTGCTAGCAGCAGGGCAAGAGAAGTCGACAGATGGCTCCAACAAGCAGGTGAGCAGGCGGGCAGCTGGAAGATGGCAAACCGAAGCAGGCTGGTGCTGGCGACAGCAGGCAGGAGAATGTCTACTTCAGCGGACTTGTTGTTTTTTAAAAATCCAAATTTTTTTCTGTGATGGACTTATAGTAGAAGTTTTTTGTTTTGATAATCTAGGTATATTTGTTTATTGTTTTTGAGCAACTGATCATGGGTGACATTGAACAATCATGCAAGTTTGGTATATAGCACAGCTCAATATTTTTGAATGTGTGTAGAGGCATGACCTGCAAAATTCATGCAATTTTGATATATAGCGCAGCTTATTATTTTTGAATAATATAATGTGTGTCCAGGAAACACACTTCATTAACCATCCCCCTCCCAGGTGTTCTCATCCTAGATTTCCATACCAATTCATGGCTAATGCTGAATACATGACACACTGTACACTCTCCCTTAAGCACAAGTGTATATATATCAGGTGCATTGTCCACCCCTTTTGAAATTACCAACAGGACTAGGCAGGGGTGTCCCCTTTCCCCTTTGATTTTCAACTTGTTGATGGAACCTTTGGCCTCCTTTTTGCGCACCCACCCCAATTTAAAAGGTATAGCAGTGGGAAACAAACATGTCATCAGCTTATTCTCAGATGACATAATTTTAATGTTGTCCAATACAGAGACCTCCCTACCAACAGTTCATCAGGCACTTTAAACATTTAGTGAAGTATCATACTATAACGTTAATGAAACAAAATCATATATATTGAACTGGGGTATCCCAGAGGCAACAGAATACAAACTTAGAAATAGGTTCCCATATACATGGAAGTAAGAGGATATTAATTACTTAGGCATTACCTTGACCCCTAAAACAAAATATATCCTCCAAGCTAATTATACACCCTTCCTAGATACACTAAGAGCCAAACTAAATAAACTAAAGTTAACAGAATTATCGTGGCTGGGTAGACTGGCGGCCTTCAAGATGCAGCTACTACTGCAAATACTATACCTCTTTAGAACGCTGCCAATCATAATTCCTAATTCATATTTTAATTCCATGCAAACACAAATAAACCAATATCTATGGCAAGGCAAAAGGGCCAGATGCACATTCAGTAAGCTTATCAAACACAGAAGAGCAGGAGGAATAGGCCATGTACATATACAAGATTACTACTTTGCGACTACAACTATAAGATTTCCTAATGAGGGCTCCCTCAGCCACGTCATTGAATAGCAAACTAGCACCCCCTATTTTAGCATCAGTTAGAGCATGGTCACACCTTAAGAAAACTCAAGGGGGGGATTGCTGTCTACTGCCCATGAAGCTACCCCTCACAGCAGTCAGTTTTCTCATTCCAAACATTAACATTATTGTGTGGATAGACAAAGGCTTATGCCATTTAGAGGACACTCTGGAAGGGGGACAAATGAAACCATTCCAAAAACTCCAAAGTTCCCACCAACTACCCAGTTCCTTGAAATATACACATATAAAACTAGACCATTTATTAAAAACAAATTCACAGGTATTCACATACTTACCGGAAGCAGTTACACGCTATTACAAAAATACAACATCATCCACAAAAGGAATATCTATCATTTACACATGTCTACAGAACAAAAATATTTGTGAGAGAAATCAATCTATCCGAGCATGGGAACAGGACATAGGTGTAGAGTACCCGACTAAACACTGGGGAAAAAACATTTTGCCTCATTTACTCCTCCACTAAGAGCTCAAACTTATGGGAAATGCAACAAAAAATAACACTTCGTTGGTATCTCACGCCATACAGGATCTCTAAATTATATCCAGGGGCTTCTCCTCTTTGCTGGAGAAATTGTGGAGGTGTGGGCACACTGTACCATGTTCTATGGTCGTGCCCTCACCTCCGCTTACTATGGTCTCAGATTGGGAAACTTCTTTCTAGTATCACAAACACCCAACAAACACTAACACCAAACATGGCTATACTATCACTAGAGCTGCACAACATATCATCATCTTATAGAACAGTGACCTCACGCCTAATATTAGCCTCACGTCTTACTATTCTACGGCACTGGAAATCGCCAATAACACCCAATGTCATGGAGGTCATAAACATGGTACATATGAATGGCACTTATGAGACCTTACACTCTTCAGCGTCAGGGAATTATACCAAAACCGCACAGAATTGGAGACCATGGTTGGATTGGTACAATAAGGGAGCAATAGTGTATTAGGAATTGGTTGTCTTTATTAAGTGTATTCTGACCAAGTGAGACTCTATTATTAGTTAAAGCTAAAGTTGTTAATACATACAAGGGTACAGTTTCTTCAATTCCACCAAAGTTTATTTACTACTACACATATGGAGATTGACCCAATCTATCAGAACGAGTCCACCACGACCAATGTGAGAGATTGCACAGGATGGTTCAAAAGGTAAAGGCCCAAAGTTGGGTCATACAATCATATCTCCAACAAATGTATATAATGTAACTTAATGATGGAGTGCCATTTGTAATGTATTATCTAAGTTTATACCTGTTGAACTTGCAAAATCTAATAAAAATTATTGAAACATAAAAAAGTCCAAAGTACAAACATGCATGCTCGGAAGCAAGGACGAGCCAGAAGCGGTCGGTCTTGTAAACTAACGTTCATAATGGAGAAGTAACATTCGTGACTTGGCAAATTATGAAATCTTGAAATGCAGCGCACAATTCTCCTTCTTTAATGGGATAATAATGAAGCTGCTTTGCTGGTGATACTGATGGAATTATTGCAAACTAATTTTCACAGGCTTTTTTTTTTTATTAGTGATATCAAGAATAATATTTATTATGCTTTTTTTTTATTTTTGGCAAGTTACCACAACACCATTATCCCGTAGTATTTAAGATCAAAGATACAACTATGTTGGTGTTCCTTGTCAATTTTACGTTGTATTTTTTTTTAAATGTAACTGCCTACTCCCAAACTGTCATTTTGAAGTAAAACACAAAGCCAAGTATTATTCTCCAGTTTTTTTATTGTGCATTAAAAAAGAAAACAAATAAAATTAGACATGCTATCTGCCAACTTAAGAACTTAATCAAAAAGTGCATTCTATGCATCCAAAAATCTAGAAAATATACCAAATCACTCAACCAAAAAAATAATGTCAAAGCAATAACTCCAAGGCCAATAATAAAGAACACGTTATCTGCTCCGATTCTGAAACATGGCTGGTTTACGAACGGCCATTCAGAAAAGAACTGAAAAGTGCAAAATGAAAAGTGTGAAATGAAAAGCACGAATCAACACTCACCAAACTTCTACTAACATGAAATTAGCAGAAGGAGCCCAAAGGGTGGCGCTAAAGAGTTGAAAAACAACGTAGTACGTCACTACGTTCGTAATTGTTGGCCAACAATTGTGTGGCCATGTGTATGCAAGACAAGTTTGGGCCAACACCCTTCGGACAAAATTCCATGGTTTTGTTGGCCAACAATCTAATCGTGTGCACGAGGCTTTAGTCCATAGTGTTAAATTTGATTTGGCCCACCCTTTGCAGCTAGAACAGCTCCTGGGAAGGCTAGGAAGGCTGTATACAAGGTTTAGTGTGTCTATGGGAATGTTTTTGACCATTTTTTCCAGAAGTGCATTTGTGAGGCCAGGCACTGATGTTAGATGAGAAGGCCTGGCTCGCAGCCTCTGCTCTAATTCAGCCAAAAAGTGTTCTATCGGGTTGAGGACAGGACTCTGTGCAGGCCAGTCAAGTTCCTCCACCCCAAACTCACTCATACATGTCTTAATGGACCTTGCTTTGTGCACTGGTGTGCAGTCATGTTGGAACAAGGGGCCATCCCCAAACTGTTCTCACAAAGTTGGGAGCATGAAATTGTTCAAAATGTCTTGATATGCTGATGCCTTAAGAGTTTCCTTCACTGGAACTAAGAGGCCAAGCCCAGCCCCTGAGAAACAACCCCACATCCCCCCTCCACCAAATGATTTGGACCAGTGCACAATGCAAGGTCCATAAAGACATGGATAAGTGAGTTTGGGGTGGAGGAACTTGACTGGCCTGCACAGAGTCTTGACATCAACACAACAGAACACCTTGGGGATGAATTAGAGTGGGGACTGTAAGCCAGGCCTTCTCGTCCAACATCAGTGCCTGACCTCACAAATGTACTTCTGGAAGAATGGTCAAACATTCCCATAGACACACTCCTAAACCTTGTGGACAGCCTTCCCGGAAGAGTTGAAGCTGTTATAGCTGCAAAGGGTGGACCAAATAAATTTTGAAGCCTACGGACTAAGACTGAGATGCCATTACAGTTCCTGTGTGTTTAAAGGCAGGCGTCCCAATACTTAGACCAATATATTGTATATTGCTTGTGACACTGAGCATTGCTATGGACTTAGGGTTGGTTAACACCACAGAGATGCAGACATGTGTGAGGCTGCCTGCTGGCTAAGTGGGTAGCAATTCTGTCTAGCAGCACTGGGTTTCTGGTTCAATTCCCCAACATACTAATGCTTGTGTTGAAGTTTATATGTTCTCCCGGTGTGGGTTTCTCACCACAATCCAAAGACATTCTGGCATGCTATTTGTCTCCTGTCGAAATAGTTTCTAATGTAAGAAAGTTAGTTTTGGACTTTAGATTGGAAGCTCATTGCAGCCAGGGACTGATGTTAATGTTTGTTAGCACTAATCATGCCCAGGGACTTGGACATTTAAAATTGTAGGTTTTACACTGCACAGGTACATATGCCTAAAAAAACTGTTGCTTTGTTTATCCGCTTCAGCCCCGGAAGATTTTACCCCCTTCCTGACCAGAGCGTTTTTTGCGATTCGGCACTGCGTCGCTTTAACTGACAATTGCGTGGTCGTACGATGTGGCTCCCAAACAAAATTGACATCCTTTTTTTCCCACAAATAGAGATTTCTTTTGGTGGTAATTGATCGCCTCTGCGATTTTTATTTATTGCGCTATAAACAATATAAGAGCGACAATTTTGAAAAAAAACGCATTATTTTTTACATTTTGCTATAATAAATATCCCCCAAAAATATATAAAAAAAAACATTTTTTTCCCTCAGTTTAGGCCGATCGTATTCTTTTACATATTTTTGGTAAAAAAAAATTGCAATAAGCGTTGATTGATTGGTTTGCGCAAAAGTTATAGCGTTTACTAAATAGGGAATAGTTTTATAGCATTTTTATTAAAAAATTTTTTTTACTAGTAATGGTGGCGATCAGCGATTTTTATTGTGACTGCGACGTTATGGCGGACATGTCGGACATTTTTGACACATTTTTGGGACCATTGTCATTTATACAGCGATCAGTGCGATTAAAAATGCATTGATTACTGTGTAAAGGACACTGGCAGTGAAGGGGTTAACCACTAGGGGGAGGGGTTAAGTGTGTCCTAGGGGAGTGATTTCTAACTGTCAGGGGGATGGGCTGGTGTGTGACGTCACTGATCTCTGCTCCCAATGACAGGGAGCAGAGAGCGAGTGACACTTGTCACTAGGCAGAATGGGGAGATGCTGTTTACATCAGCATCTCCCCATTCATCCTCTCCGTGAGGCGATCGTGGGTATCCCTGTGGCGTTCGAGTCCATGGGACCCGCGACCTGACTCACGGAGCTCCCAGCGGCACACGCACGCAATGGCACGCCGGGGAATTCAAATGGACGTACAGGTATGCCCATTTGCCCAGCTGTGCCATTCTGCCGACGTACATCGGCGTGCGCCGGTCGGGAACCGGTTAAGTGCATGCAAATGGACTTTGATCTTTGGACTGTAGTTGGAGATTTGAGGCACATAGCCAAGGGCTAACACAGTTGCAAATAGAATTATGTGTTCCTGCTCATCAGGTGCAATCACATTAGACATACATGAAGAGACAGATTGAAAGATACTGGTGGGCGTGTACTTCTATTGGGCATGTGTCGGTGTGCTAACAATACAGCCTATCTTATATAAAGGGCTGCAGTGGGGGGGGGGGTCTTTGGCCTGAGAAGGCCAGGTTTTTTGCTGTGATTTGTGGGGGAGAAGGAATGATATTGTGCATATTGACAAATGCTCAACTAGGGCTTTTTGTTTGCTGAAATTTTTGCGCATTTTTTCAATCAAAAGTGGGTTTATGTGGCCATGCTGTCAATGTTGTGTAGGTATTTTTCCTTTCTGACCATGCAAACATGGTTTGGGAGCATGTGCTGACCTTCTACTCTTTGATCTCATTGCTTAATCATGTACGCAGAAATGCAGCTTCCAGCAGGACATACTCACCAATGTATGTATGTGTGTGGAATGTGGGCTGGTGGTGGGTGTTATATTTTGAATATGTGCCTTTTTTAATATTATGTTGGAATGCTTTGTAAGAATAATGACTTTTAAGTATGTTTCTATAATCTTGCAGATAAAAATGTGATGTGTTACCCATTATACACTGAAAGTAAAGTTGTGTCCACTCTAAGGTTTAAACAAATTTTAGATTGTAAGCTCCTATGAGCAGGGCCCTTACAACCCAATTGCTAACTGTTTTGCTAAATTTAGCACCATATATCCTGTAAAAGTTTTTTTGAAGTTAGTAAATTAAAGTACATAATTTTGTTTCTGCTGGCAAAATAAAAGTACATTATTGAGCTTGTTTGTTGAGTTTTTTTTTTTTTTCCCTTTTCTTTTTAATTAGTTTTGGGGGTGGTGGTTTTAGGAAAGTATATAATATATTTCTTTTATATCTTATAATTTCTATATGTATTTGTGCACCAAAAATGAATCTCTTCAGCACACCTGCAAGTAAATGATAAAGGTGGAATCTTTATATATATATATATATATATATATATATATATATATATATATATATATATATATATATATATATATATATATATATATATATATATATATATATATATATATATATATATATATATATATATATATTATATACACACAGCTGTGGAGAATTGCAGTTAATGAATTCAGCTGGTGGATAGGCAGTGTTCTATGTGTCAGCCCTGGTTCACATTGGTGCGATTTGATATGTCAAATCGGTGGCAATTGCACCGTTCTAATTGGTGCGGCACCATAATTTCCTAAAGTAGTTTCTGTACTACTTTTTGGCAACTTTGGGGTGCAATTTTTATTGACATCAGTGCAGAAACCTGCACAGATGTCTCTGAAATTCCCCCCGCAGTCCGGACTGACATGCAGAAATTAAATTGTGTGAGTTCAGCTGAACTTGCCCAATTTCCTCCTGCTGTCGGTGTAAACCAGGGCTCAAACTGGGCCTTTGTAATTCAGCTTCTGCTATCCCAGGGACACCATTTCTTATCGAACTCCCTTAAGTTTACCTTCAAATATCATTATATGTAGAAATACAGATTCACATATCTGCAAATAAACAAAAAAAAAAAAAAATTCTAATCGTGGTTGCGATCAAATATTTGCAGCTGCGATCAAAAGAGCGTGGTTTCAACTTCTGACCCAGAAATTAGTCATTGTAATCACCCGGAAGTTCCTATGCTGGTCAGGATCTCCATTTAGGTGGACATGGCGAGGTCCCTCTTTAGCGAAGAGGAAGTGCTGTTCATTTGCCGGGTAAGTGTAGGATATGTACTTGTGCTTACTCAGTGTGGGGGTGAATGTTGTAGTTAGATTTGGTGTGGGTGGGGTTCATTGATTTGTTTGGCATCACCACACATTTTGCTTCTGGCCCATGTGCACACATCACTTCCTGCATTTGTTCTGCTGATGTAAATCAGTAAGGACTGTGCAAATATAAATGAGAGCTCCTTTCTATTAAAATATATATGACTTGTTTCACAGGTGGGCGACTTTTCCTGCAAATTTGGACCTCCGAGTTGCATGATAAGTTGTACCCCATGATTCTCAATGATAACCATTCATATCTGTGCTACTTCAAGTTGCAACAACTTCTTCAAAGTAGTCCCTGTATTACTTTGGTGTGACTCATGTGACTTCAGGTACATAGGGCACAATATTACACAGGCATTCCCAGACGTTGGGGCCAAGTGGCAGTAAAATAGTGTGACTCTCTGGTTGCAGCAGTGTGGATGAGATTCATGGATATTATCTTTGAATTAGGCCCTATTTTCACTTGTGCATCCTGAAAGTGGGTCAGATTCGTCCCTGCACTACTTTGGCTTGACTTTGATACGAATTGAGGTCCATATACCGCAAGATTACACAGGCATTGGTCGCACAAGTGCAAATGGGGCCTAATTCAAAGGTGTTATTAATGAATCTCATTAGGTTCCTTTCACACTTGGCCGACTTTTCATACAACTTGAGGTCCATAAGGCCCCTTTCACACTTGTGCGACCTGAAAGTCCTGCGATTTTTGCAGTGCTTTTTGCTGCAAGTTTAATGCGATTTTAAGCAATGTCAGTGTAATCTTGAGGTCTATGGATGCAGGAGTCGCAGGACAAGTCGCACAAGTTGTGAAAGGGGCCATAGGGCCGGTTCACACTGCTGTGCTGTCCGACATTGGATGTGATTTGCCTGCAAATCACATCCGATGTCTGTGTGATACAAACTCAGCCATACAGATTCGGACCAAACTCACACAGGACCCTTTTTTGGTCCGCAGCAGAATCGTATCGCATGGGTGTTTGAATTTGCAGTTCGCTCTGCGATATACAAACTGATTTGGGGGTGTTAATAGCTTTCTACTGACACTCCCAGCAGTTCGCATATGACAGTGTGGACTGCCTGTGAGTTGTATGCGATGCGGGAACCCACACTGGATTTGCAGGGTTGCCGCATCGCTCCAGTGCGAACTGGTCCTGTCTCTAGTTTCACATCTATGCATTTTTAGTGCATTTTGCAGTTTGCAGAAACAATCTACAGTCCATTAAACATGGTTTCCTAAGCTACTAGTTCACACCTATGCGTTTTGCGGCCAGTGCATTTTTGGAAATGGTTGGGGACTTTTTTCACACAATTTGTGGGTAATAGATTTCAATGGAACCGCATCAGAAATGCAACTGTTGCATTTGTGATGCAATTTTTGATGTGTTTTGCGGTTATTATTTTCACACTGTATGTAGCTGGTTGCGAACAGGCGGCCCGGGAAGCCAGCTGCCACAACCTTAACAACCAATGAGTCATCAGCTGTCAGCAGCTTCCCCACTGAAAGTGAAAAAAAAAAAACGACAGCCCAAAAAACGCAAAAAAATGCATTGGGTCCCCCCCGTCTATACCAGGCCTTATGGGTCTAGTATGGATTCGGAGGGAACCCCCCATGCCAAAATGTAACAAAAATAGCGTTGGGTTCCCCCCAGGTTTATTCCAGGCCCTTTGGGACCCCCCCAAGCCAAAAGTTTAAAAATGGTGGGATCCCCCCAAAATCCATACCAGATCCTTATCTGAGCACACAACCTGGCAGGACGCAGGAAAAGAGGGAGGGCGAGAGAGTGCCCCCCTCAACTGTACCAGGCCACATGCCCTCAACATGGGGAGGGTGCTTTGGGGTCCCAAAGAGCCTCATCCCCACAAGCCTTGTCCGGTGGTTGTGGGGGTTTTCAGGCGGGGGGAATTATCAGAATCTGGAAGCCCCCTTTAACAAGGGGGGCCCCCGAGATCCTGCCCCCCCCCATGTGAATGGGTATCAGGTACATTGTATTTACCAAAAAAAAGCAGTGAAACGTGACCAAAAACAAAGCCGGTTTTTGACAAATCCTTTATTGTAAAATAGCTCTGAGTGGTCTTCTCCCCTGAGCCTTGTACCTCGCCGTCATCTTCTCCTGGTGCTGTCTCTCCTGCTGTCATCTTCTGTCGCTGTCTTTTGTCGGCGTCTCTCCCACTGCTGTGTTCTTCCTCACCAACGTGTTCTTCCTCACTGTCGTCTTCCTCCATTGTGTTGTCCCCCCCTGTCTGGTGTCTCTTACGTAGCCATGGAACGTGACCATCCGTTGACATCACACGGAAAGCCCACCCCCTTTTTTCCAAAAAAAAAGGGGGCGGGCTCTCCGTGTGATGTCAACAGATGGTCACATCCCATGGCTGTGTAAGAGATGCCAGGCAGCAGGGGACAACACAACAGAGGAAGACGGCGGCGAGGAAGAACGTGGCGGTGGGAGAAGTAGGCAGTGGAGACAGAAGACAGCAACAGAAGATGGCGACAGAAGATGATGGCAGGAGAGACAGCACCAGGGGAAGATTATGGAGAGAGACGCAGCTTGGGGGAGAAGACCACACAGAGCTATTTTACAATAAAGGAATTGTCAAAAACCGGCTATTTTTTGGCACATTTCACTGCTTTTTTTGTGAATGGGTAGTGGGTACCCTTGTTAAAGTGGGCTTTCAGATTCAGATAAGTCCCCCGCCCGCAGACCCCCTCAATCACCAGGCAAGGGTTGTGGGGATGAGGCTCTTGTCCCCATCAACATGGGATCAAGGTGTTTTGGGGGGGAACCCAAAGCACCCGCCCCATGTTGAGGGCATGTGGCCTGGTATGGTTCAGGAGGGAGGTCCTCTCTCATCCCCCCTCTTTTCTTGTGGCCTGCCAGGTTGCGTGCTCGGATAAGGGTCTGGTATGGATTTTGGGGGGGACCCCATGCCATTTTTTTTTTCAAATTTTGGCACAGTGTTCCCCTTAATATCCATTCCAGACCTGAAGGGCCTGGTATGGATTTTGGGGGGACCCCCACACAATTTTCTTATTTTGATGCGGGGTTCCCCTTAATATTCATACCAACTGGAACTCACACCGTTTTTTTTTCAATGATTTTTATCTATATTGCCAAGATCCAACAATACATTACCGCCGCAAGCAATTTTTAAAAAGACATTTTTTCCTTTAGAAATGTCATTTTGCTGCGGTACTGTTCTAAACATGGGAAAGATGCGCTACTTTACAGGCTTTCCCTGGACACCCCCCAGGCACGATATTTAAAGGAATATTTCATTTTTATTGTTTCACTTTAAACATTATTAAAATCACTGCTCCTGAAAAAATGGTTGTTTTTAAAACTTTTTCTTGCATTGATACATGTCCCCTGGGGCAGGACCTGGGTCCCCATACACTTTTTATGGCAATAACTTGCATATAAGCCTTTAAAATGAGCACTTTTGATTTTTCATGTTTGTGTCCCATAGACTTTCATGGCGTTCGCACAAATTTTTGACCTGTTCGAGTTCTGGTGCGAACCGAGCCGGGGGTGTCCGGCTCATCCCTACCCAATAACTAATGGCACATGAGCATTGTTGGTACCATAATCTTAATCAGAGGCATAACTAGAACCTTCAGGGCCCAAGTGCAAGAAACCATGAAGGGCCCCCCTTCCATCCGAGCCCCGGGCTTCCAATTTTGGGAGGGTGTCCATGGACATCCTCCCAAAACTGTGCTTCCCGCATGCCCCCTGGGACATGCATTCAGCGCAATCACAGCGGCCCTTTACCATGTGATCCGTTGATCACATGTAAACAGACTTGCCGGTTATCTGCAGCCCTTTCCTCCCAGGCTGTGTCTGTGTTAGGAAAGGACTGCCGTTAACTGTCAAGAATATCAGAAAATTGTTTAGAAAATTGTTTAGATCAGTGCCCCAATCATCAGTGTATCTATCAGTGCCCATCAATGCCGCCTATCAGTGCCTATGAATTCCACCTACAAGTGTTACCTATCTGTGCTCATTGATGTGGCCTATTAGTGCCCATCAATTCTGCCTATCAGCACCACCTATCAGTGCTCATTATTGCCGCCTAACAGCGTCCATCAGTGCCACCTATCAGTACTCTTCAATGCCTCCTATCAATGCGGCCTATCAGTGCTCATCAGTGCCTCCTATCAGTGACTTCTATCAGTGCTCATCGGTGCATTCTATCAGTGCCAATTAGTGCCTTCTATCAGTGCCTATAATTTGCCTCCTATCAGTGCCTCCCATCAGTGCCTTCTATCAGTGCCCATAATGTGCCTTCTATCAGTGCCCATTAGTGCCTTCTATCAGTGCTCATCAGTGAATCCTATCAGTGCCCATCAGTGCTATCTGCCTTCTCAGGACAGCACGGCTCTGCGCGGAGAGCGTGTCTCTCATGCAACAGCAGCACAGAGACACCGGCATTGATGGTTCTATTTCCCTTTTCCGTCCATCCTTTCTCACACAGTATGACAGAGGACACAGCTGATCTGCTCCCCCTTCCCCCCCTCTTCTCTGTGTGCGGGAAAATGTGAGCTTGTTAGCTTCACACTTGACTGTCCATGGAGCACACAGGAGAGAGGAGGGGGAGAAGGGGGAGCAGATCAGCTGTGTCCTCTGTTATCCCGTGTGAGAGAGGGTGGACGGAGAGGGAAATAGAACTGTCAATGCCGGTGTCTCTGTGCTGCTGCTCCATGAGAGACACTCTCTCCGCTCAGAGCCCTGTGAATAGCGAACCCGCTGGGCCCCCCCACAGTGATGGAATGCCAGGGCCCCATCGCAAGTGCAACTGTTGCGACCCTGGTAATTCCACCACTGATTTTAATGCCTCAAATGCAAAACATTATATGTATAGAATGAAAAGAATCAAACATTAGTAATAGTATTTTCTATGTATGATTATGCTCAGCTCCATAGTCTAGTGGTATGCCCTGCTACCTTCAAAGGTTCAAGTCATGGGGTGAATCCCACCAATGGTATCACCTCCTGAAAACATACATTGTACAGCAGAATAATTTAGTGAATGCACATCAGTTTGGTTTATTACATAATTTTAACTCTTCAAATGTGTGCAATGGCATGTAATTATTCAATAATATTATGGTGTGGAATTCCAAAAATCCAGCCATTCAAAAATAAAGGAAAAAAACAGCTTAGGGTCCCCCCCCGTGCATACCAGGCCCTTCAGATCTGGTATGGACTTTTTTTTTGCAAAATTGTATTTTTATTAAACTTTTATGTTTTAAAGCGAACATATACAGAATTGTTGCACAATGTAGAATGCAGAAATATTGAAAACATAATGATATCAGAACAGAAAAACAATGGAGTAAAAGATACAGATGAACAGAATCCACAAGTACAGAGCACAGGAGTGTTCTGCACAGCATGTCCAGGATATATAAAGTAAGCAGCCCAAAATTAGGTAGTATAGATTCAAAACCAAAGGTCAATCATATAAAGGGAAGGAAAAAGATTCCATGAAGGGTATATGATACGGGATAAGAGACTCCAAATGACATACATAAAAAATTAGTAAGTGGGGGGAGGCACCATGATCACAAGTAATACAATGCCAAGATAATTTAAGAAGCGATAGCTGGCATAGGAGTCCCAAATTCCAACCAATCCCAAAGTTCCCATACTTTACCAAATTTGGGGGATAGTGTCATGTACTGAGGCCATTAGATATTCCATACTCCGAATTTCAGCCACTAGTTGTAAAAATTTGGACCAAGGACGAGGTGCGTTGGACAGCCAGCATAGGGGAATAAGTCTTTTGGCGGCCAGCAATATATAAGAAAGAAGCCAGTTGGCTCTTCTGGTTATGCCAGGGAAAGGGAGGCCCAACAAATAATTCAAGGGATCGAGTGGTAGGGATTTATTCATCACTTTCTGTATCAGGAGCCTTACCTCACACTAAAAAGGTTGGATCAATGAACATTGCCAAAATATATGGAATAAGGAACCCATGTCAGTCCCGCAATGCCAACAGCACGGCGAGACTGAGCGATCTTATTTATGAATTACGTCAGGGGTTTTATACCAGAACGTGAGAATTTTCATGGACGTCTCCCTCTGGGTCACACATTTGGAAGACTTGGAAATGGAGGACCAAATCCTATCCCATACCTGGACTGAAAAAGGTCTGTCTATTAAATGGGACCATCTTCCCATATAATGATGTGTGGTCTCGGTAAGAGGTGTTGACTCATGGAGGATACGATGAATGGAGGATATTAAATGTAATTGATGGGGTCCTTGAGAGTATATGTACTCAAAGGTAGTTGGATTGTCAAGAGTTAAGGTTGGGGATTTAGAGTGAAAAAAATGTCTAACCTGCAGGTAAAAGTGGAAAAGTTGGGGGGATATCAAATTTCTCACGTAAAGTGTCACAGGTATGTAATCTTCGCGCAATAGGATGTACTAGATCTCGAAGTTGGAAAAGGGGGGCATTGAGCCATGAAAATATCCTGCCCAGGGACATACTATCTGGTATGAGTGGGTTAAGCAATACATTGACAAGAGGGGAGCAAGGCGAGGCAAGGCGATAGTCCTTGAGGCATTTACGCCAAATGGTTAAAGTGAAAATCATTGGAGCAGTGCATTGACGTTTGAGAGTGGGTTCCAGGGATGAGGGGCCACCCCAAACCAAAGAACTCGGGTGGACTGGATACAGCACACCCTTTTCAATGGTGGTCCACTGATTTGATGCGAATAAAGAAGACCAGGAAGCAATAGGCCTTAAATGTGAGGCATAGTAATATTTAAAAATGTCTGGTGCACCCATTCCCCCCCTGGATCTTGGGGCAAAAACCACAGAACTTGCTATGCGATGGGCCCTGTCCCCTCATATGAACTTTAAGAAACTCTGTTGGATTGCCTTTAATTGGGAGGAGGGCAAGGTAACTGGTAATGTTTCAAAGTGGTACAATAGTCTAGGTAGAATAGACATTTTTAGAACATTAATCCTGCCCAACAGGGATAGGGGGTATTTTGTCCACGCCAACAGGGATTTATTGATGTTCAGAACCAGGATTGGAAAGATGCGGAGTAAAGAGGAGAGTAGGAAGGGGTGAGAAGAACACCTAGGTATTTAAGGGAAGTTTTGCACCATTTATAAGGATATGACTCTTTGAGCTGTGATAATACGGGATGTGTATAGGTAGGGCTTCAGTCTTGGAAGTGTTGACCTTATAACCCGAGATGGCCCCAAAGGAGGCCAGTAATTTATGTAGTGAGGGGAGAGAAATCAATGGATTAGTGATAGTGAGCAAGATGTCATCTGCAAAAAGTGATAGCTTATATTACCCCTGTCGCATCACCACACCACGAATATCTGGATGAGTGCGGATGGACTCGGCCAGGGGCTCTAAACACAGAATAAAAAGCAATGGTGATAAAGGACAACCCTGCCGAGTACCGTTAGTCATGGGGAAGCCAGGCGACAATAAGGATGACATCTGTACTTGAGCTGTAACTGTCGAATAAAGAGCTTCTAAAGCTTTTAGAAAAGGGCCCCTGAAACCATATGTCTTTTAAACATTAAACATATAGGCCAACTCAGTCTATTAAAGGCCTTTGTGCATCTAAACTTAAGGTCAATACCTGTCGGGAGGTTCTATCCAGAAGGTCTATCAGATCTATCGTACCACAGGTATTGTCCCAGCATGTCTGCCAGGGACAAAGCCCACCTGATCCCTATGAATCAGTTTGGGGATAAGTCTAGATAGTCTGGATGCAAGAGTTTTAGTAAAAAATTTATAATCTGAATTTAAAAGGGCTATAGGCCTGTAATTATCTGGGATAGAGGGATCTTTGCCTGGTTTTGGGATGACGGAAATATATGAGTGAGAGAATTGTGGAAGAGGAGACGTACCCTTATGCAGGGATCCATAGAGAGTCAGCATGTGTGGAGACAAGATATCAAAGAAGGATTTGTAGTAAAAGTAGGGCAGCCCGTCAGGGCCGGGTGATTTATGTAGTGGGAGTTTCTTAATTATGGTCAGGAGTTCCTCAGTCGTTATGTCTATATTCAAACTGGCTAGGTCCTCTGAAGATCGTTTCGGGAGTTTTATGTTGGAAAGAAAAGTTTCAAACTTCTCCTGAGTGAAATTAAAATGGTTGTCTGGAGTCTGACAGTTGTACAATTTATGATAGAATTTGCCAAAGGTGTTTGACATTACACGGGGGCAATATACTCTAGATCCATGCGCCTGTTGAAGGAATTCAGGAAATTAGTTAAATGGGCGTGGATGTAGTTTGTTAACTAGGATTCTATGGGGTTTATTTGAATATTCATAACATTTTTGTTTTGTCCATAATAAAGACCTGGCTGCCCTGCCAAGTTGTATTAGTTTGATGTGCTCTCTGAGAGAGGTGACCTTACATAGTTTCGACACTGTGGGGCCACTCAATAGCCTCTGCTCCACAGTGACTAAAGTGGAAGTAAGGGACTGTATAAGACTATTTCTATCTTTCTTTAACCGAGAGCCTTTAGCTATGCAAGCACCTCAAAAGACAGTCTTGTGTGCCTCCCAAAGTGTGGAAAAGTCTGAGACTGACCCTATGTTGTACTGAAAATATTCTTCTAGATTTTTTGCTAAGATGGTATGAAAGACCTCAGATTGTAGGAGGTGGTCATTTAGGTGCCAGTGACAGGACTTAGTGTAGGCCTGGGAGAGCATAAGGTTTAATGTGGTGGGAACATGGTCCGACCATGTAATAGGTGATATGTCAGCCTCAGCCATGTAAGATATGAGTGGGGCTGATATAAAGAAATGGTCAAGACGTGAGTACATTTTATGAACTGAGGAATAAAAAGTGAACTGTTTAGAGGAGGGGTGTCTGATCCTCTAAATGTTTAAAGGAGGGGTGTCTGATCCTCTATGAGTCGAATAGTTGATGAGACCTTATACACTTGCGAAAGGAGTTAGTTTGGGATATAATTTTTTTAGAAGGCATAGTGTTAAAGAGGGTTTGCCTATCTCTAGTGGGTGACATAACCAGATTGAAATCCCCGCCAATGATCATAAAAGGCTGTGAGGAGTAGCGAGAGGAGTCAAACAGGGGGGGGGGTGTCATTTTTTTTGTTTGGCGTGGGGTTCCCCTTAAAGTCCATACCAGGAGGGGGTGTGTCCAGACGCGAAGCAGGGAAGACGTGCTTGTGCTGAGCTCCGCACAAACAGCGACAATCCACCATCCTTCCTTTGCCTCATCCCGGTGAACGTCGGAACTATCAGCATACCCTTCAGGACATTGGGTGCTGCATCCACAACTGTTCCTTGGCTGCAGACTGTGCCCGGTTGTGTTTATTCCCCAGATCAGCTCCTTGATCTTCAGGCTCGAGGCCCGCTGCCATCTTGAGGCCTGCGGGCCCCCCTCCTCCCTGGCACATTGGGAACTGAGGGTTGAAAGACCGCTACATCTCAGCACACCAGCAGCCATCCCCCCTCCGGAGGACATTGGATATCTCTACAGCAGGGGAGGATTGCCTGAAATCAACCTGGCCAACTTTGCCCATGAGATGTTCAAGGGATGTGGCAGATGGTCAGGCTTACCTCCGGAGCTATAAAAGGCTAATATAGTGTAGCGGAGGTCTTGGGGAGCAGGCAGGCCTCTGAGCTCATTTAAGGGACAAAATCCATATTAGGTGGGGTGACCACCATTCATTTCTTAGCTACATCTATCTGCTTTAAAGAAATCAGTTTGGGTATCTATGGGAGGAGGTAATATTCCCAATGGTGGATACCATTTAGTTAGTGTGAGGTTGGGTTACAGGTGAAGTGAGAGGGAAATGGCCAGGTGTATCTGGAATCTCAAGATGGCCACCGACTTCCGAGTGTAGGCCGAAGCCGCAAACTTTCCTAGTAGCGGTGGCCAGCCGTGTAAGCTCCGGCCCGTTTGATCCAAAGTATTCCCCACTAGGCTCAGTCCATGGGTCAGCAGGCAGCCACTGCCAGGGGCACCAGTTGTGTGAGGGGGAGGCAGATGATCTGTTACTTACTGCGTCCATGGGAGGAGGAAGAAGCCAGGTCGGCAGGCAGCAGGCCACGATGTAGCATCAGGCCGTGGGATGGCGGAGCTGAGGATATCGCAAGTGATTTCAGGCAATCCTCCCCCGCTGTAGAGATATCCAATGTCCTCCGGAGGGGGGATGGCTGCTGGTGTGCTGAGATGTAGCGGTCTTTCAACCCTCGGTTCTCAATGTGCCAGGGAGGAGGGGGGCTCGCAGGCCTCAAGATGGCGGCGGGCCTCGAGCCTGAAGATCAAGAAGCTGATCTGGGGAATAAACACAACCGGGCACAGTCTGCAGCCAAGGAACAGTTGTGGATGCAGCACCCAACGTCCTGAAGGGTATGCTGATAGTTCCGACATTCACCGGGATGAGGCAAAGGAAGGATGGTGGATTGTTGCTGTTTGTGCGGAGCTCAGCACAAGCACGTCTTCCCTGCTTCGCGTCTGGACACACCCCCTCCTGGTATGGACTTTAAGGGGAACCCCACGCCAAACAAAAAAAATGACATCCCCCCCCCCAAATCCATACCAGGCCCTTCAGGTCTGGTATGGATTTTAAGGGGAATCCTGCGCCAAGATTAAAAAAATGGCATAGGGTTCCCCCAAAATCCATACTAAACTCTTATCCAAGCACAAAACCTGGCAGGTCAGGAAGGGGGGGACGAGCGAGCACCCCCCCAAACCATACCAGGACACATGCCCTCAACATGGAGAGGGTGCTTTGGGGTCCCCCCAAAGCAACTTGTCCCCATGTTGATGGGGACAAGGGCCTCATCCCCCACAACCCTTGCCTGGTGGTTGTGGGGGTCTGTGGGTGGGGGGCTTATTGGAATCTGGAAGCCCCCTTTAACAAGGGAACCCCCAGATCCTGGCCCCCTCATGTGAATGGGTATCTGGTACATTGTACCCCTACACATTCACCAAAAAAAGCAATAAAATGTGACAAAAGACAATAGCTGTTTTTTGACAATCCTTTATTAAAAATGTCTTCTTCTTTCCCCAGCTTCTTCCTCCATCTCCCTCCAGTCTTCCTTTGGTTTTCTCCTTCTTCCTCCAGCTTCTTCTTCCCCGCTTCGTCCTCCGGTCTTTCTCCTCTGCCGCTCCCGCCACCGACCTGCTGAACATGAAAACAACAAACCTCCTCTGACGTTGCGGCCAGCCGATCTGTCTGCTTCCATAGTGCAAATATCATATGTAACTATGGGGCGTGGCTGCCGGATGACATCAGCAGGAGACCCCGTCCCCTTGTGACATCACTGACTCATCATGCCCTGGGCAGGGAAGTCACAAGGGGCGGGGTCTCAGAGTGACGTCATCTGCCCCATCTCAGCATTGGAGGAGGTTCATTTTTTGAATGTTCAGGGGGAGCGGCGGCGGGAGGGGCAGAGGAGAAAGACCGGAGGACGGACTGGGGGAAGAAGAAGCCAGAGGAAGATGGAGGAAGAAGCGGGGTAAGAAGCAGCTGGAGGAAGAAGGAGAAAACAGAAGGAAGATGGAGGAAGAAGCGAGGGAAAGAAGGCATTTTTAATAAAGGAATTGTCAAAAAACGGCTATTGTCTTTTGTCATATTTCACTGCTTTTTTTGGTGAATGTGTAGGGGTACAATGTACCCAATACCCATTCACATAGGGGGGATGGGATCTGGGAGCCCCCTTGTTAAAGGGGGCTGCCAGTTTCCAATAAGCCCCCCAGCCTGCAGACCCCCACAACCACCGGGCAAGGGTTGTGGGGATGAGGTCCTTGTCCCCATCAACATGTGGACAAAGTGCTTTGGGAGGGACCCCAAAGCACCCTCCCAATGTTGAGGGCATGTGGCCTGGTATGTTTCAGGAGGGGGAGCGCTCTCTCATCCCCTCCCTTTCCTGACCTGCCAGGCTACTTGCTCGGATAAGGGTCTGGTATGGATTTTGGGGGGGACCCATAAGCCATTTTTTTTTTAAATTTTGGCATGGAGTTTCCCTTAATATCCATACCAGACTCAAAGACCTGGTATGGACTGGTGGGGGAACCTACCTTTTTTTCTTTGACTTTTACTCTATTTGCCGGGAACCGGCAATTCATTACAGCCGCGAGCAATTTTAAATGAATTTTTTCCTTTAGAAATGTCACTTTGCTGCGGTACTGTAATAAACACGGGAAAGGTGCTCTACTTTACAGGCATACTATAGACACCCCCAGGCACGATATTTAAAGGAATTTTTCCATTTTTATTGTTTCACTTTAAACATTATTTAAATCACTGCTCCTGAAAAAAATGGCTGTTTCAAAAACATTTTTTTCCAATTGATACATGTCTTCCGGGTGCAGGACCCAGATCCCCATACACTTTTTATGGCAAAGAACTTGCATATAATCCTTCAGTGAGAACTTTGGATTTTGCATGTTCGAGCCCCATTGACTTCCACTATTCCCGCAAATGTGATCTGACAGGCATGTTTGCCAGCAATAGTGCTGCTTTCCATTTGCATTAGCGCCCAGTTTCTGAGAGTTTAAATCTTAATTGGCCTTAATTGCGTGCTATTTTCTGGGACTGCAGGATCATTTTTCGGTGCTATAGTAAATTACCCCGACAGCCTTACTGTTTTATGCTGTTTGACTATCCCCTACTGTGTTTAAACATTTAATCTAAGCATAAAATGTCAAATGGTGTTTACAAAGCAATTCAGCTTACCTTCCCATTGTGGTTGGCAATCTTGGTTGGTTTATTACTTTTCATTAGTTAGTCTGATGTGTCTATATCTAATAATACAGCTCATAAATTATTTTTTTCTTGCATCCGAAGGAAGGTTTAACTCAGAGAAAGGACTAATTAGTTAAAACTTATCACGGGTTCTGTGTTTTGGTGCCTTGGAATTATGTGGTTCTTCTGTTCTGTTTAATTAGTATAAATGCCTTTTTTGTATTATGCTTATTTCAGGTATGTATTTTGTAATTCTAGATGTATAATTTTTTGATGCATTTCATCTTTAACTTTAAAACAGTGTCTAAATGTTAAAAACTTATGAAGATGGTAGACCTTAGATGTCAGTGAAGCTAAACTTCAATTATTCCTTAAAGTGTATTTGTGCTTTTTCAGCCAAACTGAGATAACACCTAATTTATATTTGTTATATGTGCCTATTCACATAGCATAACTAAAAAAATCAGCTTACCTTTTTAGATGCTCCATTCTGGACACCCCAACTAAAACTCTCTATGTAGCTCTCTTTTATGTTTGAGGGAGCTATGTTTTCCATATTAAAGAGTAACTCCACTTTTTTTGAGAAAAAGCATTTCCCTTTGGATTATCTATGTACATTGCAAGAATTTGAACAAACTTTTTTGCAGTTTTCTACCTTTAGTTATTCTGAATAAATAGCTGTTTGTCTGTGTCCACTGTCCATGTTCAAAGTGAAGGAGAATGGGACTGATTTTAGAATCATCAACCAGCTGTTGCACTTGCATGGTTCTAATGAGGAAAGTGCCAGGATATCCATCCCTTTAGATGTTTTTTCCTTTTGGGAGTATCTAACCAACAATAACATTTTTTTTCAGGGGTTGCCCAAAATTTGACTTATTTTCTAATGTATAGTTCTGGAAAAGTCAGTGAGCCAATCACACAAGCAGGTCATGACATTTCTGGGGGGCGTTCTGTGCACCATCTAAGGTGCTGTCCAGGTTGCCATATTGCATTGCATTTTACAGAAAATTACAGCGCTGCAGACTGAAAAAGAAAGGTCATTTTCAAAAACATCCAATTACAATATGACTTGTGTAGCAACTGTATATGCTATATTATTTTTTTATTTGTTATTTTTTCCACAAAAGTGGATTTACCCTTTAACTCTGTCTGTAATGTGCAGGCAGAAATTCATTACCAAGTGTAACCAGATTTTAATATTTGTCTGTCCTACCTTGTGACAAATATAAAGTAGGGTGTAATCGCATACATTTCAGGCATTGAAAAAAAAAATCATTTATTGGTGCATACAGTTTTGCATTCATTTCGGTCTTTTATATGTGCATGGAGTTAACTTTTTAAAAATGCGTGGTTATAATATAAATGCACAATTCACAGTTCTGAACTTAAAGCAAAACTGTATTTTGCCCATGCAGGGCAAATTAACACATTTGCTTCAATCTTTAGAATCAATAGCTCTTTGTGGCTTATGATTTGAGCAACTTGTAGATCCCATAGTGTAAGAGAACTGTCAGAATGCACCCGGCGTGCACACATGTGCATGCGCGCATTCACAGGCATCAGCAGATTTCCCCACGCACCAATGCGCATGCCCCTGTGCGTCGCACTGCGTGCACACGTAGTGGCGCACCTCTGCCACAATTGGCGCCAGACAGCCTATTTAAGGGTTGCTCTGACTTCTGAAAAGTGCTGATTGATCTTCAGCTGTGTCCTGAGATTCTGAACCCTGTTTGTCTGACTTGATTTCCTGTTGCTGGACCCTGGCTTTCCTGACCCTGCTTCTGGACTCTGATTACCGGTTCCTGATTTGGCTTCCAGTTTGACCCTGCTGCTGTTTATGCCTTGGTACCTCGCTGCCTGCCCGTTGCTGAACCCAGGCCTGATGACCTTGCTCCTGTCTCCTGCTTGGCTCCACGCTGTTTCCGATTACCTGTGCTGGCCTTCCATCCTCTCAGCTTTCCTGGTTCCAGTTCTTCACCAGAAACCCTGCCTGCACTTCCATGTCTGCAACACCTTCTGCAAGTTCTGCATGCAGCATTCACAGGCACTCGTGTTCCTCCTGATCCTTGCCACCATCTGTTCCACCTCCAGTGGGGCTTGGGTTGGAGATACAAGAGAGGCCGACCTCGTCATTTCAGACTCCTACCAGGTACGTGACAGTATCAATCAGCCACAAATGGAGTCTGAAAGGGATGTTTCTCCACCAGAGGACATTTACAGATCTATTTCTGTACTATCCAATATTGTGCAGAAGCTACAAGAAAATCTGAGTCGCATGGAAGATCGATTTCCCTATGATAAGAATGTCGCATTGGCCTGTGCTCCGCTTTTGGTCTCTGATTCATATACCCAAACAGAGCCCGGCTTGTTCCAT
This sequence comes from Aquarana catesbeiana, assembly GCF_042186555.1. NCBI lineage: Eukaryota > Metazoa > Chordata > Amphibia > Anura > Ranidae > Aquarana > Aquarana catesbeiana. The sequence goes on along the minus strand of NC_133331.1, from coordinate 182,213,161 downwards.
GAGGCTACTTCTGCTCCTGAACCCAGGGTGCCTATCCCTGAGTGTTTCTCTGGAGATCGCAGTTTTGCACATTCTGGAATTCCTGTGAGCTATATTTCTCCCTGTTACCCCGGACCTTCACGTCTGAAAACATCAAGGTGGGGTTTATCATTACGCTTCTATTGGATGAACCACTTTCCGGGGCTCATCATCTCCGGGAACGACATGACCCTGTCCTGACAACTATGGATTCTTTCTTCTCAGCCATGGCTCAGCTTTATGTAGACCCCTTCTACCAGCAGACTGCCAAACCCATGCTTGGTGAATTACAGCAAGATTCAAGGCCTGCTGAAGAATATGTAACTGACTTTTGTGTCTGGAGTGCAGATACCCAATTGAATCATTCCGCACTTCGCCACTATAAGGGTAAAATGCTTTTAATTCTTAATTGCTTTATAAGGATAAACTGATTTTAATTGATAATTGCTTTTGATTAGTAAGTAGATATATAGAAGCCTAAGTAAGTAGATATATAGAAGCCTGAGTAAGTAGATATAGGAGCCTATGACTTTAAATGAGCTTATAACTTAAAATGAATTTATAACTTCTGTGATATTATCTGTGATATTCTAGCTAGACTTCAACTTCTGCTTTTATTTAGCTACGGAAGCCAGTATATAAAATTAGATGTTAGTTTAAGATAAGTTCTCTTTTTCCCATACATTTGTTTCAGCCACAGACGCCTGACATTTGAATTATTAGATTGAGGTTACACACTTCTCCTCAAAGTGACGCACAAGCTTAGTCTATACAGGATGAGAACCAAGGAAGTGAGCTAAAGAAGGTTATGTGGTAACACACAAGGAGAAGTTATGTTATGATGCTATGACGCTATAATGTATATCTTTAACTTGTACTTTGATTGGTCCACCTACGAGTGGACTTGTATTTTGATTGGTCCACCTACGAGTGGAATACGTGACAGTAACTCTATATCTTCAATGTCCGGGCACCCATTAAATCGTATTCATGATTCACGTACTATCTGTGTATGTGTCTTGTTTACCTCACCGGTGAAGGGGTTGATATCCACACACCCAGTGTCCGAGCCTAGGCTAAGAGGTCCGAAAGAACCGATCCTTACAGAGCTGTTCTATCAATGGGGCTCCACAATAACACCCGTCCTTTTGGACTTGAGCGTAAAAATTACTTCCCAAGTATAATTTTGACCCGCACTAGTCAAACTGCATTCTCTGCTAAAAATTCTACCACAAAGTGAACCAGAGGTGCCCCATGACTGCACCATTTTACTGGAAAAAGTCACATCACCCAGAAGGGATCTCACTGATGTACCGCTTAAAGAGGCAGAGGATGTATTTGTAGATGGTAGTTGTTCCAGGCCCACTGATCACACTTTCCTAACCGGGTACTCTGTTGTACAGCTACCAGATGTGGTTCTGGAGGCTGATGTTATACCTGGAGGGTCTGCACAGGTTGCAGAACTCACAGCTTTAACCCGGGCATGTACCCTCTTTAAGGACAAAGAGGTGAACATATACACAGACAGCAAGTACGCATACGGGGTGGTACACGACTTCGGGGTCATCTGGGCAAATAGAGGGTTTAAAACGGCAGATAACAAAAATATCTCCAACAAAGAGCAAGTCCTGGCATTGCTAGAGGCAATCAAACTACCCCGCAAAATATCCATTGTCAAAGTGAAGGCTCATACCACTGATAAAGGCACCATAGCAAGAGGGAATGCTCTGGCAGACAAAATAGCTAAAGAAGTTGCTCTTAAAGCTCAAATACCAGCCACCCCTACCACTGTATTTTTTCAACAGGATTTCAACTCCCCAGATTTTCCCACCGTAGCTGCTCAAATGCAATCCTCAGCAACAGAAAAAGATGTGACTTACTGGTCACAGCAAGGATTGACCAAAGACCATAATGGTCTCTGGACAAAAGGGAGGGTGATAGGTATCCCCACAGCCAGTGCTCCTCTTCTTCTGTCTTACCTCCATGGCCCTGGTCACATAGGTACAAAACCCCTTTTAAAACTTTATGAGGAACTATTCTGTACATCTGATTCCCATAAACAAGCAGAAACACTAACCCAGAGTTGCCTAACATGTGCCCAGAATAATGTACAAGGAAAAAGATATGGTCTACATGGAGTATTACCTCCACCCTTAGGCCCACTCCAAGACCTTCAGGTAGACTTCACCCATATGCCCACCCAGAGGGGTAACCTCAAGTACCTACTGGTCATTTTGGACAAATGGTCAGGTTGGGTTGAGGCCATACCCACCACAGGGGAAACCGCAAAGATAGCAGCTAGAGGTATACTTAACCACTGGATCACTAGATTTGGGATCCCTCAGAGAATCTGGTCTGACCAAGGTCCGGCCTTCACCTCCGCTGCTACACAAGAGTTGGCCAAAATACTGGGAATTCAATGGAAACTTCACATCCCCTACCACCCCCAGAGTGCAGGAATGGTAGAAAGGATGAACAGGAATATAAAAGACAAATTAAAAAAGGCAACCCAGGGCACTTTAAAGAATTGGATAGATTTCCTGCCCACTGTTCTATTCCAGATTAGAACCACACCCCACTTCTGGTACCAGCTCTGTAAGGATCGGTTCTTTCGGACCTCTTAGCCTAGGCTCGGACACTGGGTGTGTGGATATCAACCCCTTCACCAGTGAGGTAAACAAGACACATACACAGATAGTACGTGAATCATGAATACGATTTAATGGGTGCCCGGACATTGAAGATATAGAGTTACTGTCACGTATTCCACTCGTAGGTGGACCAATCAAAATACAAGTCCACTCGTAGGTGGACCAATCAAAGTACAAGTTAAAGATATACATTATAGCGTCATAGCATCATAACATAACTTCTCCTTGTGTGTTACCACATAACCTTCTTTAGCTCACTTCCTTGGTTCTCATCCTGTATAGACTAAGCTTGTGCGTCACTTTGAGGAGAAGTGTGTAACCTCAATCTAATAATTCAAATGTCAGGCGTCTGTGGCTGAAACAAATGTATGGGAAAAAGAGAACTTATCTTAAACTAACATCTAATTTTATATACTGGCTTCCGTAGCTAAATAAAAGCAGAAGTTGAAGTCTAGCTAGAATATCACAGATAATATCACAGAAGTTATAAATTCATTTTAAGTTATAAGCTCATTTAAAGTCATAGGCTCCTATATCTACTTACTCAGGCTTCTATATATCTACTTACTTAGGCTTCTATATATCTACTTACTAATCAAAAGCAATTATCAATTAAAATCAGTTTATCCTTATAAAGCAATTAAGAATTAAAAGCATTTTACCCTTATAGCCACCAGTTTCGACTAGGACTTTCTGACACCTTAAAGGATGAGCTTGCCAGAGTGGGAGTTCCAGCATCCCTGGAAGACCTGATCGATCTAACCATTCAGATTGATCGGTGATTACACGAAAGGCAATCCGAAAGGTCCAAAAGAACCCTTTCTGTGGTTTAAGGTCTGACATCCAAGCGTCCTCATCTTTTGAATCCCCCAGAAGGAGGGAACGGCATAAGACTCCTCATAGGGGTTTTCGAAGACCACCCCTTTCTCCTGATGAACGCCTTTGTCGATTACAGGATAATCTGTGTCTCTATTGCGGGGAGGCTGGTCACTTTATAAAGACTTGCCCGGCAAAGACACGCAGGTCTTTTTCCCGTCAGCCTCACATGATGCATCTTTCAGGGAAGGACCGGTCTCATGTCTCTCTTTCCATTATGCTCCAGTTTTCTGAAAAGACTGTTCCTGTACTTGCAATCATAGACTCTGGGGCCTGTAGTTGTTTTGTGGACTCTGCATTTGCTTCTCTCCATCAGCTGCCTGTATGTGCCAATAAGCAGGAATTCCATGTTCATCTGGCTGACGGTTCCGGCATTAAATCAGACCCAGTTACCCAAGAGACTTTACCTATTTTCTGCCAGACTTCTTCTGGCCACCACATTAACTGGCTTATCAGAGACATCTCCTTCTCTTCTGAATACTGCCAGATTCACTGCCTACCTGAAAAGACTTTCAATAGCACACCCCTCCTGGGTATCCTCCCTGACCATGAAACCTCTAATTTGGTCCCTGCTGCCTATCACAAATATCTGGATGTATTTAACAAAAAAGGAGCGGACACTCTTCCTCCCCATAGAACATATGATTGTCCTATTGAACTTTTACCAGGGGCCGAGATCCTATTTGGACGAATTTATCCCCTCTCTGAGCCTGAACTAGAAGCCCTGCGGATTTATATCAATGAAAGCCTTGTAAAACAGTTCATCCAGCCCTCCACTTCACCAGCAGGGGCCGGTATTTTCTTTGTTGAAAAGAAAGACCATACCCTGAGGCCCTGTGTGGACTATCGTAACCTTAACAGGGTCACTGTTAAAAACCGGTACCCGCTGCCTCTGATCCCTGAACTTTTTCAAAGTCTGCTTGGGGCACGAGTGTTCTCCAAATTGGATCTGAGAGGTGCTTATAATCTTGTCAGAATCAGGGAGGGAGATGAATGGAAGATGGCCTTCCGAACACGCTTCGGTCATTTTGAATATCAAGTCATGCCATTTGGACTCTGCAATTCCCCAGCCACATTCCAACATCTGGTGAATGGCGTTTTTCGGGACTTCCTAGATTTATTAGTCATCGTGTATTTGGATGACATCCTTATATTCTCTGAAACCCTAGAATCCCATAGGACTCATGTAAAGACAGTACTGGGTCAGCTGAGGGAACACAGCCTTTACGTAAAGGCTGAGAAATGTGACTTTGAAAAGCCAACCATACATTTCCTGGGACTTGTCATCTCTGCTGACGGTATCTCCATGGACCCACGGAAAGTCACTTCCGTCCTGGAATGGCCTGCCCCTGCTGACAGGAAAGCTGTTCAGAGATTTGTGGGATTTGCCAACTTTTACAGAAAATTTATCAAGAACTTTTCTGGCATCATCACTCACATCACTCAGTTAACAAAAGTAGCATGTTCCTTTCCGATGGACCCCTGAAGCTCAAACAGCTTTTGAACAATTAAAAACTTTATTCACGTCAGCTCCTATCTTGAAACATCCAGATCCATCCTTAGCCTACGTTTTGGAGGTGGATGCCTCTGAGAGTGCACTGGGGGCTAGTTTGTCTCAACGCCAAGGTCCCAAATTTTTGCTCCATCCTGTGGTCTTTTTCTCTAAGAAATGAAATCCTTCCGAAAGGAACTATGATGTTGGAGACCGAGAATTGCTGGCAATCAAAGCTGCGCTTGAAGAATGGCTCTATCTCCTGGAAGGAGCAGCTCACCCCATCCTCATCTTCACGACCATAAAAATCTCGAGTACTTGAGGACGGCTAGACGACTGAGACCCCAGCAGGCAAGGTGGGCACTTTTCTTCTTTCATTTTATGTTCCATATAACTTATCGTCCTGGCTCAAAGAATGGTAAACCGGATGCCTTGTCCTGCATGTTCAGCGACCCGGTGGTATCCTCAGAACCTGATAGTATTCTACCAGCCAAAAATTTTTTGCTTCTTCAGATGGATTTGATGTCTCAGATAAAAGCAGATGTGGTAAACCAACCACCTTCCAAATATCTGGCTCTTCAATTGAGGGATGGTCTGTACTTTCATAAGAAGCAAATCTTTATCCCTGAGCACTTCAGAGTTGCTGTCCTGAGGCGATGTCATGACCACCCCTTAGCGGGCTTCTTTGGGATTCGCAAGACGGCCGATCTGATCTCCCATACATTCTGGTGGCCAGACTTGATGCAAGACTGCAAAAGATATGTTAACTCTTGTGTGACATGCCTTCGGAATAAGACGGACAGAGCCAGAACTTGGGGCCTACTTGAGCCACTCCCTGTACCTGAGAAACCATGGAGCATGATCTCCATGGATTTCATCGTGGAGCTCCCCCCATCCAAAGACTTCACCACCGTGTTTGTTGTGGTGGATTGCCTGACCAAGATGGCCCATTTTGTACCCCTACAAGGAACTCCTTCGGCCACAGAGACCATCTCAGCTTTTATCAAGGAGATTGTAAGGTTACATGGTGCCCTGATAGCATCATCTCTGATCGTGGGGTGCAGTTTACGTCTAGATTTTGGAGGACATTATGCCAAGCACTGAACATTGAACTCTGTCTCTCCACAGCCTACCATCCACAAACTAATGGACAGACTGGAAGAACCAATCAAACCCTTGAGCAGTACCTACGGCGCTTTTCCTCTTTTGCACAGGATGACTGGCTATCACTTCTCCCACTGGCAGAATTTTCATACAATAATTTCATCCACTCTGCAACCAAGCAATCACCCTTTTTTGCCAATTATGGGTACCACCCCTCTTTCTTACCTGAGCTAGCCATTGAATCATCTGTACCTGCTGTACAAGACAGATTAAACTTCCTCAGTACTAATAACCAATTACTGCAAGATACAGTCTCCAAGACTCAGGCAAGCAATAAACAGTTCTTTGACAAGAAGAAGAGAGGTAATCTGAACCTTAAAAGTGGAGACAAGGTCTGGCTTTCCACAACAAACTTGAAACTGAGCTGTCCTTCAAGAAAACTTGGCCCAAAATCTTTGGGACCCTTCCCAGTCAAAAGGAAAAATAATGCAGTAGCATTCGAGTTGGTGTTACCCACGAATCTAAAGATCCACCCTGTATTCCATGTCTCTTTGTTGAAACCAGCTGTACCAAATCTATTTCCAGATCGAGTTTCTGAATTTCCTCCTCCAGTGCTCATCGAAGGGAATGAGGAATTTGAGGTGGAAGCCGCGTTGGACTGTAGAAAAAGGCATAACCAAACACAGTTCCTCATTAAATGGAAAGGCTATGGGTCGGAAGAGAATTCCTGGGAACCAGCTTCAGATGTGCATGCTCCCAAACTAGTGCAAGCCTTTTTCAACGCCACCCAGAGAAAAGACATTGAAGGACATCACACAGACAGCTTGTCTGCATGAAGATTAAAATGCATAAATTCTGTTATATAAGGGACATTAGATAAAAGAAAAAAAAAAGCAGAATTGAAATACTACTTTGTGCAAAATGGATGAATTGTAATGTTTTTTGTATATCCTATAACACAATTCTTATTTCTGAGACATTGTATTACTTTTTTGATCTAAAATGTATGTGTCATATATACATTATCTCACAAAAGTGAGTACAGCCCTCACATTTTTGTAAATATTTTATTATATCTTTTCATGTGAGAACACAGAAGAGATGACACTTTGCTTCAATGTAAAGTAGCGAGTGTACGGCTTGTATAACAGTGTAAATTTGCTGTCCCCTCAAAATAATTCAACACACAGCCATTAATGTCTAAACCGCTGGCAACAAAAGTGAGTACACCCCTAAGTGAAAATGTCCAAATTGGCCCCAATTAGTCATTTTCCCTCCCCGGTGTCAAGTGATGCGTTAGTGTTATAAGGTCTCAGGTGTGAATGGGGAGCAGGTGTGTTAAATTTGGTGTTATCACTCTCACTCTCCAATACTGGTCACTAAAAGTTCAACATGGCACCTCATGGCAAAGAACTCTCTGAGGATCTGAAAAAAAAGAATTGTTGCTCTATATAAAGATGGCCTAAGCTATAAGGAGATTGTCAAGACCCTGAAATTGAGCTGCAGCATGGTGGCCAAGACCCTACAGTGGTTTAACAGGACAGGTTCCACTCAGAACAGGCCCTGCCATGGTTGACTAAAGAAGTTGAGTGCACATGCTCAGCATCAGATCCAGAGGTTGTCTTTGGGAAATAGATGTATGAGTGCTGTCAGCATTGCTGTAGAGGTTGAAGGGGTGGGGAGTCAGCCAGTGCTCAGGCATTGGCACCAATGACAAAGTCAGACGCAGATGGAGTGTCCTAAAGAATGATTTTAGGGACTTAGGAGCTAAATTGAGGAAAAGGACCTCCAAGGTACCTCGAGCCACATCAGAAAGGCAAAGGGAGATTAGGGAAGTAAACAAGTGGCTGAGGAGCTTTAAATTAGGTGACGGGAGGGGGGGTCCAGAGGTAGAGATAGTCAGCGCGGAACATATTCCAGAGGGTAGTTGGGGGCATTAGTGGTAGGTTGACTAAAACACACAAGGTAAGTATAGTAACAAGTCATATTTGCAATCTCAGGACACCCAATAAGAGGATAGTATGCGACCGGTCTAAACTACGTGGCATGTTCACCAATGCCAGGAGCCTGGCGAACAAGATGGGAGAATTAGAGATACTGTTGTACGAGGAGGATATAGATTTTGTGGGAATTTCGGAGATTTGGTTCAACAGCTCTCATGATTGGCTGGCAACCATTATCGCAGGGATAGAGAGGGTAAAAAGGGGGAGGGGTATGCCTGTATATCAAGAATAATGTACAAGTGAAAGTGAGAGAGGCCATCACTAAGGGAGCTAGGGAGGGGGTGGAACCCTTATGGGTAGAGCTCCAAAGAGATGAAACTGAGGGGAAAATAATACGCGAGTATGCTATAGGCCCCCTAACCTGAGGGAGGAGGGGGAGACAGACCTACTATCACAATTTGGATTAGCAGCAAGGAGGGGAAGTGTCATCATAACGGGGGATTTTAATTATCCAGACATAGACTGGGGGGAAGGAACCGGGCATTCGTCTAAGGCTCGCCAGTTCCTAAATGTCTTGCAGGACAATTTCATGGGTCAGATGGTAGACGTACCAACTGGAAACAAAGCATTACAAGACCTACTGATTACCTTTAATACAGACCTGATCATGGATCTGAAAATAAGGGGCAATTTAGGAAACAACGATCATAGGTCAATTAGCTTCAGTATAAATCACACAAATAGGAAACATAAGGTGAATACAAAGACACTGAATTTCAAAAGAAGCAACTTCCCTAAATTACGAACCTTGCTAGAAGATATAAATAGGGATAGAATCTTAGGAACAAAGAACACAGAGGAGAGATGGGTTTGCTTTAGGAGCATAATAAATAAGGGCATGAGCAAGTGCATCCCATTGGGTAATACATTTAACCACTTGCTTACTGGGCACTTAAACCCCCTCCTGCCCAGACCAATTTTCAGCTTTCAGCGCTGATGCATTTTGAATGACAATTGCTCTGTCATACAACACTGTAGCCAAATGAAATTGTTATCATTTTTTTCCCAGAAATAGAGCCTTCTTTTGTTGGTATTTGATCACCTTTGCAGTTTTTATTTTTTGTTAAAAAAAATTTAAAAAGACCGAATTTAAAAAAAAATATATATATTTTTTAATATTTTGTTATAAAATTTTGCAAACAGGTAATTTTTCTCCTTCATTGATGTATGCTAATGAGGCTGCACTGATGGGCACTGATAGGCTGCACTGATGGGCTGCACTGATGGGCACCGTTGGGCTGCATTGATGGGCACTGATAAGGAAGCACTGGTGGGCACTGATAGGCAGCACTGGTGGGCACTGATAGGTAGCACTGGTGTGCACTGAGAGGTGACACTGAGAGGTGGCACTGATGGGTGGCACTGAAGGGCATTGATAGGTGGCACTGGTGGGCATTGAGAAGTGGCACTAATAGGTGGCACTGGTAGCTGGCAGTGATGGGCACTGATAGGTGGTAGTGATGGGCACTTATGGGTGGCAATAATGGGCACTGATTGGCAGGTCCGTGCTGTGGCCATCATTTGGCTATAGCGTGGACACCAAGTGGTTAAAAGAGCGAACAAAAGTCCTGGATGGCTTAACTCCAGTGTAAAAATGCATATAAAAGCAAAGGAGAAGGCCTTCAAAAAATACAAGGGTGAGGGATCATCATCAGCAATCAGACTTTACAAAAATTGCAACAAGAAATGTACGGGTGCAATTAGGGTGGCTAAGATAGAACACGAAAAACACATAGCGGAGGAGAGCAAAAAAAATCCCCAAAAATTCTTTAAGTATATAAACAGTAAAAAAGGGAGGACAGACCATATTGGCCCCATAAAAAAATAAGGAAGGAAATCTGGTTACAAAGGATGGGGAGATGTCAAAGGTATTGAATTGATTCCTCTCCTCAGTCTTCACAAGGGAATTGGGGGTAACCAAAACTGCAGTGTTTATCCTCATGACACATCACAGGAAGCACCCTTATGGCTCACAGAGGAAATAATCAGAGATAGACTTGGAAAACTTAACATTAATAAGTCACCAGGAGCAGATGACTTGCACCAAGGTCCTTAGGGAACTCAGTCAACTAATTGCCAGACCACTGTACCTAATTTTTACTGACCGTCTACTAACTGGAATGGTACCAGCTGATTGGAGAAAAGCCAATGTAGCTCCAATATTTAAAAAAGGGCCAAAATACATCCCTGGGAATTACAGACCAGTTAGCCTAACATCAATAGTATGCAAGCTCCTCCTTCAGGTCTGGTATGGATTTTAAGGGGAACCCCGCGCCAAAATAAAAAAAAAATGGCGTGGGGTCCCCCCAAAAATCCATACCAAACCCTTATCCGAGCACGCAACCTGGCAGGCCGCAGGAAAAGAGGGGGGGACGAGAGAGCGCCCTCCCTCCTGAACCGTACCAGGCCACAGGCCCTCAACATTGGGAGGGTGCTTTGGGGTAGCCCCCAAAACACCTTGTCCTCATGTTGATGGGGACAAGGGCCTCATCCCCACAACCCTTGCCCAGTGGTTGTGGGGGTCTGCGGGCAGGGGGCTTATCGGAATCTGGAAGCCCCCTTTAACAAGGGGACCCCCAGATCCCAGCCCTCCCCCCTGTGTGAATTGGTAAGGGGGTACAAAAGTACCCCTAACATTTCACCGGGCAAGGGTTGTGGGGATGAGGCCCTTGTCCCCATCAACATGGATACAAGGTGTTTTGGGGGGCTACCCCAAAGCACCCTCCCAATGTTGAGGGCATGTGGCCTGGTACGGTTCAGGAGGGGGTGCCACTCTCTTGTTCCCCCCTCTTTTCCTGCAGCCTGCCAGGTTGTGTGCTCGGATAAGGGTCTGGTATAGATTTTGAGGGGGACCCCACGCCATTTTTTTTTTTTAAATTTTGGCCGGGGTTCCCCTTAATATCCATACCAGACCTGAAGGGCCTGGTATGGAATTTAGGGGGACCCCCACATCATTTTATGGGGTCAATAAGACCCCATATCTCACCACTAGGCTGGGAAGCCTGAAATAAAAAAAAATAATAAAACGATCACCGCTTCCCAGCTGAATCGGCGCCGTTTTTTTGAATGGAGAGGCCGGGCGTCATAACATCGCGCCCGGCCTCCGATGATCATAGAGACTCCGGTGACCATCTGGTCCGCCGGAAATCTCTATGATCTACATCCGGTGCCGGCGGATCCGCTCTCCGCCTCACCGATCGTAACGGTGAGTCGGAGCAAGCACCGGAGGGCGGCGGGAGGGGGGGACATCCCCTCTCGCCTCCCATAGGAATGATCAAGCAGTGGAATGGCCGCTATGATCATTCCTATGGTGTAGAGATTCGCCGGCTGAAACTGGCACTATCTGAATGATGTCTGTAACTACAGGCATCATTCAGATATACCCACCCAAAGCCCAGGACGTCATATGACAGTGGGCGGGAGGGAAGTGGTTAATCATGGAGAGGTTTAGTGGTTGAAATGAGTCCCTTTTCGGTAAATAAGAAGGAAGGTGAATTTAAGTATGTTTTTTCTGAAGATATCAGACAGCATTTGATAAAGGATGACCATCTTTTTTTTTAATTTGTTATTGGAACATTGTTTTGGATCATGGCATCCAATTTTTCTTGACATAGCAGGGTTTAGAGACTTCTTATCTTTTCGGATACTGTCGGAGGTGTGGGAGAGATCCAATGGTTGAAGATGTTCCTGTGGGCTATAAGTAGCATCAAGAGGGTCCATTGAAGATTTTATTGGGGTATTATGTTGGAGGAAACTGGGGATTTGTTTTTTGTTGGTGGGTATCCAAACAAAAGAAGCATAGGGTCTTTCTCGGGTTGGAAATTAGTCACTTCTTGTATGAACTTAAGGATTGTGGACCAGTAGATGTTGATCCATGGAAAAGCCAGAGGCAGTGGAGTAGAGATGGTTTGTGAAGTGAACACCATGGCCAGGAAGCTCCTGTGGTGGAGGGGTGCTTTGATGAAAATGGGTAGTAGGCCCTGTGCATCAGTTTGAATTGAGTTTCCCTCCAGGATTCATTTAGTATAATGTTTCTGGTGATCCTGTAGCCCATTAGGATGTTATTCTATGTTGGCTTGAGGTGTTGTGTATGGGTTTTGTAAATTTCCCGTTTAGAGGGTGATAGATGTCTGTGATAGAGTGTCTATGTTCCGCAAGTAGCTTGTCCAAGAAAGATTGCTGGAATCTGATGTTTTTCTTGTAGCAGGGGCCTGATATCCCTAACTTTTGCATCACTAAGGATAGCCATTGAAAACTAACATTGTCAAAAGCCTTTTCGGCATCTAGGGTAATGATTGCTACATCTTCAAGGCGGTGTTGTTTTGCATATTCTAAGGTGGCTAGGACTTTTCTCAGGTTGGATGAAACTGACCTACCCTTGGTGAACCCTGACTACGCATGATGGATAAGAGATGGCATAATATTTGCTAATTGGGAGGCTATTATCTTACAGAGTATTTTGGAGTCTATGTTTAGCAATGAAATTTGGCGGTATGACCCTGGGTGCTTTGGGTCCTTTCCTTTTTTGGCAATCAGCTTTATGTTTGCTTGATGTCGGAAGATATGGTCCCCATCCCATATTAAGTTGTAGACTGTTAATAGAGAGAGGGTGATTTTCTCTTTTGGTATTTTATAAAATTCGGGTGTGTACCCATCAGGGCCTGGGGCTTTTTTCCATTTCTCAGGCCGTTAAGATGAAATCATGGCTTCCATTTTAGTGATTGGGGTGTTTAAAGTTTTAAGTAGATCTGGGTTAATCTACACTATACACTAAAATAGTGTATGGGGTAGTGTGCGGAATTTACTTGTGTTAAATGACCGATGATCAAATTCAGGTGAAGTAGTTCAAGTTTCTGATTTTGTGGCTGGAGGAACCATCCTTTCTTACGAAAGTAGGGAATATAGAAAAAGAAGAAGGAAAATAAAGAGAATAGACTAACCTTGAGAAACAAAAAAGTTCACGTTTTTCCATATGCAATTTCACCACCGGTTAAACCTCTACCCCGCAGGCCAGAAAAATGTAGGATTGAGATTGGGCTCTACTCCACAGACAAAGTGGTAGGTTAATGAGTGGTCATCCACGCTGGACTTGTGAATTCCCTTATTGGGTAGAACAAGTGGTGAAGAGGCATATTTACCTCTCCTGAGGGAAGAAACATGGTGAGGTCTGGTGGCAAAAATCATAACTGAGAACAGATCATACATTGATGAAACAGCACATGAATCTATTAAAACACCTAAAAAAAAAAAAGAACAATAACGAGAAAAAAACTCAACTGACAGGTAGCATGTGATAGCTCTAGGTTCATACTTTGTTGTCTGTCCTAGAGGCTATAGACTCCTGGAAAGCAGGAGCTCAAAAGAGCCAGAGCGAGATTTCAGCGGTGAGCAGGCTGATCAATTGAGGAGGTGGGCTTTAGACGTTTTGGAGGCTGCATTATGTTTTAGATGGGGTTTTCCTGGGTGAGAGAGAAAGTGAGCGCAGAAAGGCATTTGCCTTTTCCAGAGATTGAAAGGTCAGCTGTTCCAAATCGGGGACTTGCAGGCGAAGAATTGCAGGTTAGGCTAAAGTGAAACGGACGCTTCTTTTGTATAGCTTTGCACACACGGGTTGGAATTCCTTGCGTTTGCGGGATACCTGCACCGAATAGCCCACGAAGATGAGTAGCTTGTGACCCTCTATCACCACCAGCGCGCTTTCTGAAAGCGCTGCAAAATGTCCTTGTGGTCGGCATAGTTAAGATATTTTGCTATGATTGGTCTTGGGTGCTTGCAATCATTTGCTGGGGTTCCGATCCGGTAAGCCCTTTCCACGGTGCATCTGCGATTTAAACCAAGGGCTTCTGGAAGGGCGGAGGTGCATAGATCTAGGAGTGAGCCATGTTTGTGTGGTATTCAGGGAGGCAGATTATCCTCAGATTGTTCCATCTGGAACTATTCTCCAGGTCCTCCATTCGATCATGCATATGTTGCTGAGCTTGGGTGTATTTTTCCATGGCTGCTTTCATATTATATTGGTCATCTTCTATTGAAGATCCGCTGTTCAGTTTCAGTCAACCTCTTTAAGTGTTCTCCAAGCTCTTTCTGCAGCTACATTATGCCTGCTGATACCACTCTGTCTACTGCGGCTGTGATGGTGGGGGAAAGCAGAGCTGCCACCGCCTAAGTGATCTATCATAGGAGTTATGTGTCTCCTGGTTCCCCATCCCACTAGCTTCCATCTCCTCATAGGGAGTCTCCCATTCACTGAGGTTACATGTGTTCTGTGGCTGATGTTCGCTCTGTTGTGAGATGAGGCAGGTGCTGCGGCGGCCATCTTAGGTTTCCCTGGAGCTCCTGAGGGATAAGTGTCCCTCGATCGATTACTGGAGCGAGATTGCGGCTGTGTGAGGTACCGCTCCATCCACGGCAATGCTGGGAGGTTAAAATGATCTATCAATGGGTCCGCGCTTCAGGATTTTTAAAACACTGCTGCCCCCCAATATAAGTAGGGAACACCTCAGTGATACCCCAAAAGGTTAAAAAACAGAATATAGGGGATGGCGCTGTGTAGAGTGTGAATGTTAAAGTGCCAAGTGCTGTGATGCGTAGTAAAATCCTACCTCAATACCCGAAAATTGAAAGATATGTAATCAATATAAATAAATTAAAAAAATGTAAATTGATCAAGAATTAGCCAATATTGTGGGGTGATATATCATTAATGGAATTGCAAGTAATGCTGTACATTAAACAAAATCAATCCTTAAAAAATGTGAAAAAATGTGAAATTAAAAATAGCAGATATAGATTGGTTGTCAAACCACAGTGCAACCCACACAGTACAATAATGTGCAAAAAAAATTGAAAACAATCTGATATATAGAAATGTGTACATAAAAAGGTTAATTCATCACAAAAATTAAAATTAAAAAATATTCAAAAAAACAGACAATATTCAAAAAAATATATATATCTAGTCCCAACTGCTGTATAGTGCAAAAAGTTCAAAATAGTGATATAATTGCAGTGTAATAAATCGTGTAGCGTCTTTCCCAGACGATTATTATTCTTTAACAATGGAGAACCCTGCAGTAATTTTTTGGCAATTTCCCCCAATGTGATTGCACTCACCGGAGCTCCCTGCCCCTGCAGGGGTATGAGCGTAAATCCTCAGCCTTTAATCGCCCCGATCTCCCTAGTGCCAGTACTCTTCAACTCAGCCCAATCCAGGAGAACCACTTGTTGAGAAGGGAGGGAGGACTCACTGTCCTTTGCTGTAGCACAGATCCCAGCCAGGCATCCACTTTCATGTATTTAGGTAAAAAATAAAAAAGATTCCTTCATAGCGTAACTTTGTTTCTAATAAATATTTTATTTATATATTACAGTCCCATGACTGAATCCATTTAAGCAAATGTAAACCGAATAAAAATGAAATAGAAATGACAGAGAGGGAGCTCGCAGGCTCACACGGTCCGGGGACGCAGAGCTACTGAAAAAAACTACCGCTTGCGTTCCACCAGCCTAGTATCCGGAACCACAGGTATGCGGAAGTGACGTTGTGCGTGCCAAGATAGTCCCGCCTTACGCGTTTCATCATACGGACGTCATCGGAGGCGTGGACATCTCGGCCCTCACAACGTCTTTTATTCAGGTGTAGTCGTCGCTGCGGCCAATCACCTCCTGGATGTTACAATCACAAGCCGGCAGTGTAAATTAGCATCTCTGTTGCTGGGAAGATTTGAACATACGCCAAATGGGTAAATGGGAGAAGACATCCCAGACACATGTTAAAGGCCTTTGATGGCCCTCTAGTGGTATAAAGCGGCGTTGTTTTATACAGCAGCAGCAACGACAAACTCCTTGCAACCCAGCTAATAAATAACACCAATTAATATCCTGATATCTGTTACAATAAATGCCTATAAAAAAACTTCATAGCGAACACTGTATATATTAATATATTAATAATCCCAAGAAAGATGGAATATATAGGAAAAAATGTGAACAATAAAATAAAAATAGAAAAAAATATAAAATCAGAAACCTATTTATTCCATACCAAATAAAAATGAATAAAAATAGAAAAAAAAAATATATATATAAAATCAGAAACCTATTTATTCCATTAGTTACAAATATTAAAATAAATGAAAGGAATAAAGACAAACATAAAGATAAAAAATTAAAATTAGTTTAAAATTAAATGGTTACCAGCGTGTAAGTAAGCCATTAAATAAAATAGAGAAAATGTACATGTATAAAGTGACTAGAGGTTAAAGGAAGTGTATTTAGTGGCCTTGCGTAACTAATTTATAAATTAAAAACTATTACCAAAATTATGCTCTATGTATATGGGTCCCAGTTCTAATAGCCGGGGATCACCTGCATTATATCCAGGACATTAATGGAGAAAATGATACATTACATAAAAGCCAAAGGGGCATGATGTTAATATCTAAAATCATAAATTGAGGACATTAATGAAAGATATTAGAATATGGAAGCCAATCATATTTACTTAACTTATTTCATTAGGGGGAAATATATATATGATGAGGACACTGTTAAGGAGTGGAGATCTATTGGTCATATAGAGCCTAATTATTTTTAAAATTAGAGTAAAATTGTGAATGAAAGAAAGCGGTATATATGGAAGGCCTGGGAGAAGGTCCTTTGATGTGTAAACAATCTACATTAAACCAGAACCAGCTCAGAACTGCAGATGATTCATTAACGGTGATACCTATCACTCATTACTAAGATATCACGACCTTCACAGATAAGACCCAATTAACGCTCATTATTTTTAAAAATTAGATAAAAAACAATTGAGGTCTATATCCACATTCAGTCCTTTCCGAACCAGGCTGTCTAAGCGGTATATCCACCTGGTTTTGTTCTGGGACACTTTTATTCTTTTGTTACCACCCCTCCAATAATCTTTAATCACATCGATACCATAAAAAATCAGTCCTGTGGGGTCCCTATTATGAAATTCATCAAAGTGCCTCGAAAGATTGTGTTTTGGGAATCCTTTTTTGATATTATTAATATGTTCCCTAATCCTGACGAACAGAGGCCTAGTAGTTCTTCCCACATACTGTAATCGGCAAGGGCATTCGATCACATATGTTACGTGGGTGCTATCACAAGTTATCAGTTCCCTAATCTGGTACTCCTTCCCAGATCTAGATTTAAAAGATAATTTTTTCTTTGGCTGTTTTTTGCTTACCCTACAGGGAAGGCATTTTTGGCATCTGAAAAAGCCTTTCATTTCAGGGAACAATTTTATTGTCTTGGGTGGATCGATCACGTTGTGTACCAATTTATTCCTCAAATTGGGAGCCTTTCTGTAAATGAACCTTGGCTTTTTCGAGAGTAACCCCGCCAGGACCCTATCTGATTTTAAAATCGGCCAATATTTCCTGAAGATATGTTCGACTGTACGGTATTGGTTGTTAAATCCTGTGATAAAGGCCATTTCCATCCCAGTGGAGTTGTTATCTTTATCCTTTTTTCTCAGTAGGGAATCCCGGTTCAAATCGCCTATCTCCATTTTTTGCTTCATTAATGATTCCTTTTGGTACCCTTTATCGATGAATTTCCCAATCAAAGTATCAGCTTGTGTGTGGTAATCCTCCATTCTATGGCAGTTCCTTCGCAGTCTCATCAGTTGACCTTTCGGGATGTTCTCTTTCCATATGGGGTGATGACAACTGGAGGTTGGAATATAACCATTGCGATCAGTTTTTTTTAAAAAAGTTCTAGTATGCAGTTCATTGTTCTCCTTAAAAATTTGTACATCTGAGTATTCTATCTCCACTCCTTAACAGTGTCCTCATCATATATATATTTCCCCCTAATGAAATAAGTTAAGTAAATATGATTGGCTTCCATATTCTAATATCTTTCATTAATGTCCTCAATTTACGATTTTAGATATTAACATCATGCCCCTTTGGCTTTTATGTACCATTTTCCCCATTAATGTCCTGGATATAATGCAGGTGATCCCCGGCTATTAGAACTGGGACCCATATACATAGAGCATAATTTTGGTAATAGTTTTTAATTTATAAATTAGTTACGCAAGGCCACTAAATACACTTCCTTTAACCTCTACTCACTTTATACATATACATTTTCTCTATTTTATTTAATGGCTTACTTACACGCTGGTAACCATTTAATTTTAAACTATTTTTAATTTTAATTTTTTATCTTTATGTTTGTCTTTATTCCTTTCATTTATTTTAATATTTGTAACTAATGGAATAAATAGGTTTCTGATTTTATATATTTTTTATATATTTTTTTTTTTTCTATTTTTATTCATTTTTATTTGGTATGGAATAAATAGGTTTCTGATTTTATATTTTTTTCTATTTTTATTTTATTGTTCACATTTTTTCCTATATATTCCATCTTTCTTGGGATTATTAATATATTAATATATACAGTGTTCGCTATGAAGTTTTTTTATAGGCATTTATTGTAACAGATATCAGGATATTAATTGTTGTTATTTATTAGCTGGGTTGCAAGGAGTTTGTCGTTGCTGCTGCTGTATAAAACAACGCCGCTTTATACCACTAGAGGGCCGTCAAAGGCCTTTAACATGTGTCTGGGATGTCTTCTCCCATTTACCCATTTGGCGTATGTTCAAATCTACCCAGCAACAGAGATGCTAATTTACACTGCCGGCTTGTGATTGTAACATCCGGGAGGTGATTGGCCGCAGCGACGACTACACCTGAATAAAAGACGTTGTGAGGGCCGAGATGTCCACGCCTCCGATGACGTCCGTATGACGAAACGCATAAGGCGGGACTATCTTGGCACGCACAACGTCACTTCCGCATACCTGTGGTTCCAGATACTAGGCTGGTGGAACGCAAGCGGTAGTTTTTTTCAGTAGCGCTGCGTCCCCGGACCGTGTGAGCCTGCGAGCTCCCTCTCTGTCATTTCTATTTCATTTTTATTCGGTTTACATTTGCTTAAATGGATTCAGTCATGGGACTGTAATATATAAATAAAATATTTATTAGAAACAAAGTTACGCTATGAAGGAATCTTTTTTATTTTTTACCTAAATACATGAAAGTGGATGCCTGGCTGGGATCTGTGCTACAGCAAAGGACAGTGAGTCCTCCCTCCCTTCTCAACAAGTGGTTCTCCTGGATTGGGCTGAGTGGAAGAGTACTGGCACTAGGGAGATCGGGGCGATTTAAGGCTGAGGATTTACGCTCATACTCCTGCAGGGGCAGGGAGCTCCGGTGAGTGCAATCACATTGGGGGAAATTGCCAAAAAATTACTGCAGGGTTCTTCCTTGTTAAAGAATAATAATCGTCTGGGAAAGACGCTACACGATTTATTACACTGCAATTATATCACTATTTTGAACTTTTTGCACTATACAGCAGTTGGGACTAGATATATATATTTTTTTGAATATTGTCTGTTTTTTTGAATATTTTTTAATTTTAATTTTTGTGATGAATTAACCTTTTTATGTACACATTTCTATATATCAGATTGTTTTCAATTTTTTTTGCACATTTTTGTACTGTGTGGGTTGCACTGTGGTTTGACAACCAATCTATATCTGCTATTTTTAATTTCACATTTTTTCACATTTTTTAAGGATTGATTTTGTTTAATGTACAGCATTACTTGCAATTCCATTAATGATATATCACCCCACAATATTGGCTAATTCTTGATCAATTTACATTTTTTTAATTTATTTATATTGATTACATATCTTTCAATTTTCGGGTATTGAGGTAGGATTCTACTACGCATCACAGCACTTGGCACTTTAACATTAACACTCTACACAGCGCCATCCCCTATATTCTGTTTTTTAATGCTGGGAGGTTGTGTGAAGGTTTTCTAGTGGGGGCAGAGCTGCCCCAAAGGTTTAATATAACGGTTTCTCTGCGAGCTGGAGCAGAGCCACCGGTCTCCCTGACCCTAACATATGGCGCCAGAACCAGAAGTGATTTTTTTTTTTCTATGTATGCCTACTCATTTTTATGGGAGGGTATCTGAAGGTCCTTTCATTTTAGAGGAGGTGTCTAGATTCTGACTAGCCCCCTGCAAACCCCCACATTCCCAGTTCCATACACTATGTTTACAAACAGAACAATGCTGCTGGAAAATGTAATTTGGGTTCAGCAATTTATCCACTTCCAGCCCACAATGTAATGAGGATGGGCGGCCCCTAAAGGCACGTTAACGTACTGGCAGGTCACTGCCTGTTTACGGGTTTAGTGTGGACACATACACAACCACCCTCCCACCGCCACCAATTGTGATTGTACACAGTGGGAGTTTGTCAACAGGCCTGTGCCAATGATTCATGACAGGGACCTGTTGATCGGCCATGTCCAATTACAGTCCAGAGCCCTGTGTTTACAATCAAAGAAGGAACAATCTCTCTGTTTCTTCTTCCTGCAAAGAGAAAAGAAACAAAGAGATCTTTAGTAAAAAGCATCACCCATTACACAAATAAACACTTGTTAGGCACACATTTAACCCCTCAATTACCTGACATGTTAACCACTTCCCAGCCAGTGTCATTAGTACAGTCCCATTACAAGTCGCTGACCCCTACCAGTAGCAGTATAAAAAAATAAAAATTTTAGTATGTATACCATAGTTTGTAGACACTATAACTTTCACACAAACCAATCAATATACTTATTGGGTTTTTTTTTTTTTTACCACAGACATGTAGCAGAATACATTTTGGCCAACATTTGATTTTTTTTCAAAAAAATGTATTGGATATGTTTTATATATAGCAGAAAGTAAAAAATATTGTTTTTTTTTTTTCAAAATTTTTGGTCTTTTTTCATTTAAATAATAATATCATTAAATATCAAATTCCACCAAAGAAAGCTCTATTTGTATGAAAAAGATTATATAAATTTTATATTGGATACAGCATTGCATGACCGCTCAATTTGCCTGGTGGTTAAATGGTATTTTCTTTCTCTTTTTAAATATCACTTTTGCTGTAATACACCCTGCAGTTGCACCAGAATTCTAACTCCAGCTTTGATTTAATTTGAAATAGTTTGCTTGGACCAAGCTGGTCCAAACAAGCTATTTCCTTCACTAACACATGGGCCTATGGTGTATAAACTGTATACCATATAGCATTAGCTACATATGGTATACAGCATTGTGTTCCAGCATTGATAAAGGAACTTCCTGTCCCATTCATGGAACAAAATTGAAACAGGCTGAGTGCTGCTCAGCCATATACAGGAAGCTTTGTATTTTTATGAATACAAGGCTTTGTTTTATCAGCTGAGGTGGAAATTGTGACATCACCTGCCTGCCTCTTCACTTCAGCTAATCAGAGGAAGCCTTGTGTTCAGCTGAGCAGTGCTTATCCAATCTCTCTTTTGTTCCAGAAATCGCATCGTTGGCAGAACCCTGAGCTGTATGCTGTATGTAGATAGTTTCTACTGCACATGTGATAGTGAAGTAAATAGTTTGTTTAGAATAGCTTGGTCCAAACAAACTATTTCAGTTCAAATAAAAGCTTGCATTAGGCTTTAAGACAATTATGTATTTTTAAAATTTAATGTTATGTCTTTATTGTCTTATTAAAAGAGCTGCTCCTTACGGAATGGTGTTTTACAGATTTGCCCATCACTGCTGTTCAACAACTGTACAACAATACAATAGGCATTGTCAGATAATTGCTTTGTGGCTTTTTTGTGTATGACATGAAGATGCTATACATTTTGTAGTGTATTTTTCCATCAACACAGAATCTACCTTTATTATTGCTAAAATGGTATAAAGGAAGCTTTGCTACAATACATTTGAGATTTTGTCCACAAACCTAGAAATTCCAGTTTTAGCTTTGGCAAATTCCTTGGCTCAAGGAGTATGTATTAGATGTTTAGGAGTAAAATGGAGTGATGTAAAGTATAACTATAAATGCATGTTACATTTGTAAAAAAACTTTTCACTGAAAAGGATACCCCAAAGTCATGGGATAGCTAGCTGTACAGTAAACAGCTATAGTTTTTACCAATTTTTTTCTGCATTGTTTAATGCAATTCTTTCTCTTTGCTCACAGAAACATATCAAGAATATTGTTTTGCTGCTAACCTTATAAAACATCCATTAGATGATATTGATGATCCTTTTAGGTTAACTTAATGTAACTTAAACTCTCAGCAAGTGACAGAGTGGTCTCCAAACTGTGGCCCGTGGCTCAAATGTGGCCCATTACTTGCTTTAGTTAGGTCTTTGGCAGACTATGCCTTTCACTGATACCAACAAGAAGGCACCATTCCTTCTACTAACACCAACAGTTGGGATCCATTACTCTCACTGAAACCAACAATGGGACATTTTTTCTTTCAATGACGCCAAAGATGGGGAACTATTCCTCTCACTGACATCAGCAATGGGGCACAATTCCTCCCACTGATAAAAACAATTACGCACTATTCTTCCAACTAGTACCAATGATGGAGCACTATTCCTCCCACCGATATCAGTCATGGAGCACTATTCCTCCTTCTACTGACTACAGGCACTATGTAATTTATTTACTCCCACTGACGCTGAGGCATTTTCTACTTCCACTGGCCACTTCAGCCCCCTTAAATTGTGACGGAGAGTAAACTGGCCCCTTTAAAAAGTTTGGAGATTGGTCTAGCTTAAGTGTTGAGATATATAGAGATATATAGTGACTAGAAAGATTAGAACAATTTATAAAACTATTTCAGAGCTTTATTGTGTAACACCTAACACAATCTCAATATTTTGGCTTTTTTTATACCACAACTGTATCTTCTTAGGTAACTATTAGTGATGATCTCTCAGTTCAGTCTGAAAATAGATTTGGACTAAACTTTGTTTGGGCATTCATCTGAACACCAGATTTTTAGCTTGATTAGTCGGAGCTGAACATTATATATAGTGGCTGACATCATTGCCCAAATATGGCACATGGATTGGTAAGTCAGTTGGTATCATTAATTTGATTGTTGAGAATCTGAATCACTGGATGAAGTGACAGAGATGGATGAACATCTTGGGACATTAGTTGTTTTTAAAATTTTTAATGAAAGGCTTATCAAAAAGTATGTGTATTTTTTTCACTATTTACATTTCTTTTTTGTGAACGAGTACCAGTTAATCATTCTGTGTAGCAGGTAGGGCCGGTATCTCTTTCAGGATTTGTAAAGGGAGCTTCCAGATCCTGATAAGCCTCCACCCATAGACCCCCACAACCACTTGTCCAGGGTTGTGGGGAAGAAATTCTTGTACTCATCAATATGGGGACAAGGTGCATTGTTATGGGTTTCCCCTGGTAAAGTACTCTCTCCATGCTGAGGGCATATGGACTGGCATGGTTGAGGAGGGGGCAAAACGCTCATCACCACCCCCCCTTTTCTGGCCAGCCAGGCTGCATGATAATATAAGGGCCTTGATGCATAAATAGGTGCACTCTCTCTAAATCTTTTGTATCCAGTATTTAAGATATTAAAGTGTTGATGTTTCTGGCACGTTTTTAAAGACATGGAGTGCAGGATTTTTTGATTACGGTATTTACATAATATAATGGTCTTGTGAAGATTTTGGGCAACCCCAACTTTTTTAATTTATTGTTTTATGCATGGGTCTCCCTTGACATCTATACCAGACCTTTCTCAAGGATTGGGGTCTGAAATTTATTTTTAGGGGAAACCCCACAATCCCTTGACTATTAGCCCAGAAATTTGTCATTACTGTTTAATATTTAGCTCCTATTGGCTTGGGTAGGGTATGGTTCAGCTCTGGAACTTCAGTAGTGTTTACTGAACCTGCCATGAACCAAACACAGGTACTTTTGGCTCATCCATAGTGTCTATTTTATTCTATTCTATGTCTGTAATGTCAGGGCAATTGAAAGTTTAACAATGGTAGACATGAAGTTATTTTAAAATGTACCAGGGGCCTCTTTGGTAAACAGTAGGAGTGCCATGTTTCCAGAAACAAGATTGGTGTCCTCTCCCGTT
This sequence comes from Aquarana catesbeiana, assembly GCF_042186555.1. Lineage (NCBI taxonomy): Eukaryota > Metazoa > Chordata > Amphibia > Anura > Ranidae > Aquarana > Aquarana catesbeiana. The sequence continues at coordinate 182,188,994 of NC_133331.1, read as the reverse complement.
TCTGATCCCATCTCTTTACATTACCAGCATTTGAACTCAAGATGGAGAGTGGGAAGATTTACATTTATAGGCCCAATGCTCACTAGTCTCGTTTCAGCTTCGATCTAATCCAGAAGTTTCCCCAGTCTCAATCTTCAGCAGACAGAAAAAATATCATGGGTCTATTTACCCCCTTGAGGGCTCCATAAAGAAGACTTGTCTTTTCTACTCTGTATACAATGTTACCAGCAGTTGTCAGCCCCCGCTAAAGTGGTAAATTTAAATTAAAATTAAAAAGTATATGTAAAGTATAAGTATGTACAGTATAGGTATAAGTAAAATATAATAAATAAATAATGAAAAAAAAGAAAAATAAACACACAACACAACCTTGCCCCGGGTTCAGTTATAGTGTTTGATGTCCCCTTGGCATTGCCTTCTGCTGCCTGTGGCCCTACTCCCTTCGTCTCCCTCAGTGGCTGTTCCTCTATTGTGTATTCTCAATAGATGCTAACCTACTACATCAACTGGAAAGTAAATATATACTTACACTGAAGTAAAAAAAAAAAACGTATAAAAGAAACTAATTACATTGTAGCAATTGACCACATATTACTAAACTATTGATAATGGTACAAAAAGGGTTATAGATATCCATGGATAATATGTATAGCATTTGTTTGGGGGTTTTGTCTAGGAATGAGGCTCAGGTTTTCCCGCTAGCATATGTTTTCAGTGAATCCTGCATGCTTGAGGTTTGTGGACTTAGCAAAGTAATAAGAAAATTCATCATAACAATATTGCTCTGTCTGGCCTTTTAACTTAGGCTAGAAGTGCCAATAAAGGGGCTTTTGGATAAGTTAACCCCCTCATTAAAAAAGGGGTTGGTCACAGCAGCCATATTGCCAGTGTTCTTTAACTGTGATAGCGAAAACATGGGGAGTAGAGTGCTGCTGACAAACTGCATACAGGGAGAATAGTGTAGGGCTTGTAGGCACTATCAGGCTTGTTAACCACTTAAGGACTACGCCTCTTTTTGAGATTAGTTGTTTACAAGTTAAAAACAGGTTTTTTTTTGCTAGAAAATTTCTTAGAACCCCCAAACATTATACATTTTTTTTCTAACACCCTAAAGAATAAAATGGCGGTCGTTGCAATACTTTCTGTCACGTCGCATTTTGGAAAAAATACACTTTTTTGAATTAAAAAAAGAGACCAGTTAAGTTAGCCCTATTTTTTTCTATGTTGTGAAAGATATTGTTACGCTGAGTAAATTGATACCCAACATGTCACACTTCAAAAATGCGCCCACTTGTGGAATGGCAACAAACTTTTACCCTTAAAAATCTCCATTGGCCACATTTAAAAAATACTACAGGTTGCATGTTTTGAGTTACAGAGGAGGTCTAGGGCTAGAATTATTGCTCTCGCTCTACCAATCGTGGCGATATTTCAAATGTGTGGTTTGAACACCATTTTCATATGTGGATGCTACTCACGTATGCATTTGCTTCTGCTCATGAGCTTGGCGGGATGGGACGCATTTAAAAAAAAAATGTTATTATTATTTATTTTACCTTTTATTTTTACACTGTTTTTTTTTTTTTAACGTGTCACTTTTATTCCTATTACAAGGAATGTAAACATCCCTAGTAAAAGAAAAAAAAGCATGACAGAACCTCTTAAACATGAGATCTGGGGTCAAAAAGACCGCAGATTACATATTTGCACTAAAATGCAATAAAAAAAAATTAAAAATTTGTCATTTAAAAAAATTCATAAAGCCTTTAAAGGGGTTGTAAAGTTATTATTTTTTTTTTTTTAAAATAACAAACATGTTATACTTACCTTCACTGTGCAGCTCGTTCTGCACAGAGTGGCCCCGAACCTGGTCTTCTGGGGTCCCTCGGCGGCTGTTTCAGCTCCTCCCCGCAAGCATTTACCACCTTCATGCGAGCTCCCTCGCACGGTGGTGAGTGCTTGCGAGCGCGCTCCCGTGATACAGCCGGCGGCTATAGCCGCTCGCTGTATCACTCGGCCCCGCCCCCCGGCGCGCCGCGTCATCGGATGTGATTGACAGCAGCGCGAGCCAATGGCTGCGCTGCTTATAATCCATCCACTGCAGCCAATCAGTGACCAGGCTGAGCTGCAATGAAGATGACGAGCACGAGCAGCGAAGATTCGAGGCGTCAGGTAAGTAAAACGGGGGGGCTGGGGGCGGCGGTACTGTCAAAAGTTTTTTCACCTTAATGCATAGAATGCATTAAGGTGAAAAAATTTTTACCTTTACAACCCCTTTAAGAGCTATGGGCGGAAGTGACGTTTTGCCCAGCAATGATATGGAAATGGTTGGGGGCCATCTTCCCCTCACTCATCTCTGTACCCAGCACGGATCAACATCCGATCACCTCTGCTGCTTCCTGACGGCCCCGGTAAGTGGCGGTGGGGCACCGGAGCACGGCAGGAGGGGGGTCCTTCCTCTCCCGCCATCGATAAAAGTGATCTTGCGGCGAATCTGCTGCAGAGACCACTATTGTCGGAAACTGGACCGCCGGCCAAAAAAGAGGATACTGGGGTTATGGCAGCTAGCTGCTACCATAACAACGATATTCCTCTTCAAACTTAGGACGTATATTGGCGTACGACGGTCCGGAAGTGGTTAAAGTCAATGAAATAAATTATACCGGTGGGTATAGATTTCCTCTATTTATTCCATAATGTATTAACTTGTCTATTCCTATAATTAGCTAGACTATCAAAGCTCTAATAATGTTAATGGTACAATACAATAATAAGGTTAGCTATTGAAAATAAAACACACTGCTTATATAAACCAAGGTCTTATTTATTTCCCAAGAAAATAAGAACACTAACATAAAAATGCTAAAGGAAAATATTACAGAGCATATGAAACACAAGAAAAATTATACGTTATGAAAGTTCGTTCTGGAGACGTTATCTCATCAGCTAGGCTCGCTGGCTAGAGAGCCATGAGGCAAGAGAGAGACTTTCCATTGAATGAGCACTTTTAAACTGCATTCAAACCCCACCTATACGCAACACCCATCTAGCCTTCTATCCAATGGAATATCAATAAGAGGCAGTCCTTCTAATACCTGTCCATCCTCCAGAAGGCATGCTGTAGTGTCACTAGGGGCAGCGTTTGTCCATGAATCATTGCCATCCAAATCTGGTCAAACTTCATTGACAGCTTTTCTTTAAACTCAGCCCATCAGTCATCTTGGCAGCAGTGGCTTTCTTTGAAGCTTTGTTTGCAGACATGTTAATCAAGCACTTCCATCTTTATTACAACAGGAGGCCTAGAACCAAACTCCACTCCCCTGCCAGGGGGCATGAATCCACACCCTGCTGGGTCTACTTGCAACTTCCAACTTAGGCAACCTGGCTGTATCAACCAGGAAGTAAAACTCCAAAAATATGATATTAAACCATGTTGCCTTCCAAAAGTCAAAATCAATCCTCACTAAACACATAGGTAGCAAAATACTGTGTATCTTGGATAATTGGGGGTTGGGAAAGGAATAGGTTTTTACCTTTTTACATTCTTTGGTATACAGTCATATCTTAATGTTGTCAATGTCCTGTAGCCTCTTTTAGAGCCCGTCATTGTCCAAATGTACTACAGTGATAACAGGCTACATGTGTTTTTCACAGGGCATATTTTCTAATTGTTACTGCCTGCAATTGTTGTTCTCACTAGCCTTTTTTTTTAATTGTAGCAACAGTGGAATATCCATAGGCAATATGTATCAGCACAGCAATGTTTAGTTTCCTTTGGTATAACATGTGATGGGGGATTTACAGGAAGGATAATGTGGGAGGCAGGGCAGAGCAATGTAACCCCATAACACAAACTATCCAAACAAGAACCCATGTATCAGTATCATCAAATGATATTTTCATTAAAGAAGAACTCTTCTAAAAACTCTTCTAAAAAATGCAACACTGATGCATAAATGCATGCACCTTGCTCTGCCTCTGCAATCATTCATAAATGTATTTTAGAACACAATCTTATCATTAATAAATGGCTTCCAACTTCTCTGTCCCTCCCTACAAATATTGCATTTCTGAGTGTTATTGCCATTCTCCCTTGTTGCTTTACTGGGTTTAGAACCTGAAGGCATACTACATATCTTTGAAGAAGAATCCCAGGTATAGCATTTTTAATATCTACATTGGTCCAGCTTGCACCAGTGTAACTATATACTATACCCTCCCTTTAGAAGTTGGAAATTACTGTAGTAGACACCACTACTCCAGTGACCTCCACTTGCTTCCAGGTCCAATGTCGAGTGGCTGTCCTGCTGCATTCTGAACACAGGAAATCAGCAGCTCAGCAAGGATGCCATTCAGAGAATGCTTTGCAATTTCTCAATGAATGCAAAGAATTCCCTGTTTGGATGACTTGAAGAGAGGGTGGTCACCACCTTATAACCACTCATTCAATGTTAGCTAGTTGTGTTGTTGAATAGTGGTGCAGGAAATGGACAGCTTGTTTGACTATGAAGCTAGCCTTATACACCACCTAGAAAGACAGGGCAAAATACTATATGAGCTTTGTCCCCTGGAGGATAGGACCCAGATTATTCTTTTTTAGAGCTGTAAGACCAAATACATATTAATAAGATTATCTTTCACAACTACTAATCCATAAATCAGAATTTTAGTTCGTGTTCCCAATATTAAATATATCACAGGAAGGAAAATATAGATACAAAATATATTTGTATGAGGTCAACACACCTTTTAATGGAGGACACTTGTCATAGAAATACTTCCTTTAGGAGCAAGCTTAGGCTTAGGAAGTGAGCTGTAAAAAAACATTTAACCTGGTGGTATCACCAAAAATCCAATAAATGATTATCCCATTTGGATCTGATATCTTCAAGGGTAAAAAGTAGTGTTCCCTTTTAACACGTGATATAGTTTCAGACAAACATCCAACCTTTAACCACTTTATTTATTTATTTATTTTTTTTGCACACATGGTAAAATATGATTTTTTGCTATAAACTTACCTAAAACCCAAATGATTATATATTTTTTGAAAGCAGAGGTCCCATAAAACACATATTTTCAATACAAATACACTAAAATGAATTTTTGATGTACACAAACACAATATAATACTGATTTTTTTCTTCTTTTTTGGAAAAAAAAAACATTTTAAGTTGTGTAAGTAAACAGATTTTAAATACGGTATGTAAAGCCTTGACATTGTGCATGCCTGTAAAATGTAAAGAAAACATGGCACCCAAAATTGTCAATAGGTGACACTTTAAAATTTATAGTATCTGAATAAGTTTAAACTTTATCAGTTTAAACTATGGCCCTGGAATTATTGCTTTCACTTTGACAATCACAGTTGTATGTGTGACAGTCTTTGATAGCATACCAGGTACACCCTACATGAGCATCCTTATTGCTATCACAAGAGGGATAACAAGCCCTCCATGCAATGGCATTGGGCGGGTGACAGGATGTCTTTCTTAAGACATCAGGGGGTCTATTAAATCCCTAATGCCTTTCCTGCCTTCCAAATCATCTAGGGTTCAGGGTTCATTGGTAGCAGAGGAGATTGGGGAAGGGATGTGGCCTAATCTCCACTAGCTCGGCATCCTGAATCCATTCACTATGGACCTGGGATCCTCAGTAGTTTCACCAGTGGGGGAGGGGGGCACATTCACTGTACTGTAAAAGTGTTCAGGTGCCTGGATCAATTTTACAAGAAAGGTGAGAGTAACATGAAAAATAAATACCAAGCTTACAGCTGCAACAGCAGCATTAGTTTGTTTTAACCCCTTGACTACCAGCATGATTATAAACGCATTTTGGTGGACAAAGTGTTAAAGGCTTTGTAGTCTAGGTCAGAGGTAAAACCCTGAGAATCCAAACCTGACAGACATGTTTTAAAACAGGGAAAGTTAGGTTGCTTAATTCCTCCTAGAATGTTTCAGTATCCAAAAAAGTATAAATGGCTGTGACTTTAGGCAAATTTCATTTGGACTCAACTATTGAATCTTGTACGAAAATGCCAATATAGTGCCTGATTATGGATTAATCTTATTTTTTAAATTAGTAAGATTCAGTCTAACATCTGACTTTGGCGACTTTAGCATTTAAATATTCAAGAGTAAAGTGCATGTTTTACTGTGTGTAACCATAATGCATGTTAATGCACAATCAAGTTGCTGTGCATTGCAGTTCCATTTATTTTAAAAGGCACCCAAACACACCTTGCCAAATTCATATGTGTTACAATGTAGATGGGAACCATCTGTCCAATGTGGTGAGATGGGTTACAAAAACATTGCAGCTCCAGTTTGGGGTGTATTGTGGTGCATTATCAGCCCATTTAAAATAAATAGGCTACCTTTACACAGTTGTTAATGTACGGCATATTGCCCGTTAATAAATATGAAGTAAAATGCTGAAATAAACCTCAATATTGTGAAAGGGCCTTTAATATTTAGTGATTGAATTTGCAAGTTCACAGTTATAGTCATTTACAATTTATGCAGAGATCACTGAGTTTTCAATTTGTGTGCCACAAAGGCATGAAAGTGGTTACAAACCCTGTACTACCAATTTTACCTACAGGTAAGCCTATAAAAGGATTACCTATAGGTACCGTAAATATCTCCTAAACTTGCACATCATCGGCACATGCACACTGAAGAAACATCTCGCTCGTGCCATTTCTTCAGGAGCTGTGCCGTGACCGGTGGTTCCCACGGGCATGCACGGGAGTGACCTCATCGCGGCTCCGGCCAATCACAGTGCTGGAGCTCGTGAACCTGGAAATAACTCTGGAGACATGTCACCGGTCACATCGGTGTACAGGGACCGCTGCAACAGCTTCAATCTAAGGTAAGTATTTCACAATGAACTAGTATGCGATGCATACTAGCTCATTATGCCTTTGTCTTGCAGGTTGGTTTTTTTTTGAGAGAGAGAGTTTACAACCACTTTAAAATACAGCTTTCAGTTTTGCTTTAGGAAAATAATGGGTGCAGTTATGGGTCCTATCTCTTGTTACCTGGTAACATCGAAAATCACAATATTATCAATATTGCACACAATACCTAATTCTGCTTCCAAAAGTTTTACTTTGACCCTCTCTTTCTGTTCACATTTTTTCTGAATGTAAAAGCTAAAAGCACTTCAAGACCATTAAATGTACAAGTCTTCAGGTTCTTAGAAATTTCCTGTAAGACTGTTATGAAATAATATTTTAAAAAAAGAATGGTGCTTTCGATTCTTTGAGTGCTTTTTCTAGGTATTTGAGCAGCAAAGGATGCAAGTGTTTTATGTTCTTTTTAGGTGCACTTTTATCTAGCATATTTTGATTGTATACTTCACCATTTATGTCTTTTATTGAAATGGGTCATACGTATATTTTTTAATGATGCATTCAGTATTCTATAATAGTTGATGGGTGGCCTTATTAATTGCTAAAAAAGTGAGATGGTAAAATAATTTTATAATGCATTTTAAAATGCAATAATAATGCATTCATTACTTACAGCCATAACATTTTTCAAACAAATTGCTATATTATGGATATGGTATATAGCTAATTAATTTGTGTTATAAATTATAATAGGGTTACACTTCTTGTAGCTATCAGTTATCATTTTTATTCTAACAACTGTACATTGTGTATTTTTTTCTTTGCAGCATCATTTTACTATGTCACAGTAACTTTCCAAAACAGACAGAAAACCTGTCACAATAAAAGTGTATTTTTTTTTAAATGAAATGAAACCTGAGAAATATTAAAAGATCAGTGCCTGACCTATTAATAAGCAAGTAGTATATATATATATATATATATATATATATATATATATATATATATAGTTCAATATGTAGGGTTCAATATTGAGTTGACCTACCCTTACAGCTATAACAGCTTCAACTCTTCTGGGAAGGCTGTCCAGAAGGTTTAGAAGTGTGTCTATGGAAATGTTTGACCATTCTTCCAGAAGTGCATTTGTGAGGTCAGACTCTGATATGGACGAGAAGGCCTGGCTCACAGTCTCCACTCTAATTCATCCCAAAGGTGTTCTATCGGGTTGAGGTCAGGACTCTGTGCAAGCCAGTCAAGTTCCTCCACCCCAAACTCACTCATCCATGACTTTATGGACCTTGTTTGTGCACTGGTGTGCAGTCATGTTGGAATAGGAAGGGGCCATTGTTGTGGAAAATTTTATATTATTGTGTTGTCATAAGTCTCCCAGTGTGTCTGATCAACCACAGCCCGTTCTAAAGAACTGACTGGGGCAGATCGATGCTGGCTGAGACCTGTTAGGTAATGGAAAACTTCCTGGTGTTTGGAGGAGGTGTTTGCGGAGAGAGGACATGTCCGCCAGCAAAAGGGCCCCTGTGCAATGCACAGAACGATCGTCTGGTGGGGATGCGTTCACTCTGCAAAGACATTATCGGTTTAGAGGTGTTTTGCTCTTGTCACCCCTGGTATGCCTGATCAACATGTTTGGGTTGCCATGACGTGCACCTGCAGATAATCTCCCATCCATGCACGAGGAACTTTAGTCATCGTCATTTAGTATATTGTATCATGTCCTGTAGTAATTGGTTGTTTTGTGTTCTGCTGTTAAATCCTTATATGGTCACTCACATCCTGTGAGGTCACAAGCTTTGTAAGAGGTGTTTGGCTGTTGGAGGCGGAACCCTCGAGCTTTTGGGACCTCCTATTGATATGCTAATAAAGTGGCTCACGCAGACAGCTGGGACAGGCTGGCTAGCAGTGTGTTTTTGGAACTTGAACGAGGAGGATGTGATTATTTGTCTAGCTGTATGCATGGGGCACACACCAGAGGATGGATACGATCAAAAGGTGAGATGGTATTATATCATTTAGACGAAATTGTTATTATGATTAGAAACAGGAGATTTGGCTGTGTGCTTTGCGTACAACCAAATTTCGCTAACAGCATCATCAAATTGTTCCCACAAAGTTGGGAGCATTAAATTGTCAAAAATGTCTTGGTATGCTGACGCTTTAAGAGTTCCTTTCATTGGAACTAAGGGGCCAAGCCCAACCCCTGAAAGCAACCCCACACCATAATCCCCCCTTTACCAAATGATTTGGACCAGCGCACATAACAAGGTCCATAAAGACATGGATGAGTGAGTTTGGGGTGGAGGAACTTCACTGGCCTGCACAGAGTCCTGACCTCGACCCGCAAGCCAGGCCTTCTTGTCCACATCAGTGCCTGACTTCACAAATGCGCTTCTGGAAGAATTGTTAAACATTCCCATAGACACACTCCTAAACCTTGTGGACATCCCTCCCATAAAAATCTGTTATAGCTGCAAAGGGTGGGCAAACTCAATATTGAACACTACGGACTAAGACTGGGATGGCATTAAAGTTCATGTGCGTGTACTTTTGGTAATATAGTGTGTGTGTGTATATATATATATATATATATATATATATATATATATACATACACAGTGTGTGTGTGTGTATATATAAATATATATATATACATACAAAATGTGTATAGAGGCACTCACAGGTCTTGCAGAGGAGATAACCCAAAGCAACATCACTTTTTGTTGTTGTTGTTTTGATGAAGCGCAGTTCACCTTTCTCAAGAAACAGGGGAATTGGGAACAGTGGGACTTTATATGAAACAAGACACTTAGGCACTTAGGAGTGTTCCCAATTCCTCTTTTCCTCATCAAACAAATAGGGACCTGTGCACCAATTGGTCACGGCTCATATAAAGTCCCACCTATATTTTTATTCTTTTTTCTCAAGAAACAGACAATAAACCCAAAGTCCCACTCACGAATAACACCCCCTAGTGATGAGATCACAGAGTGCCAGTGTAAAAAAACACATACAGGGTAGAGGTCAAGGAAAGATCACAAAAGAAACAATTCACAATGGTCAAAAAAAAAAAAAATACATCCTATCTTAAATAAAACAGAAATAACTCCTGCATACACATGGCCAATGCAAACAAAGTGAAAAAAACAAAGCATATTGTAACCACTCACAAGATGGCTGCTAGTGCACATGGTAAACACCAGCCAGGAACAGAGCACTCATAATTAGCAACCAACAAAATATTACAAAAATAATGATTTACTAGGACAACATACTCTTCCAGCAATTGAAACATTATAAAATAAGCACAAAAAAATGAAATGCAAAACCAAACAGCTCACATGTGCCAAAAGTAAGCAAAGTATGAATAGCAGCCTTCACAGTATAAAGACAATAGATCTTCAGAAAACACCGTCAGCATACAAAGATAGGAATACATACCACTGAAATGTAAACAGTACTTCACAACCAGATAGAAGAAACACAGAACTCAGATACAGTATATGAATAGTTGCAGAAGAAGAATGATAGTGAGAAGAACCCTGTGACTAACACTGCTAGAAAAAGAATATGCCATCCCTAACAATGTGAATGGGTATGGAATCCTAGTAAGACGTCCAATAAGGAAAAAGAGTGACACAGTGTGGTCGCCCAGAACACCACACAGAAGAGTCACTCATATATAGCACATAAATGGCAAAATATGGCAAAACATAGCAATTAGCGCACATGAGTCAGGAAGTATGCCAAAAGATCAGGGTCAGATGAGGGTCAGAATGCGCAAGTAAAGAAGTCCATTGTCCAAGTAGAGTGTGTATACCGCTCAGGTGAGTTCTGAATAGCAATTCAGTGTGAGTGCCTGCCCTGGCTCACCACTTAGGTATAACTAGTTTACGATTAAGCATGAGATGTTAGTATGAAACGCGTTAACAATTTGTCCTGTCATGCTTTTCTGACTATGAAGACAATAAAAGGATTTGTTTTGCAATAGCTTTGTGGTGATTTTCCTTTATCAGTTGCTTATCCAGTCAGGAAGCATACATACTACTAACTGTCCTGCCCATCACTCCATGAATCAGGGTACCAACAGCACCAACGGGGATTCATCCAGGTGTTCCAAAGGATCCTAGAAAGCAATGAGGGCTAAAGCTGACCATACATGGATAGCAAACCATTTGAAAAAGATCTGTTGAGCGACTGTGTGTTAACGCCTTCGTTGTATCAAATTGTTTTCCATGCTTGTCAACATATTATTGATGGTTAACAACATAAATGGTACATTTTTTTGTTGATCAATGATCAAGGCGCATGTGCTGTATGTTTTTTTTAACTATTTATGATTGATTTCCCTACTAATGTTTAGAAAATTGTTCAATTATGCAACACAATTCTGACATGACAGATCTTTCTCTTGGCATAAAAATTTGCATTTCGAGAATCAAAATGCGTCCACTAACGTTTCTAAAGCTGAACGATCTGGCTTATCGAATGCTTTTTTAAACAACTTTTTTTTATCCATGTATGGCCAGCCTAAGCTGTTTATTAAGCCCCTTAGGGGCCAAAGTAATTCATGGATCTATTGGTTTTCCCTTTGTAACAACAGTTGATGACAGTCACCCTGGCTAGAGGGTGGGACACGGTGAATTAGCATGCACTTTAAAGCCAGTATTGAATGGCACTCCCCCAGTTGATTAGAAGTCTGGAAAGCAGTTGCCTTCTGGCAGATCTATGGTTGTTGAACTGATTCCTAAAAGAAGTGATAGTCTTGCCTATACAGTACAGACTGTGGGGACAAGGAAGCAAGTATATTACATATTCCGATGTACAGGAAAGTCTACATTTAATTTACACATGTTTGCTCAATTGTGGGTGTAGAAAGAATTGTCTGGTGAACATATAGTGGTAAAATCTGGACAACAGGGCGCATGTGCGGCAGCCTGAGGTGAAGGTAATGTTACCTTAGAGCTCCGCTCCTCGGGAGTTTTCATCGGAGGACTACAGGTCCCAGTGAACCAGCAAGTATCCCAAAACTGCAGAAAATCCTACCTAATACTGTCAGCTTCACTGACAATGGTCTTGAGAGCTCCTAAAACAAAAATGAAAGCAGGAAAAACGAAGGAAACGGCACACAGGCTGGCAGCTGGAATGGCGGCGGCATCCTCTCCCCCACAGCACAGCGGTGAATACACTAAAAAATCTTTACCTCACAGTCAACACAGCGGTGAATACACTGGAAAATCTTTACCTCACAGTCAGCACAGCGGTGAATACACTGAAAAATCTTTACCTCACAGTCAGCACAGCGGTGAATACACTGGAAAATCTTTACCTCACAGTCAGCACAGCGGTGAATACACTGGAAAATCTTTACCTCACAGTCAGCACAGCTGTGAATACAATGAAAAATCTTTACCTCACAGTCAGAAGACACGGGCTGCTAACGGTGAGTCTGAGTCTGAATATGAATACTGTGAATTACAAGCTGCTACACAGTCTGACATCTTCAAAAAATTTGAATGTATGCTTCAGAAAGCCCTCAAACAGACTTCTGATCATATAACTGACAAACTGACTAAAGAAATTAGAGAACTAGGTCAGAGAACAGCTGACTTAGAACTGAGGGTTGATGAAATTGATAATTTTACACAGAACTACATGTCTGAGATGAAGGTACTAAAAGAGGAAAACCTTACATTACAAAATCGTTTAGAGGACCAAGAGAACAGAGATCGTCGATCGAATCTGCGAATCAGGGGAATCCCTGAATCTGTTCTAGACCTGCAGGCTAATATCACGGCGCTCTTTCAAGAATTATTACCTGGAACCCCTATTGACAGGTTCGAAATGCATAGAGTGCATAGAGCGTTAGCCCCACGCAAAATAAATGGTCCCCCGAGGAATATTATAGCTAAATTGCACTTTTACAGAACCAAAGAACAGATACTAACAGCTGCCAGAGGGAGAGAATCTCTTAGCTTCCAGGGCAATACCTATCAACTCTTCACAGATTTGTCCCCACTAACGGTTGCAAAAAGACGTGCACTTAAACCTCAACTCCAGGTACTCCAGAGAAATCAAATTTCCTATCAATGGGGATTTCATTTTTGTCTCAGATTTACTCATTTGGAAACAAAATATGTTTGTCGCTCTTCAGAGGACTTGAAGTCAGCCCTATTTGATATGGGCCTAGCCGAGAAAATCTTACCAAATGACCAGTCTCATAGGCGCTCAGCTTTTCGTTCTACACAGCAAAACAAAGACCCAAAACCCAGCTATTCCACATCTTCCCATCAAAATCTTAACAAGCGAGGTCGATATGAACATTCACCACCAAACAATGAGGATTCAATTGACTGACAATCTAAGCCAGACTAGTTATTTATCCTTGTTACTTTTTTCCAGCACAGTATGCTGACAGAGATAATAAACTGGCCATATTCATGACTAAAATGAGTTATGGCTACATACTACTGTTATGTTACAAAAATATATATATTTTTTTAATATTTTTTTTATTTTTTTATATTAACTTTTTTCTGTTTTTTTTTTCCTCTCAAGTTTTGAACTTTATTTTTTCTTTTTTTGTAACAATTTAAGCGAAATTTTTCCATGATAGTAATGGAATAGTTCCTGTGGTCCTCCGATTTTATACATCCCTTAGGAATTTCTTGTTGCCCTTTATTACACCTAAGGACTCCTACCATTGTTATGGGGGTCTCTATTGGTGGTCCCGGACCCTCTCAGAGAGTTCTAAAAACTCTCCTGAGATGCTCCTACACCCTATTATTTAGCCTTTATATACTGCTAAATTGTCTTCATATTGGGTTTGTTCGATTCTCCTCTCCTTTTTTCTTTTTCTATTCTATTGCTTCTTTCTTTAATCTTTGCTATTCCCTCCTGACTCTCGGGTTGGTGATCCTGGCTCTCGGTGAGTACTCTGCTTGTTATGCTATAATATTCGCATTCGTTGTTTTATGGCTCCTATAAATATCTTGTCATTAAATGTACAGGGGTTTAATACTCCACATAAGCGAACCAAGGCTTTATGCTCTTTTGCTATGAAAAAAGCTAATATTATATGTTTGCAGGAAACGCATTTTACTGACAAAGTTTATCCCAAATTTCTTTCATCATCATATCCACAATTCTATACTGCTTCAGCTACGGTTAAACAGCGCGGAACTCTCATTGGTTTTCACCGTTCCACTCCGTTTAACCTTGTATCCAAAATAACAGACCCTGAAGGACGATATGTTCTCCTAACAGGATTTATTTCTGATAATCCTATTACTATTATGTCTTATTATGCCCCTAACAAACGCCCAACTGCTTTCTTATCCCACCTTTTTCAACTCATAGAAGTACATAAGTTTGGTACTGTTGTTATTTGTGGGGATTCTAATGCTACTATTTTCCCGTTCTTAGATAAATCTCCCCCTGGACCTACCACAAACTCAATAAACCTAACTTTTCAACATCTACTCACCACTCATAGCCTGGTAGATACTTGGCGAGAGATGAACCCTATTAGTAGGCGCTTCACTCATTATTCTTATCCGCATAACTCTTTTTCACGAATAGATCATATTCTAATCCCGTCAAGTATGCTACCAGAAATCATATCATCCAAAATCATTCCTTTTCCATGGACAGACCACTGCGCAGTATTCATTACCATTGCTTCCACAATTCCTAGATCACACGATACCACTTGGTGTATAAACGATTCAATTCTGACCCACCCTTCTCATCGTGTTGAGATTGAAAAAGCACTTTCTGATTACCTAAAATCCAATGATACAGACGATGTCTCTGCTATTACATTATGGGAGGCGCACAAGGTAGTCATAGGGGTAGACTGATACAACAAGCAACTAACCTTAAAAGAGAACGCAAACTGTTGTTTGCAAAACTTGAATCTACCTTTAATGACTGTCATCAAACTTTTCAAACCTCCCCGAATGCTACCAACAGTACCAAACTAGAAAAAGCCCGCCTGGATCTAGATCTTTTTCTTACTGATACCGCAGATAAATTTATAAGTAAACGCCAGCATGTTCAATATCGCAGGGTAAATAAACCTGATACACCTATGGCCAGAATTTTAAAAAATTCACAACATATACATACGCCTATCAGATTGAAAGTATCCCGGGAATCTTACACTAGTAACCCAGTGAAAATACTTGAAATTTTTTGCTCTAAGTCATTTAAACTATATTCTTCTGCCTCAAATTTTGATAAAACTAAAGCAGACACACTGTTCTCCAATATCACGCTTCCTAACCTTGATCAACAACAGAAAGATCTTCTTGAATGTCCAATTACAGATACTGAAGTCCTTAACGCAATAAAATCTTTAAAATTACATAAAAGACCAGGCCCAGATGGATTTTCGGCAACATATTATAGACAATTTGCATCAATCTTAACGCCTGTCTTAACTAAAGCCTTCAATTCGATCCTTAAAGGTAACTCATTTAGAACAGAGACTCTCACCTCTATAATAGCAATGATCCCCAAACCACATTCTGACTCCACCTCCTGGACTAATTATCGTCCTATATCCCTCCTAAATCTCGATATAAAATTAATTGCTAAAATTTTGGCCACTAGACTGAATAATATTATTGGCCTACTAATCCATAAAGACCAAACAGGCTTTATGCCTAAACGCCAAGCTGGAGATAATATCAGGAGAGCACTCTTACTTATTAATGCGGCTAAAACTAGACGAATCCCAGCTTGCCTTGTATCCTTAGACATAAGGATTTGATTCAGTTACGTGGCCTTATATGGAATATGTCCTTGGTAAATGGGGATTTGGAAACAATTTTTTAACCTGGGTCTCATCCTTATACAATAATCCTAGAGCATATATCAAATATGCAGGCTATAAGTCAAAATGATTGATATCAAAAGAGGCACTAGACAAGGATGCCCTCTTTCCCCTCTACTTTTTGCCCTAATAATAGAACCCCTGGCACACCTTATTAGAACCAATCCTGACATTAAAGGTATCGAACTAGGTGGTTATCACCATAAACTATGTCTCTTTGCGGATGACATTCTCATATTTTTTCTTATCCCCATATATCCACCCCTAATCTACTAAAAACACTAGATAATTTTGCCCAAATATCAGGACTACATGTTAATCCAACAAAATCAAATGCATTAAATATTTCCTTATCTCAATTAGAACTTCAGCAGGCACAAACTTCCTTACCCTTTACTTGGGTTCCAAAGCTGCTTCCATACCTAGGAATAAAACTCACAATCTCTCTTAAAGACCTTTTTGCGGCAAATTACTTACCCCTCCTTAAACAAACTTCCGGCTTCCTGAAACAATGGGCTCTTCTATCATTGTCATCCTTGGGAAGGATTAATGCGGTAAAGATGTCAATCCTGCCAAAATTCTTATATTTATTTAGGGTACTCCCTATTTCTTTACCATCTTACTTTCTTAGACTTACTCAACGTAGAGTTATGACCTTCATTTGGGGTACCACCAAACCTTGTATACCTAAATCTACGCTTTACCTTAATAAATTGAGTGGTGGTTTGGGATTGCCCAACTTTTCCTCCTATTTCTACGCTGCACAGCTAGCACTTATACCCAAGTATCTTACTTCTGTAGAAGCTCCCCTATGGGTACCTATTGAATCAGTGGAAAGTGACCTTATCTCAGTGGCAAATATGTTTTGGCTCTGTCCTGCTGATAGAATACATCTTTCTAATCCTATCACGAAACAGACCCTAGCAGTATGGGATAAATGTAAATTTGCACATAATCTTCAATCAACACATAATCCCTTGCTTTCATTTCTTAATAATCCAGCCTTTTATCCTGCCTGGAAATTCCCAAAATCATTCTCTGCATGGACCTCTACGAACCTGACTCGTTTATACAATCTTTCCTCGACTAAAGCTATTTATACATTTCCTGTACTATGTAAAACCTTTGGGTTACCTAAAACTGAAATATTTCGATATTTACAAATTAAAAATTTTTATGAACCACTTCTTAGTACAGGCTCAACTCTTAATCAAATGACTCAATTTGAGCAGATTTGTATAAGTGATCCACACATTAGAGGACTTATCTCAATATTATATTTCCAACTTAATATGATATCTAGTGAGTTTCTACCCTCATACACAACTAAATGGGCACAAGATGTTTAATAAACAAGATTGGTCGAATATATGGTCAGCCACCAAAACTTCCTCTCCAAATTGTTTTGCTGTAGAAACTAATTACAAGGTTCTAGCAAGCTGGTACCTTGTACCAGCTAGAATAACTAAATTTGTCCCCACATATTCACCTAATTGCTTTAGAGGATGTGACACAGCAGGAACACATTTTCACATATGATGGCAATGCCCCGTAGTTGAAGAATTCTGGAAGAATATATTTCTTATGGCTTCTAAAGCCCTGGAAATCACGATTAATCCAGATCCTGCAACGGCACTCCTAAACCTTAAACCCACACTACTCACCCATACTCAATTCCAATTGTTTATCCAACTTAGCACTGCAGCTAAACAAACGATTGCCAAGGCGTGGAAGCCCCAAAATCTAATTCTTGCTGAAGCTAAACACAGAATGAACAGAGCACTTTTATACGCCAAGATGACAGCTATTGAAGAAAATAAAATAAATAAATTTTGCAAAATTTGTCAACCATGGGTTAAAAACTATCTCCCTACAGATTTTGACCAATCTCTGTTGTTACCACACTAAGATATATATCATATTATTACTGAAATATATATTATATTTGTATACCTAATGAGAGCTGGATCATCATCCCGGGAAACTCTCTTTTTTTTTTCTCTTCTTTCCTTCTTTCCATCTTTATCCCTCCTCCCTCTCCTTTTCTTTTATTATTTCCTAAAATATTCCTATGGATACTTAGTCTAATAACTTGATTTATTTCTCTAATTTTACATCTAGAATCCCAACTAGTGTATAGTAAATATGGTTGTAAGATATCTCTAAAATTACTTTATTTTATTAACTTATTTATCTTTTTTATCATACTGCAAAGATCTTCTGATGATTGATATGTATCCATGTATTGTATCATTTTATTTCTTCTTCTGTGAAAACTCAATAAATATATTTAACAGAAAAATCTGGACAACAGTAGCAGCCAGGTTTGGCTGGGTTGAGTCAGGTGGATGTTTTATTAATAGGTGATAGCTCTGTTTGCATCAGAAGGTCTTTTAAGCTTTGTCCCCTCTGATAGTGGGAAGTGTGTTAGCTAATGTTAAGCTTTGATCACTGGCATGGGCAAAAGGAATAATCCACATCCTTCACTGTTTGGCTCTCTCCTGAGTAAATAGTGGGAAAAAAGATTTGGTACTGTAGAATGTTGTCCCATGTACACAATAAAGACTGCTCAGCAATCGCTATTCAAATCTTACTAATTATGTGTGGTATCTTTTTGATATGCTATTGTGAATTGTTACCTTTGTGATCTTTTCTTGACCTTTACCCTGTACTTTTTTTTACCCTTGCACTGAGTGATGTTATCACCAGGGGGTGTTGTTGGTGGGTGGGACTTTTGGGTTATTAGTCTGTTCACTGCCATGTTTTAGTGTTTTGGGAAAGATGGTCTGAGCTCCATCAAAATGTCAACAATATGGACCCTTCACACTTTGCACATTTCCTCCTGCAATTGCAGAACACGCTAAAATCATGGCAAAATGTGTAATATATGTTTGGGTGCCCTGAATTCTTATGGACACCCAAATGTGGTTATAAGACTTCAAAATTCATGCTGAAAAAGCATGTGACACCCTACGCTTGTAAAGGTGCTGCAAGGAGTTTCTTTGTTGTATTATACTTTGTTGTATTAGTCATGCGTAGGGCATTCGTAGGGCAGCCCATTCTAGTGAACCCTGGCAGAATATTATAGGTATAGTGAATTCCCTTTAGGCTGTGGGTACATCTGGTACCCACTTAATTCAGTGATAATGAGGAATATAAAAATACTTTAGGGCGCATGCGCGGCGGGCGATGATGGCGGACGCATAAGAGAGTAGCTCTGGAACCGCTCCTTCCATCCCCGGACCCTGCTCAGCGAACGCTAGCTCACACAGATCCAGGATCCACTGGATAAGCTCCCGGAACCTTCCGGGCACCTCATGGGGAAAATAGGTTCCCAGCGGCACGTCTACCAGGGGTTTGTCCCGCCTCCGACCTCCCGGCCGGCTCAAAACATGGAGCGTTTCTTGTATAGACCGCAATCCCCGGCCTCAATTAGCCAGACGGCCGCAACGCTCGCAGTGGAACGAACGGCAGACACAGCAACCACCACACAAGAACTCTCTGCTCACAACCCCCTAACTCGAGAAACACCCCTCTCCACACAACAACAGAGGAGGGAGACCTCACACAGCAACTCCAGAGATATGGCAGAACATGCTGCAGACCACCTTGCTGATCATCCTGCATTGTTTACAGGTACTCCTATCTCTACCCCCCCACCCCAAGGGAAAGATTCGGACAGCTCAGTTACAGTTGCAGTCCTGGACTTAAAATTACAGACCCTGCTACAAGATCTGACCCGTAACTTTACAGTAGCAGCGGGGAAACTGGCTCAGGAGCTCCGAGGGGAAATCGATCAACTTGGCGATCGAACGGACACTTTAGAATCCAAGTTTGACGAACTGGTGAAATATGTGCACGTACTCGAAGAAGATAATGCGACACTCAAACAAAATGTTTTCCAGGTCCAATTACAGCAGGAAGACCTGGAGAACAGAGAGAGATGCCAGAATGTGAGGATCCGTGGAATCCCGGAAACAGTTCCTGACAAAGAAATACGACCCTATCTCCTAGGACTGTTTGTCACTATAGCTCCACATATTCCAGATATCGATTGGAGGCTAGACAGGGCTCACAGGTCCCTAGCTCCGAAACCACCCCCTGGTACCAACCCGAGAGACGTAATAGCTCGCTTCCACTACTATGAAAGCAAAGAAGCTCTCACAATGGCCATGCGAAATAAAAATCGCATTGAATACAAAGGTGCTAAACTTCAAATTTTTAGCGACCTATCCCCCATCACACTAGCTAAAAGGCGTGACTTACGGCCAGTAACCATGCACCTGCAACAACATCAAATTGCCTACAGATGGGGTTTCCCCTTCCGCCTCTCGGCCTCGAGAGATGGCACTCAATACTCGATGCGAGCATTACACGAATGCGAAGCCTTTATCCGCAACTTAGGATTGCCGCCTATTCCTGAAGAAGATCTGTCTCCACCACCTCTAAACCTGATTCCTGCTCCACTTCAACCGCTTACAGCGATCTGGACCCCGGTTCGTCGGAGACGTCAAAGAAATTTTTCTACTCCTCAACGTCCTGCTTCAGCTAGAATGCCTACCTGAACACTTTTCACTTAATGAGGAGAAGCTCCTCAATGTTTTTTTTCTACCAATTTCCTTGGTGGTACCAAGGTTTTTTAAGGGAAGTCCCCTGATGACCGCAGAGAGAGATCTCCCTAATCCTGCTATTGATAGCCTAGTTTAAAGGCAACTGTTCCAGTTTGTGGACTCCAGCCCCCCCCCCCCGGCTGGTATGCCCCCCTTTTTCTTATTTTTCTTATTTTTCTATTTTTTCTCCCCCAGAATCCAAAGTTGAAAGTTTGCATATAAAATCTTCTTTTCTTTTTGGAGGGAGCGGGTACCGATCCGTCCACGTCGCTGACCGACATGCTCCTCTACAGGCCTATGGCTGGTAGCCAAGGCCCCCTGAAGATTTTTACATCTTCAGGTTGTCAAAATGTTTTTTCTTTTTTACTTTTTGGTTTTTTTGTAGTTCATATTTTTTCTTTTTCTTTTTTTCTTTTCAATCTTAGGCCCTTTTTTGGCCTGAATATATGCCTAACATTTTCTTTTTTTTTTGCTGTTAAAGTATATATGCTCACTGTCTACATGACAATTGAGAAATGTGTAAAGATACTACAGATTAACTTACTTTGGTTAAAAATATTGCTTTATGTTATTAAGTTTTCAATTGCTGTACAATACATGTCCTCCTCATGGCTCTGAAGGTCTTCTCGTGTAATGTGAAGGGTCTGAACTCTATTCACAAACGCTGGCTAGCCTTGAAGGAATTCAGAGCCTCTGGAGCCGATGTGGTCATGGTCCAGGAGACACACTTTCGACCAGGGGGCTCCTTTAAATTCGCTTCTAAATTGTTCCCTAACACGTTTGTAGCCTCCGACCCATCTGGGAAGGCAGGTGTAGCAATTTTGTTCAAACATTCATGTCCTATAAGAGTTATTGACTCAAAACTGGACCCCCGGGGGCGTTATGTTATCCTGAACTGTGTCCATTTAAAAACGAAACTCACGTTGGTTAACATCTATGCACCCAATTCGGGACAGATAGGATTCCTCACTACAGTTCTTGAGGAAGTACAAAACTCCTCGCACCCATTTACAATTGTGGGAGGAGATTTCAACATGTGTATGTCCTCCAACAAAGATAGACTTAATCTTTTTCAAAATACCCCTCCAACTCAAGCTTATAGGTTATCTACCTCCTTCCGCAAATTAATTCGCACCCATAACCTGTTTGACTCTTGGAGAGTGAAACATCCCACTGGTAAACAATTTACTTTTTATTCCCCTCCACACAAAGGATATTCTCGTCTTGATTACTTCCTACTTTCCGCACCCTTGCTACCCCAATTAGTTGCCTCTGAAATTGGTCCAATTACGTGGTCCGACCACGCACCCATAACCTTAGATCTATCCCTACATTCCGCTTCTCCTAAGTCATGTCATTGGAGACTTAATGAGTCTCTCCTAAAAAATGAGGTTATTAAACAGCAACTCCAAACAAAACTGACTGAATACTTTCAGCTCAATGATGGCTCTGTCTCGGACACCTCCATACTGTGGGAGGCCCACAAGGCCTTTTTTAGGGGTGAGTGCATATCCGCTGGGTCACACAGGAAGCGTGACTCGCTTCAACAAAAAGCTGAACTCTTGACTCAACTACGCTCAGCCGAGGTGCACTTGCTTCAAGCCCCCACTACTACCCGTTTACGAGAGGTGATATCTATTCGCAATAAAATTAAATCTTTGGAGATGAATAAAATCTCTAAAGCCATTTTATGGTCAAGACAGAAGTTCTATGAATATGCTGACAAGCCTCACAGAATGTTAGTAAACAGACTGAAACCTCGCCCAAGCCTTTCCATACCTGATCATCTAACACAAATAGATGGAACTCCCACCTATTGCCCTCAATCCATGTCTAGAGTTTTTGGAGAATTTTACAACAAATTATATAACTGTTTGAGTTCTGACCCACTCACCCAATTCACTCAAAGGAAATTTGATTCATTTATATCGTCTCTGAAGCTTCCACAATTGTCCCCTGACCAGCGCTCATCATTAAATGCTCCCATCACCGCTGAAGAATTGACTGAAGTGATTAAACTACTTCCCCTACATAAATCCCCAGGCCCAGATGGACTTCCATACTCTTATTACAAAACCTTTCTCCCTATATTATCCCCACACATGTTAAACCTATTTGCCTCTTTATTAAAAGGTACCATACCTCATCCCCAATTTCTTCATGCCCATATTATAGTCATACCAAAACCAGATAAGGACCCAACTGTCCCTGACAATTATCGCCCTATCGCCCTATTAAACTCTGATTACAAAATCTTCACCAAAACCCTGGCAAATAGACTCTCAAAAATTTTACCGTCTCTGATAAATAGAGATCAGGTTGGATTTGTCCCCTTGAGACACGCGGGTGATAACACCAGACGCACCATAGATCTTGTAGACTTGCTTACTAGAACTAAAACCCCGGCAGTAATCTTAAGTTTAGATGCCCAGAAAGCATTTGATCGCCTTAGTTGGCCCTTCATGTTTGCAATCCTGTCCAAATATGGTTTTTCGGGTCCCTTTGTACAGGCTCTCAGATCCTTATACTCTCACCCTACCTCCCAAGTACAACTTTCATCTTATCTATCTTCCCCATTTCCTCTTAGCAATGGTACTAGACAGGGCTGCCCTTTGTCACCTTTACTTTTTATACTCAGTTTGGAACCCTTAGCAGCGACAATCCGTGAAAGCCCCTCCATAGTAGGAGTACGCCTGCGTCAGTTAGAATACAAACTATCCCTTTTTGCAGACGATATTCTTTTAACACTTACCCAACCACACATGTCCCTACCTTCACTACATAAAATCCTAAACTCTTTTAGTGAAATCTCTGGCTTTAAAATTAACACTACCAAAACGGAAGCTCTCCCCATAAATATCACACCATCTAATCTGGTCACCCTTAAACAGAATTATAATTATCATTGGAGCTCTACATCTTTGAAATACTTAGGTGTCCGCATTACAGCATCATACTCCACTTTATATCAGGCGAACTTCCCCCCCCATTCCAAGAAATTAACCGCTTGCTGACCCATTGGACCGCTTTGCCCATCTCTCTCCTTGGACGTATAAATATTCTAAAAATGTCTATTCTTCCTAAATTATTGTACCTATTTGAGACACTTCCAGTGGCAATACCAATGTCTCAGTTGAAAAATCTTCAAAGAAGAAGCCTCCGTTTTATATGGAACAACGCTTCACATAGAGTGGCGGGCTCAGTGGTAATGGCACGTAAGCTTAAAGGAGGCCTAGGAGCTCCAGACTTTATCAAGTACTATTACGCCTCTCATCTAAAGGCCCTTACTTCATGGACCAATAGAACAGCCCCAAATAGATGGGCGGATATTGAAATGAGCATAACTTCCCCAGTACATCCATGTTATATGTTGTGGCCCTACACTGACAAATATATGCCCCAGCTGAGGAGTCTTTGTCTGGCCCCGATGCTCATTACATTAGCAATATGGAAGAAGTGTTCCACTAAATACTCACTTTCATCCCCATGCTCACCTCTCACCAATATCCTCTTTAATCCAGACATCCCGGATAGTCTGTCATACGACCGTATGGTGCACTGGACTAGGGCCAGGATTTTCCAGCTGCGACAGCTAGTCAACCCAGCCACGAGACATTTATTATCCTTTGAGGACCTTCAAAAACAACACCAACTACCCAAAACCATATTTTACTCATATTTACAAATCAGACATTTCTTTTCTATCAAAACCCCTACACTGTCTTTAGATAAACCTACTGAATTTGAAATGCTTTGTGCTACAGGCCCCCATGAACCCCAATTGATATCCACTATTTATAGAATACGCCACGAAGCCATTCCCCTAAAAGTAGATACACATTATTATATGAAGAAATGGGCACAGATTCTCCAACATAACATATCTTTCTTAGACTGGGATAAGATCTGGGTCTCCACTTCCAAAAGCTCCCGATGTATATCTCACAAAGAAACTGCCTATAAGGTACTTATGTTTTGGTATAAAACCCCGGAAAGACTACACGCGATTGATTCGTCTATCTCCCAAATTTGTTGGAGATGTAATAAGGCGGTTGGTTCCCACTTTCATATCTTTTGGGAATGTTCTTTAGTGTCCCAATTCTGGGAGCAGATCCAAACCTTACTAGAGACTCTGACAGGAACCCTCGTTCCCCTAGACCCCATGTACTATTTACTAGGCCTCCCATATCAAGGTCTTCACAAACCAAAGCAGAAACTGATGTCCTTTGTGTTATTAGCAGCTAAGAAAATTATCCCTAAACTTTGGCTATCCACTTCCCCTCCCACCCTTTCACATACTCTATCTACCTTAATGGACATTCGTAGAATGGAACATCTAACTGCCATTGTTGAAGATTCCATACAGAAATTTACTCTTATTTGGCAGCCATGGGATGATTATGACTATAACATTAAGACAAATGATACTAGTTGAATTATTAGAGATACATAGTGATCTACGTCTTCTATCCCCTTGGGTTACTATAATCTTATTTTTTTGATTGTGTAGGTGTCTCTAACGTTTTCCCAACTTCCAGTAAAACATGTAATGTACTTACTGTAGACTTGCTGATTTAGAAATCAAAAACTTTTCTTACTCGGTATTACCAATTTTAAAGCTGTAATATAGGTCACCTTATAGCTTTTTGATCTGTTTTGTTTTTATTTTTTCTCATACTCTTTATCTCTTGTACTCTTTTATATACAATGTTTTAAGCTTATGTAACCTTGATTGACAGTGTTAAAGCCTTCCTTTTTATTTTTTTATTTTCCTTTTCATCCTGAATGTGACATCACTGTAATTATACTTGTCATGAAAAATGTTAAATAAACAATTTAAAAAAAAAAAAAAATACTTTAATGCAAATATTGAATACATGTTTATTTGATTTTTATCACAGTGACAATTATTTATATACAGAAGGAAGTGAATGTGCTCACAGAACAAATCACACAATGGGGGAGAGATTTGAATCTTTTATTGTCAGCAAAAAAATCTTACAGCTACTAAAACAAAAACAAATGTGAATATACTACCTTATCGCAAAGAGTTGGAAAAAAGAATAAGATCCAAGTTTGACTGAGATCCAGATCCAGATCCAGGCAGCTGTGGAATGGTGGATTTGACAATTGGAAAAAGGATACATTGGGATTGTCATTGTCCATTGCATTGGACGCAGATTCACTGCATATTTTATTTTTTTTTTTTGAACAGGGCCGCACAGAGAAAGTGAAACATATACATACTTGCTGCAGGAGGGGAAACAACAAATACAAACATTATAGGTACCAAACAACACAATATAAGGGACAGGAGAGACCAATAGAAATCTCAGAAAGTATAGTTCACAACATCTCATCAGACACTCTGGGGGTGATTTACTTAGAAGAAGGCACTGCACTAGTTCATACATTAATTGGTGCAACGGAAAAGTCATTAACTGAACGTGCGAACCGGCGCACATTGAAGCGCAAATAACAATAATAAATACCCGCATATGTAAACTGCAACTGGTGCTAGGGTAACTGGGGTTTTCTCATTGATAATAGCGCACGCCCAATACAATTGGTTAATTTCCTCTCATTGGATGTGTCTTGTTAGGCAATTAGTAGTTGTTCTCAGTTAATTAACCCTTTTGATGCTAACCTTATTCCTATCACTTCTAATATATCTTTGAAATGTGTTTTTTCTTTTTTTACCTAAATCTTTCAATAAATTACAAAAAACGGGAAGTGTTTCTAAACCCAATAAATTAATATTTTCAGATATTGATCTTTAAAGGTGACCGTGCATTGCAATCAGTTAATCAGTTGAATTAATTGTTCAAGTGCGTCTTCCTATTATCTAGTTTGCCTCAATATCGAGTTGTACAGAGATTGGCCAATCAGATTGCATAGTGCATGACCATGTGCCAAATTTGGAATGTAGATGTGCCATGAACCACTTGTATTTTCCTAACAATATTTCTTGGGCATTATACAAGGCACATGAAAAACCACCTTTTTTCAAGACATGCTAGAGTAATCAGGAATCTTCAAACTACGGCTCTCCAGCTGATACAGAACTACACATCCCATGAGTCATTGTAAAACTCTGACATTCACAGACATGACTAGGCATGAAGGGAATTGTAGATCCTGACAAACTGGAGGGCTGTAGTTTGAAAACCCCGTGCTAGACCATTATTATGCCTCCAGAATTGGGAGTGTGGCATCTACCCAACGTCTCTCTGCTGGTAGACACAATAACCTACATCTATAGATATATCTATATATAGATATATCTATATATACACACACACTGAAGCAGGAAGCAATATACATTGGCCCGGAAGTGAATCTGTACACAAGAAGTAGGTGTGTGTTTTAAAGCCAAATCATTTAGACATACACACATGGCCCACACAAACACCACCCCATGTAAAAATAAATCAAAAATTATCTTAATTTGCAAAAAAGGATTATCTCTTCCTCCGAGAACAGTAACTGGGGCATGGTGATGGTAAGAAATTAGCAGCAGTACAAGCAACTTCCTGGAGGGGCGTGATGTCATTCCTGTGTGCTGGCCACTACTTCCGTGAACCAGATATGCGCCAGGGATACATACCTCCGTGCACACAGCAGTTGCGCATCTCACATACACAGCGATCGTGCATCTAGATGCATTTGGCGCATCTAGCTTCAGGAACCCAATTTTTATGGAAATTAATAATAAAGCAGATTTCCAGGACTGGACTAACAAATGTTTATAGTGAAAGGCAACTGGTGTTTTCTATTAAACAAGGTCTAAATGCGCCGTTGACATGCATCACAGTTGAACTTAGGAATGTGTCTTTGCAAAGTTAAACAAAATGAAATCCTTTCTTATTTTTGCTTGGGGATAGAGTGCAGAGGGATTAGAAGTCTTGTTAGTTTTTGTGAATAACTGCACCCCTGATAGGGTGAAGACACCTCTCAAATTTTGCCAGTTTCTTCTTCAAATGTATTCATTTCCTGTCACATAGACAAACAGGAAGTGAGGGTAAAACCCTACCAATGTCTTTCCTTGGGGACACACAGGTCGATCTAAATAGTTTCCCCATTAGTTAAATTGCACTCCAGCATTTTTCTGTGTACAGGGTGAGGCTGAGAACCACTGCACTAAAATTGAAAATGGAATAATTTTCCTTGCATATGCTACCATGAAGGCACAAGGAAAGTAGCTTTTAGACAAATCACACCTTTTATTGTTTTGCCATGCCAATCAGCCTAGTTAAGCTGCAGGTGGGAAATCTTTTGCATGAAAATTGTTTAGGGCAGTGGGGGGATTGTAGAATGCATTACTTGGATTGAGCATGCATCTGCAAAACAAATTATTAACAAAACACATAAAACATAAAAATTTGCTACAAATTGTATTGGTCAACAAAACAGGACTTGGAAAAGAGCAAAGAAAGCAAAAAACACATGTATGTTAATTTGAGACACTAACAGAATATGGTTTTGAGGTCTAACCACTTTGCAGAGGAAATTAACAGGAGTTAAAAGGACTGCACCCACAAACGGACAGTCTCTTACGGATTTAAACATTTAGTAGTTACAACAGCTTTAGGATGATTTTGCAAAATAATGCAGCACAGACAATTAAATCAAAGTGAAACTAATAACCTACGAGCAACAAACACTCACAACATCAAAAATATTTCAGTGAAAACTATACCCCCAAACAAAAAATACAAAAAACAAAAGTAAAAAAAACTTGGATCACATCTGTTTTGCAAAGACATAACAAACAAAATACAAAGAGAAAATACATGTGCTACAAACTCTATAAGGACACCCAAATGTACTCTTTTTTTTTTCCCCCCCACTTCAGATAAACTATATCAAGAGACTATTCAGCTTGACGCTCATTCACTGTCTCCAACAAGGTCTTATATCATCGTGGAAGAGACTTTATTTTTAATCAACAACCTCCATTTTTTAAACCTCCAGGTGCCTTCAGCATCCACGCCCTCCTTTTTATCCAACACGAAAAAAGAAGTATAGCTTACTTAGCCATAATCATATACATTGTTTACTGTCTAATGAAACCTTTTTATATACATTCAAGTTGCATGCATCCCACAACACTTCCTAGAATGCATATAACACTAACCACAATACTCCATTTATCTTTTTCCCCAATCCATACATCATCATTTTCCACTCACTCACATTCACTCCTGTTATTTGTGTCACCAGATCTTGACTCTTAGTGATCACATCTTTCGCTACACCACACCCCCAGAACACATGCTCACTGTCTTCTACACCCCCACAATTCATTCTTGAACAAATATCTGACACACACAAATCTCTCCTTGTCATAAATAGCCTTGTAGCTAGACATTCATGCAAACTCATCCATACTATCTGTCTCTGCACATTTGTCACCCCATATACACTCATTTTCTTCCATACTTCCCCAGCCACTGACGCATTAACTCCCTTAAGGTTACACACATACTCCTTCGCTATCAACCACTTTCTCACCTTCACTTTATCCCTCTCCCCTTTTCCTAAATCTGCCAACTTAAACTCTACCCTAAACTTTTCTAATACCCAGTAGACGCATGCCACCATGTTGGCCACCAGTATCCTTAAACCCCTTCCCAACCACCCCCATCTCCTAAACAACTGCCCACCCAAAAAAGATATCATCCTAGCACACACTCCACCATTCCTCAAAACTGTCACCAAGCAAAACCAATAATGCATTAACAAAAACACTCTCACATTCGGAAAAACCAACCCACCATTACATTCATGTCTATACACATATTCTCTCTTGACTCTTTCCATTTTCGACCCCCAAAAAAAGTAAACAATTACTTATTAATTTTCCTCAATCTTATCTCCCCAGGAGGTAAGATGTTTCTTGCATACACAATTAAAGGTAAGATTACTGCCTTGACTACTAAAACTTTCCCATAAATCGACAATTTTCTTAGACACCAAAACCTCAACTTCTTGGTTATCTTTTCTCTTTATCACTTCATTCCAGTATGCTTCCCCTTTCATTCCATGGTCAAACAAAATACCCCAAATCCTCAGTCCATCCTCAACCTTACCAATCTGATCATCCACACATTCCACTTGTCTCCCATACACACCCAAACCACACTTATTCCAATTCACACTCATTCCCGCATATACACAAAAAATAGACAAAAGTAACTTCACCCTTCTTACGCCCACCACCGACTGACACACTGCCACCACGTCATCCATATAACCTAAACATTTCACAATTCCCCCCCCCAGGCACTAAAAAGCCCCTCACCACCTTATCCCTCTGTATCATCCTTTAATAGGGGATCAATAAAACAAATAAAGAGAATAGGGGACAGGGGACACCCCTGTCTCACCCCAGATTTAACCAAAAAAGCCCACCCCAAACTCCCATTAATCAGAACCTGACTTCTGATCCCCCAATACAACCATTTTATTAAATTAATGAGCTGCTGTGGTATACCCATCTGCTTCAAAACCTCCCACAAAAACCCATGATTCGCTTTATCATATGCCTTCTCTAGGTCAAATGATGTCAGGATAATCAAACTATTCCTACCTTTACAAAAATGAATTATATCCCTAACTAAAATTAAATTCTCCAAGATCATTCGATAATCTCCTTGCCACCATTTTTGCAAAGATCTTGTAGTCTGAAATTAACAGGAAGATAGACCTCCAATTTCGAATAACCTTCCTATCCCCCTTCTTATAAATTAATACCACTACCCCCTCTCTCATAGATTTGGATACCTCAACCACTTCCCCCTTAATAATATCCCAAAACAATTTAAAAAACTCACTTGGTAAGCCACCCCTTCCCGGGGTTTTATTAGCCCCCATGCTTGTCACAGCTTCATACACCTCCTCCTCGTTCACCGCTTTCTGCAAAAAAACCTTATCATCCTCATCTAAATTATCCTCTACCATATCAATCATTCTACTCATCAACACACACTCCCTCATACAACCGTTCATAAAATTTAGTCACGCATTCCAGCACATTCTCTCCCTTACATTCCCTCCCTTCTTCATCATACACACTCTCAAATACTCCTTTTTCCTTACAAACCTTCTTAAAAAAAAATCTAGAGCATTTTTCATCCTGCTCCAGGTGTTTTACTCTCGCTTGAAAAATAATTTGTTTTCTTCTTTCAGTTTAATAATTGTTTATTAAGGATTTTCTACAAAAATAAAAATAAAATAGACAAATAATATACTATAGACAATCTTATGAGCGAAATATAAAGGGTTCAATGTGCACCTAATCACACCATAACGCAACATTTAAATAAATGCCACTATAAGTGCATAAAAGGATGAACGAACAAATAAAGCTATAGACTGAGCAGAGGCTTACAACTTATGTGAACATAATAGACAATCAAGAAATAAGACTGTAATTAGATAAAGTAAGTAATTAGGAAAAGAAAGCAAAAAGGGAGATAGAGAGAAGGATAAAGTGAGGAAAAAGAGAAGATATGGAAGTAAGGATGGAAGAGAAGTTAAAGAGTGGGATCAAGGGGGGGGGGGGGAGTTGGCATGCGTGTCGTCATACTTTAGGGTAACAGTACCAATAAGTATGAAATTATGTGGAAGAAGGATAAACCACAGTCAGAGGAAGAGAAAACTCTAAAATTAGGTCAAAGGGTCCTATACAATGGTTAAACGGGTAATCTCATACAGGTTGTGTTATGATTTCCCTATATTGGAGTGAGGATGTGAACTTTGTCCAGGATGCCCATGTTAATGTGTGTCTCTGGGAAGTACTTCTAATGCTGTGAGTTATGTCCTCCAAATGATGAACCTCAGAGATCTTATGTAGCCAATTTTTTACTGATGGGATTGTGGGTTATCCCCACTGAGTGGGGATTAGGGCCTTGGCAGTATTCAGTAAATGAGGAAGAAGTGAACGTTTATAGGTACCAATTGTTTCTTTAGTAGCATGAAAGAGCATAGTCAAGGGATCAAGAGGGAGATTGACATCTCTGATCTGTAATATAAGATTAAGAACATTGGTCCAGAAGGGCCGGATGATTGGGCAATGCCACCAAATATGAGCGTGTGTAGCTTTGTTCCCACAGCTCCTCCAGCACATTGGGGAGCTGTCAGGGAACATTTGGTGCATTTTAACTGGGGTATAGTACCATCTGGAAAGTAGTTTGTAGTTGATGTCTGCCATTTTTGAAGCGAGTGAGGAGGTATGAGCAAGTTTTAAGACTTTATCTTTCAGAGTGTCTGTGAGGGGGGAACCTAAATCTAATTCCCATTTAGCCAGGAAGTGTGGGTATGTAGGGTTAGAGAGATCAGTAAGAGCTTTGTAAAATAATGAGATACCATGCAGTGGGGGGTCTTTAGGGTGGAGTATTTCTTCTATGCAATTTAGATCTTGTAGGTCTCGCAGTGGGTGAGGGAAGGATCGTATAAAGCATTGCAGTAGATGATTTCTCCACTTATCCATAAATGTGATAGGCTTAGAGCAGAGGATCCCAGGAAGAGGTTTAATTACATTGGCATGTGTGACGTGATGCAGCAGGAGAGGTTCTCCTGAGGACCAGGATTTAAATCCAGGGTCCAACAGACCTGGTAAAAAATAGTGGTGGTTAAGAAGGCATCAGAGGGGAATCATAACTCCAGGAAAATTTCCTGTATATGGCATCCCAGATATCCAATGTGGACTTGGTGAGTGCTGAAACAGTGTGGGTAATGTTCTTAAAAGCGCGGGGTAACCATGGGACAACAGAGAGATCTACACCACTCAGAGAGTATTCTATTTGTACCCATAGTTTTGAATTAACAGCCTATTTCCAGTCTGCCAATCTAGACAGTATGACAGCATTGTAATAAGTCTTAAAGTTTGGGAGTGCCAGTCCCCCAGAGCACTTGGAGCGAAAAAGAACATCTCTGGATATTCTGGGGTGGCTGTTCTTCCACACAAAGCGGGAGATCATCGCTTGCAGAATAGTGAAGAACCCCACAGGTACACCCAGTGGGATCATCTGAAAAATAAATAATAATAAAGGGAGAATGTTCATTTTAATTATGTTTATTTTCCCCAACCATGAGTGTGATAGATTAGCCCATTTTCTTAGGTCCTCTCTGATGTTATTTAACAACAGGATATAATTATACTTAAAAAGGGAGTGCAGTTTAGGTGTGAGATATATACCCAAGTATTTCATATGAGTCTGTTCCCATCTGAATGGAAAGAAGGGTTTCAAAGAGGTTGCTTCTGACCTGGGGAGGTTAATGTTCAAAATTTCTAATTTGGAGAGGTTTATTTTAAAATTTGATATCATTTGGAAGGTAGAGAAAGCTGACATTAAATTAGGTACAGAAATACGTGGTTGTTGGATAAACAAGAGTATGTAGTCGGCGTAGGCGGCATATTTGAGTTCTGTCACCTACTTGGATGCCTCATATATTGGTATTGCATGTAATTGTGGCTAGGAAGGGCTCTAAAGTGATAGCAAAGAGGAGGGGGGAGAGAGGGAAACCCTGCCTAGTACCATTATGTAACATGAAGGGATTGCTTAGTGAGCCGTTTATGCAAATTTGCACAGAGGGGGCAGAATAAAGTGAAGAAATGCAGTGGAACATCTTTGGGCCCAATCCAAAGTGACGTAGGGTCATCTTAAGATAGTCCCAGTCCACCCAATCAAATGCTTTTTCAGCATCGGTGGAAAGGAGTAAGGTGGGCTGGGCATACTGAATTAGGGAAATAGTCTGTAAGGAGTTATCTTTAGCCTCTCTACTGTATGTGGTATAAAACCTGTTTGATCTGCCGAGATCCAATTGGGCAGTAGAGGGAGTATACGATTGGCCATCACCTTGGCAAATAGTTTAATGTCGGTGTTTATCAAAGAGATTGGCCTGTAACTGCTACAAAGGGTGGGGTCTTTACCGGGTTTAGGTATAACAGTAATATGTGCTGAAAATTGAATTAGCGTAAGCTGTGAGGAGAGGAAGTAAGATGTCTTTGAATGTTTTGTAATAAAGAATAGTGAACCCATCAGGGCCGGAGCTTTACCTGAAGGAGAGGATTTATTTTAAAGCGGTCTGGAATTCTTCAACTGAAAAATCTGCTTCCATCTCCCTAAGGGCTGACCTAGATAGTTTAGGGAGGTTTGCCACCTTCAAATAAGAAAGCATGCAAGTGCGCCTCTCTGATGGGGGGCAAAGGGGATAAACCATTTGTAACATTATATAGATCTGCATAAAATTCCCTAAAGGCTTTGGCAATGTGTGGAGTTGCATGAACAAGCTCCCCCGTTGGAAGTTTAATTTTAGGAATAAATGACTTCGTTTGTGTAGCCTTAAGGGATCTAGCAAGTGATTTGCTTGGTTTATTGCCCCATTCATAAAATTTCTGTGATATGCGATGAAATTTCCTTTTAGTGTCTAAGTCTAGAAGGTTTTTCAGTTCTTCACGTTTAAGCGTGATGACTTTAAATTGCGCGCTGTGGAGTGAGAGTTTATGTTGTTTATCAAGGTCAGTTAATTGTTGTAGTACCTGTGCAATTTGATGACCATGCTCCCTCTTTTTTCTTGCACTGAGCTCAATGAATCGTCCCCGTATAGTGGCCTTATGAGCTTCCCATACAATAGGTGGGGAAGTTACAGAGGGTGTGTTCTCTTTAAAGTAATGCATCAAGTGAGAGGCTAACATGGAGACTTCAGTTTGATTAGAGAGAAGGGAGTCATTAAGGTTTCAGTTATTGGTGCTACAAGTTACGGTGGGCATGGTCATACGCATCGTCACAGGTGCATGGTCAGATAAAGTTGTGGTTCCTATTTGAGTAGATTTGAGGAGAGGGAGATGAAAGTGGTCTAAAAATATATTATCTATTCTAGAGTAAGACTGGTGTGTCGCAGAGAAGTGTGAGTAGTCTTTGTCTTTAGGATGGAGTTGGCACCATACATCTATTAATTGATGATCTATTAGTCTTTTTTTAACAAAAGCTAATCGTTTAAATGATATGTTAGAGCGGCCCTGGGATGTATCCATTGTAGGATCAAGGGGCATGTTTATGTCACCTGCAAGGACAATAATACCTTTAGAAAATTGTGACAGTTTAGTGAGGATTTGTGAAAAAAAGTTGGTTGGTTCTGATTTGGACAGTATATATTTGCAAACATGCATTGGGTGTTGCCTATAAAGCCCTTAAGGAAAAGAAAACGACCAAAGTCATCTGCTAACATATCTATTAGGCGAAAAGATACCCCACTACTGAAACCAATGGCAACACCCTTAGCCCAGAAAGGCTGTAATACCACTGCAGAAAGTAGGGTGAGGTCAATCTGACCAGTGTAGTGTGTGTTATATGCGATTCCTGAAGGAAGGCAATAGAGCAAGCGGCATGCTTTAGCTCACATATTACTTGGTGACATTTAGCAGCAACGTTAAGACCTCGGACATTATAAGATGTGATTGTCAGAGTCGCCATTGGTACAAAGAAGTGGGACATCCTAGCCTATACTTCCATGCATGCCAACGTGGAGGAGGGGGAGAGGGAGGAGGATGGGGAGAAAGAGTTAGAAGAAGTAGAAGAAAGGAGATAGAACACATAGAGAAAGCATGGATATGCAATACCACAATTGTGGGAGTAACCAGTAAGGCACGCAGAAATCTGCAGTGCTCCCTGTGGGGAGAGAAAGAACAGGCGGCCATCCAGAACTCCAATGAGAGTCCGGATGAAAAACCATGTGGGTCGCCCGGTCTCACCAACCCCAAAAACGAGGGGGGCGGGGGATGCACCAAGGAAAAAGAACAAGAGGGCAATGAGCCCCGCCAGCACTCGGCCTGTTAATAACAAACATATATAATTACATGTAATGAGCTCCAGCAAAAAAAAAAGATTAAATAAGAAAAAAATAACAAAACTAACAGGAAAAGGGAAGGTTATGAAAATCAAGGCAATAATAATAACAACAGCAAAGTAAACCTAACGAACCCTACAATAAAGAATGCAAATGAACCTTTCAGGTCCAGGGAAACTGAATTTAGACACGGGGATACCCAAAAGAAAAAATGAATGTCAGGTCTACATCCTCTAAGCCAATGAGGCAAAAAAAGAGTTCAAAGAGTCAGACCAAAGCATAATGAAAATTGAAAAAATTGGGTATCAGCAAACACAAAAAAAAGGGAAAAACAGAGATGATCAGAGAAAGGTATATCTCAGCCATGTTTCTGTGCGGATCCTGGGATTGACGTGCGCCTTTTCTTTGACTGAGTTTTCTTCCAAGGGGGGTCCAGGGGGTTTGAAAATTTCGGAATGGGGTCTTGCCAGCCTGGGAGGTCTACAGGTGGAAGATTGAGATCTTGAAGGAAAGTAGAGAGTTCCTCTGGAAAGCAAAGTGTGTGAGAACGGCCACCTTTGGTGGCAATCAAGCAAGCTGGAAAGCCCCATCTGTAAGTAATCCCATCTGTGTGCAGGTGTTCAAGGAATGGTTTTAGGGCTCTGCGGCGATCAAGAGTTTCCTTGGACAGATCAGGGAATATATTAATGACTGCTCCGTCAAAGTCAATGTTAGGAGTGTTCCGCATTTTTGTCATGATGGCGTTTTTATCCTCGAAATAGTCCAAACGACAAATGACATCTCTGGGTTGGTCCGCATTTGCATTATGGGGGCGCAGGACACGATGTACACGATCAAATCGCAGTGGGTCAGTGACAGGATTTTCCAGGATTGTATTGAGAATTCCCAGATCGATGGCTCTAGGTCATTGTCTCTGGTTGCTTCTGGTAGGCCTCTGATACGTAGGTTATTTCTACGGTTACGATTTTCGAGGTCCTCGAGTTTGTAGAGAGAGGCACGATGAGCAAATGCAAGCTGGGTAACAGTCTCCTGTAGCTTTTTTCTAGCTGATGCTTGGGAGTCCTGACGCTGTTCCGTTTCCTCTACCCTAACCAGGAGGTGGGACATGTCGGTTCTCACAGCGGTAATTTCTTTCTTAATGGATTTCTCTAAGCTGTGAAACATACCAGCAAGTTCTTTTTTAAGACCACTCATCAATGTTGTCATTTCTGAGCCAGCGGGGGATCCAGGATCCTCCATGAGGTCTGAGCAGTAAGATGAGGCAGGGGAACTTTCCCTCACTGAGGCAGCATGAGAGGAGGGAGAGATACTCGGTCTTGAAGATCTGGCTTGTCCACTGCGTGCGCCAGCTATATATTGCTCTATAGAACCAGAGGCAGCCGTATGAGATTTCAAACCCTTCCCGGATCTTTTGCCTAATGTGGAGCGAGTTTTAGGTGTCTTGGCGGGCATAGCTGGAACTGTAAGGCCGGTGGCTGGACAGGGCTCCTCACACTTACATCAGATTACATGCATAGGATGGTCATAACTATAGACCCAAATCTGGTAGCCAGTTATCTAGGAGACCCCTGGAGATACTGTGGAAGGTGGTAATGGGTCACACAATACACAAATTCTATGAAGGGAAGGAGCCATGCTGCCAATAGTGTAAAGTGGAGAGGAGTGAAAAAGGGTGTATTTGGAGTAGCAAGATGGCCGCCTACTTCCAATACTAGGCCAAAGCTGCGGACTATCCTACGGATGAGAGACGGCCGGGTAGATTCCATACCCCTCAGGACACAGTGTTACCTCTGTGGGCACAGGCTTTGGGGCCCTGATGCTGCAGCAGGTTGTAGTCTCTGCGTAAAGGTGGGTAAAGGGGAGAGCTGCTACTCACTGTGTCCCTGGTGCAGGAAAGGTCAGGCCGACAGGCCGCAAGATGGCGTCAGGCCACTGGAAATCGAAGCAGAGGAACCGGGCTTTCAGGCAATCTACCTCCCCTGTCTTCCCGTAGTCTCCGACAGAATGGCAGACTGTCGACCCATGCAACACCTCCATTTGCTGCCCAGAACGGAGGCACAACAGGCCGCAGGCTCCGCTCAGGCAACAGGCTCCAAGATGGTGGCGGGTATCCTTAGTGTGGAGCGATCTGAGGGCCCAGGTCAGGATTTGTCAGCCAAAATCAGGAAAGGCCCCTCCAGGAGTATAGAAGGGGGGTCCAGGAGGTAGTGTGAGTGCAATGGAGGTTCGCAAAGATGGAATGGAACCCAGATGGCGGTGGATCCGCTGTGCTTTTGTGGAGCTCAGCTTCCACACGTCCTCCTCGGTGCACGTCCGGACACGCCCTCTTTCCCTCTGTCAGGTAATAACTCTTTA
Source organism: Aquarana catesbeiana (assembly GCF_042186555.1). NCBI lineage: Eukaryota > Metazoa > Chordata > Amphibia > Anura > Ranidae > Aquarana > Aquarana catesbeiana. The sequence goes on along the minus strand of NC_133331.1, from coordinate 182,151,469 downwards.
ATCCTTTTCCTAACATGGTCTATTTCATGCCATGTCAAACCCCATATTTCTAAATGAATATAATGTAGCCAACCTGACTTGTAACCTAGAATGTCTCCTTTTCTCACTGCTACTTTTATCCCTACTCTTTTTGAAAAAATAATTTAATTTTCCTTTTGACCCAATCCCATCACCCCAAAATATTACTGAAATATTTTTTCCTATTAACCTATCTACTATATACATTACTAAAATGGGCTTTAACATGCCCGTCCTGCAACAATAAACTATTTAACCTCCATACCCCTAAACCAAACTTAATACTATCCCCCATACTCAAATCAACATACACTGCCACATGGTCTGAAAAAATTACCGGCCTGTGCTTAACATTAGCACATTTGAACGCATCAGAAAACAAACAGAAATCAATTCTGGATTTGGTGCACCCACTCTCCAAAAAAAAAAGTGAAATATGAATCCACCAAACCCAGAACAATATGAGCATCATTGAGATGTTAGTCCTGAATTACCCCATTCAGCATGGTGCTACCTATATCTAACTTAGTATCCACTGCTCCTATCCGATCTTTCACAAAACGGATCATATTAAAATCACTCATGATCACACTAATCCTTCTATTTAAAAAAACTCACGATGTTCCTGTCTATTCACAGGAGCATATCAATTAAAAACCCTAAACTTCTGGTTAAACAAAACTAAATCTGCCATAATTAATCTTCCTGGCACTAACACAACATGTGACATAATGCGAATATTTCTATTTGTAATGATAATGCCTGGCTTAATAGTGCAATCTGTTTAATCTTGAGTTAAAAAGAGATCTTTCTCAAAGAATATACAAATGTACTCAACCATAAAGCAAAACATATAGTTTAAATCCCAAAAATGAATGGGTTAAAACGTGCTGCCAAACTGTCCCAATGTTGCTACCTTGTGTGAATACAATCCAGGTTTAGCATAATGAATACAAATAATGGTAATCAAACCCACTGAGATTGGAAGGGGGGAGGGAGAGAAAGGGAAGGGGGGGGGGGGAGGGGAAAAGGGGAAGGGAGGGTGAGGAGGAAAGGGACAAGGGAAGTGTGGATAATCCAAAAATGCACAAGTGCCAATAATAAAAATAAACTTTGGTGATAATTAAGTCCAAATAAAGTGCATAAGTGACGAAGAAGTGCTAATGGGTTGATTATTTCAAAGTGCAAGTGTGTTGAAAGCAATCTTCCAATCCTTTTTCTTGGTGACAGTGTTTAAAATCCCGTGCTCTTAATGTGCACACACTCACCAACTTCCTTAACCTCTGCAGGGGTATTAGGCGGTCACAGTCTGTGCTACTGTGCAGCAATAATCAGCAACCACAGGATCAGATTGATGTAAACCATAGAAGAGAAGAGATATCCATAGCATCCGTATAAAAGATTTTATTGTGAAAGGTAACAGAGCGGTACTCACAAATTAGTAGCTCATATAAGGCAAGAAACAAATCTCAGTAGAACCGTCAGAATAATCTTTAGCCTTGCTGGGAGATACTGAAACGTAGGATTAGGCTACGCCCTACGCGTTTCGTCATTGGACGTCTACGGAACTGTAGCTCCCTGGTGCCGGCAGCACTCATGCAGCTCCAGACCATGACATTCCAACCACCATGCTTGACTGTAGGCAAGACACACTTGCCTTTGTACTCCTCACCTGGTTGCCGCCACACACGCTTGACACGATCTGTACCAAATACATGTATCTTGGTCTCATCAGACAAACGGACATGTTTACAGTAATCAATGTCCTTAGTCTGCTTGTCTTCAGCAAACTGTTTGTGGACTTTCTTATGTATCATCTTTAGAAGAGGCTTCTTTCTGGGACGACAGCCATACAGACCAATTTGATGCAGTGTGCAGCGTATGGTCTGAGCACTGACAGGCTGACCCCCACCTCTTCAACCTCTGCAGCAATGCTGGCAGCACTCATTCGTCTATTTCCCAAAGACAACCACGTGCACTCAATTTCTTTGGTCGACCATGGCGAGGCCTGGTCTGAGTGGAACCTGTCCTATTAAAGGCTGTATGGTCTTGGGCACCATGCTGCAGCTCAGTTTCAGGGTCTTGGCAATCTTCCTATAGCCTAGGTCATCTTTATGTAGAGCAACAATTCTTTTTTTTTCAGATCCTCAGAGAGTTCTTTGCCATGAGGTGCCATGTTGAACTTCCAGTGACCAGTATGGGAGAGTGACAGCTATAACACCAAATTTAACACACCTGCTCCCCAATCACACCTGAGACCTTGTAACACTAATGAGTCACATGACACCGGGGAGGAAAAATGGCTAATTGGGCCCAATTTGGACATTTACACTTAGAGGTGTACTCACTTTTATTGCCAACGGTTTAGACATGAATGGCTGTGTGTTGAGTTATTTTGAGGTGACAGCAAATGTACACTGTTATACAAGCTGTACACTCACTACTTTACATTGTAGCAAAGTGTCATTTCTTCAGTGTTATCACATAAACAGATATAATAAAATATTTACAAAAATGTGAGGGGTGTATTTACTTTTGTGAGATACTGTGTGTGTATATATATATATATATATATATATATATATATATATATATATATATATATATATATATATACACACATACATTTTAGATTAAAAAAGTAACTCCATGTCTCAGAAATAAGAATTGTGTATTTAGTATATTGTACAGGACACTGTGGCTGTGTCCTGGAAGGACTCTATATTTCCCCTCTGTTTGCACTGTGGTCCCTTTAAGGGAACAAAAGGGTTAACTCACTGGTCAGAGGAAGTGGGTTTAAAAATAAAAGACAGAAATTTGTAATGGTGGGTGTGGAGGAGTATAGCTGTGAAAGTGCACGGCAGTATCCTGCCTGGAAACCTGCTAGTAGGGGAAGTTATCTGCGACCAAAAATCAAGGACTGTTTAACTGCTATAGCAATTCTGAGCTCTGCAAGTCGGTGAGACTGATATTTCCTTCTGTTGTTTTTGCTGCTGTGAAGCTGTTTAAGTTTAATAAACATTCTTTTGGTTGCAAAGCCTGTGTCCTGCGATCTAGCTGGTTCCCCGAACTTTACAACTGGTGGAGGATGCAGGGGCAGGACAGAATAACAGTCATAAGAAGAAAAAAAAAAAAAAAACTTTTTTTTTTTTTTTTTTTTTTTTGCATTCAACTTAAAACTGACATTTAAAGAGACAGTGCATTGGATTTATGTCCTGGGTTAAAGCTGCACAAACCCTGAAAGCTGAAATAATGGAGGAGCTTATTACAGCTATCCCTGGCTAATATGCAGACTCTCCATGAGGAAGCTAATCAGCGCTTAGCAACCCAGCTGGAGCTACAACAAACTCACCACAAAGAGGCGCTGGCTCTGCAGCAAGAAAGTACTCGCCTGTTATTGGCCCAGCTGGCAGCCCAGCAGGCGACCCAGCAAGGGGTTATGCAGGCTCAGGTGACTGCCTTACAAGAAGCAGTGCAGCAGCTTTCTCAGGGGCATGAGCAAGCGGTTGTTGCCCCTGACAACAGGTGACCGTGAGGGCAAACATTTTCTGCAGAAGTTGTCCCTGAGTGATGATGTAGAGGCATTTCTTTCTACATTTAAGAGGATGCCAGAGAGAGAAGAGTGGGCCGGCCTCATTGCTCATTTCCTCACCGGAGATCCTCAAAAAGCCTACTTCGACCTGCCATTGGATGAAGCTAAAGATTATTAAAAACTAAAGGCAGAAATTCTGGCTCGTCTGGTGGTGTCTACAGCCGTTCGGGCCCAACGAGTGCACCAATGGAAGTATTGTCCAGATCGGCCACCCCACTCTCAAATGCATGACCTGGTGCAACTAGTAAAAAAATGGCTGCAGCCCAGAGTGTTGTTTGGAGTGTTGTCTCCAAATCGTGGAGCGGGTCGTGCTGGACCAATACCTGAGGTCCCTGCCAGGCGACCTTCAATGGTGGGTCAACCATGGAGACCCCAAAACGGTGAACCTCCTTGTCGAGATAGGGGAATGATATACAGTGGTGGAGGATCTGCTCGGCCCTACCAAGGGCCCAGTCTGCCATGGCCTATTCAATCAACTGCCACCCTTTGAAAGGATGTCTCACAGAGCCCTGAAACAAACACCCCGGAAGGCCAAGAGTCACTCCCGGTACCTCCTCAGCGTTCTGTTCCTGTTCCGAGAGGAGGGGATGTACAATGTTGGCAATGTCATTCCTGGGGACTGTGGGTAGAGGGGTGGTGAAACCTCAGGTCAGCAAGGTAGAGGCTATACAGAACTGGCCCCGCCCCCTCACAAAGCATGGTGAGATACTACAGAAGATTGGTACCCAACTTTGCCACATTGGCAGCTTCATTTACCGATCTGACTAAGGGTCAGAAATCGGTTATGGCGGAGTGGAATGCAGACGCTGAAAATGCTTTTTTGGAGCTGAAGTTGGCACTGTGCCAACACCCTGTCCTGATAGCACCCAATTTTTCAAAAGAGTTCATTGTCCAGACTGATGCTTCTGATGCAGGATTGGGAGCAGTGTTGTCACAGGTTGTTCATGGCGAGGAGCCTTCCTCAGTAGGAAGTTGACACCGGTGGAAAGAAAGTACGCTATAGTTGAGCGAGAGTGTCTGGCCATTGGAACAGGGCCACACAGAGAAAGTGAGACGTATACAAACTTGCTGCAGGAGGGGGAACAACAAATACAAACATGATAGGGGCCAAACAGCACCATATATGGGACAGAAGAGACCAACAGAGATATCAGAAAGTATAGTTCACAATATCTCATCAGTGACTCTGTCTCCTGTGAAGGTAATTGTTTTAAATAAGAGAGTAGAATTTTGTCTCAAAGCAAACTTTGGTGACTTTTTTTTTTTGAGCAGGATTTATACTGTCTGTTTAGAGAGATCAGATGGAAAGTGTATTTTACACTTAAACCAGATTTACCCATTGTCTTGCTAGAGACAGTATTAGATATTAAAAAAGGGTCTCTTCCCAAGAGTAGGACTGTTCCCCCTACAACAGATGGTCTGGTGAAGGTTTTTATATGAACCCCCGGGAATATGAATATGATGTTCTTAACCACTTCCCGCCCGCCCACGTCATATGACGTCCTGGGCTTTGGGCGGGTATATCTGAATGATGCCTGTAGTTACAGACATCATTCAGATATTGCCGGTTTCAGCCGGCGAATCTCTACACCATAGGAATGATCATAGCGGCCGTTCCACCGCTTGATCGTTCCTATGGGAGGCGAGAGGGGATGTCCCCCCCTCCCGCCACCCTCTGGTGCTTGCTCCAACTCACCGTTACGATCGGTGAGGCGGAGAGCGGATCTGCCAGCGCCGGATGTAGATCATAGAGATTTCCGGCGGAGTCTCTATGATCATCGGAGGCCGGGCGCGATGTTATGACGTCACGCCCGGCCTCTCCATTCAAGCTTCCCAGCTTAGTGGTGAGATATGGGGTCTTATTGACCCCATATCTCACTATTAAGAGGACCTGTCATGTTATATTCCTATTACAAGGGATGTTTACATTCCTTGTAATAGGAATAAAAGTGATAAAAAATGTTTTGTTTTTTTTCAAAAAAGTGTCAAAATAAAAAAAGCAAAATATAATTATCAATAAAAAAAAATGTTTAAAGCGCCGCTGTCCCCGTGTGCTCGCACGCAGAAGCGAACGCATACGTAAGTCCTGCCCACATATGAAAACGGTGTTCAAACCATACATGTGAGGTATCGCCGCGAACGTTGGATCGAGAGAAATCATTTTGTCACTAGACCTCCTCTGTAACTCAAAACATGTAACCAGTAAAAAAATTTCAAGCGTCGCCTATGGGGATTTTTAAGTATCGAACATTGGCGCCATTCTACGAGCGTGTGCAATTTTGAAGCAAGACATGTTAGGTATCTATTTACTCGGCGTAACTTCATCTTTCATAATATGCGAAAACATTGGGCTAACTTTACTGTTTTGGTTTTTATTTAAACACAAAACTGTTTTTTCCAAAAAAAAACACGTTTGAAAAATTCCTGCGCAAATACCGTGTGAGATAAAAAGTTGCAACAACCGACATTGTATTCTCTAGGGTCTTTGCTAAAAAAACATATATAATGTTTGGGGGTTCTATGTAATTTTCTAGAAAAAATTTTTTAAAAAAAATGATGATTTTTACATGTAGGAGAGAAATGTCAGAATTGGCCTGGTAAGGAAGTGGTTAAACAACTAGGAGATGAAATTGTGTATAAGAGATTCAGTAGGAATTCTCAGTAGCAAGATCCTCAGTAATAATAATGATTGGTGAATGATTGGTGAAATTGGTGAAACACAACTAGGAGATGAAATTGTGTATAAGAGATTCAGTAGGAATTCTCAGTAGCAAGATCCTCAGTAATAATAATGATTGGTGAAATTGGGGATGAGCTTTAAAATCCTCCAGAAATACTGGCCAGAGGGCTGTTCTGAAATTTGCTTCTTCCTGTGGGGCCAACCCAATTTCTGGTCTCTTCACACCTAGTACTTTTCTCAATCAGATACTAGCTGCTTTCCATGAACCACACCTGTTAGTTGTGATTGACCCACGCGCTAATCATAAACCACTTACTAAGGCATCATACATCAATATTCCTACTATTGCTCTCTGCAATGCAGATTCACCTCTACATTATGTGGATATTGCCATCCCTTGTAATAACAAGGGTGCCCATTCTGTTAGTCTTATGTGGTGGATGCTTGCTTGTGCAGTTCTGCGCATGAGGGGAACAATTTCCTGTGAACATCTATTTTTTGATTCTGAGAAGATTGAAAAGGAAGAACAGGCTTCTGCAGAGAAGACTACCACTAAGGAGGAATACGAGGGTGAATGGTCTGCAAATGTTCCAGAGTTTCCTCAGCCTGAAGTTCCTGACTGGTCAGAAGGAGTACAAGTCCCATCTGTGCCCATTCAAGTAGGATTGGGTCACAACATTTTACAGAAAATCCTAGCTTTATATCGGACCCCATCGGTTCATGTATGGTCTAATGGTCTTCTTTCCTGGATTTGCAACAGTACCCAACAGGGAAGCCCCCATCTTGTGCTTGCAATCTGTAACTGCCCTGCAATTAAGGGGATAGAAGTAGGACATCATCAGTACAAATTATCCTTCTATGCAATTGACCTTCTCCTATACTTTACGACCCCACATATCTCTCTTCCCACTATAATCAAAGAATTTGAGGAATTTGGTCAGGTTAGGAACTTCAAAGTTAACTATGATAAAACAGAGGCCCTCAATATCTCATTTACAATCTAATTTCCTCTTTAAGTGGCAACGTCACACTCTTAAATACCTGGACATACATATTCCTGCTTCCCTATCCACCTGTCAGGTCACCTGGGACCAGATGACAGATGCACTCTGTAGGAGGCGGAAGTGCACCGCTAAGGTAGTGGACAATAGGACTGACTGCTGCGGATTGAACCCTGGAAGGTTCAGGAAGAGGGGTCTACAGGATAACTAACATGGATCTCAGTGGGAGCTAGAGCATAGATTCCCCAGGGCGCGGAGTCTAAGAGCCAGCGGGTGTTCACCAGAGCCTCTAGTGGTGAGGATGGACTGCGCTGCAGTCTGGCTCCAGGTCACGGCCCCCAGGGTCTCACATCTCACGCTCACCGTAGACTACAGGAGAAGAGGAAGTAGGCAGCAGGCTTGAACGACAGGGAAGTAAGGGGTAAGCCAAAGGTCAGGGCGACTAGCAGACAAGGATAAACATAACACGCCAAAGGTCAGGGTAACAAGCAGACAGGGAGGGCCGAGAACAGGCCAAAGTCGGTAACAGGAATCAGTAGTAGGAAACACAGCAAGTACACACGGAGGCTAACACACAATGGTTGATCAGCACTGCTGGCTTGCAGTGCACAGGTTAATATAGGGTTCCCTGATAGGGCCTGGGGTGGGGCCATGCTTAGAGGAGAGGTTATAAAACCAGTCAGGTGAGAGGCAGCTGGTCTTTAGAGATGAACACATGGAGATAGGTAAGCTGACAGAGAAACTCTATTGCATAACCATGAGAGTACCCCCCCTCTTATGAGGCCTCCCCTTCCCCCGCCTGGGCCCTGGCTTAAAGGGAAACTCCAGATGAAACCTCCTCAACAGATGAGGTGCAAAGATCTCAGATGCAGTGATCCAAGACCTCTCCTCAGGGCCAAACCCTTCCCAATGTACGAGGTACTGAAGAATGCCTCTACGGTGCCGGGAATTGAGAACTTGACTAACCTCGTACTTAAGATTATCCTCAGAGACCGAAACCGAGGTAGGGAGAGGATGAGAGGACTTATTGAGGGCTAAAGGCTTCTTAGGAATGGATAAAGGCATAAGAAGACCATCAGGAGTCTGAGCAGGGTCCCCCAGACCCTTAAAGATGAGCTGGACATCCAACACAGGATCATCAGACTGGACAGAAGTCAGTGGATCCCTGAGACCAGGTTAGTTAGAAAGTGATGTGTCACAGAAGTCAAGCTGGATAGCTTCACTGGGCATAGGCTGAACTGGTGCAGAGGCCGACTGAACAGCATTGCCAGGTGCAGTGACCATCAGAATCGCATCACAGGACGTAGCGACTGTGGAACTGGTAGACGAGTCAGCCTGGGTGTGCGTCCAAGGGGGTCCAGGAACAGGCAAAGGTAAATGACCATGCAAACTGGAGTGAATGATCAGCTCAAGATCGCAGGTGGGCTCCTCATCCAGAGTGCCACATGACTCAGAGAGTGCCTCAGCCCGACTATTGCAGTAGACATTCCAGAAATAGCTATATGCAGCAGGAAGAGCAGAAGATACTGGGATGGTGGCAACAGGAAGTTTCTCTTTTGGAGTAAACCTTGAGTAGGCAGGAAGAGGAACAGGAGGAACCCCAAGCCAGGATCTGTCCAGCAGTCCAGTCAATGTGTGGAAAATGGAACCGTAACCAAGGAAGACCTAATATGATAGGAGATGAAGCTTTAGGCAAGACAAGAAAGGATATCCACTCCTGGTGGAGTGTCCCTACCGACATCTTAACAGGAAGGGTCTGGAAGCGGATAGGACCCCCTGGGAGAACAGTGCCATCAATCGCCAAGACCACCAATGGTGTTGAAAGGAGCAAAAGGGTAAGTCTCATGGAAGATGCAGTTTCCCAATCCATGAAATTGCCAGCGGCTCCGGAATCCAGATGTGCCGAGACCGAACGAGAGGAAGCGCCGACATGAAGGAACACAGAAAGAAGAAGACGAGAAGGGGAAGGTGATACTTCAGGGTCTAATACTCCACCTTCCAGATGTATTAGCCCCGATCATTTTTCCAGATGAAGAGAACAAGTGTCACGAAAATGACCTTTGGCCCCACAATAGAGGCACAGACCCAGAGTTCTGCGCCTAGCGCGTTCTTCAGGAGACATCTTGGTCCAGCCCAGCTGCATAGGTTCCTCAGCGGGCAGGGGGTGCTCCTCGGATCGAAGAGATGGGACTGGGAGCTCAAGCTCCCTAAGGAATGGGGAGTGCTGGCGTCTTTTTTCCAGGGCCCTCTCCTGAAAGCGAATATCAATCTGGTTACACAAGGTGATAACACCGTCCAGATCAGCAGGAAGGGATCTTCCAGCTAATTCATCCTTCACTCTATCAGAGAGGCCATGTAAAAAGGTTGCAACTAGGGCCTTATTCCAGCTCAATTCAGCTGTGAGGATACGGAACTGAAGAGCATAGTGTCCCACAGAAGCGGACTCTTGACGGAGACGTAAAAGAGCGCTAGCCGCCGAGGAGACATGACCCAGTTCCTCAAAGATATTCTGAAAAAGTTTCAAGAAATCAGACAGGCTAGAAACCACTGGATCATTCAGTTCCCACAGAGGGGCAGCCCAAGCTAGCACCTCGCTGGACAGGAGGGATATAATATAGGCTACTTTCGCCCGATCGGACAGGAAGTTTTGGGGCTGAAGTTCAAAATGAATCGTGCACTGGCTAAGGAACCCCCTGCAAGCCTTGGAGTCCCCAGAGAAACGGGCTGGAGCTGGCAGTTGTAATGAATGTGTGGCTGCGACTGGTGCGATAGGTGCAGCAGCAGATAGTGGTTGAGGTTGTTGAACCAGGGGTCCTAATGAGGCCTGAACCTGTTCAAAACGGGATGCCAAATCCTGAAGGAATCGCATCACTTGGGTCTAATGCGATTCCTGGGTCTCAAGTCTGCGAACTAAGCCCTGCAACGGATCATCTGTGGGTAGCGGCACATCAGCCGGGTCCATGGCTGATCAAACTGTCAGGTCACCTGGGACCAGGTGACAGATGCACTCTGTAGGAGTCGGAAGTGCACAGCTAAGGTAGTGGACCCTAGGACTGACTGCTGCGGATTGAACCCTGGAAGGTTCAGGAAGCAGGTCTACAGGATAACTAACATGGATCCCAGTGGGAGCTAGAGCATAGATTCCCCAGGGCGCAGAGTCTAAGAGCCAGCGGGTGTTCACCAGAGCCTCTAGTGGTGAGCATGGACTGTGCTGCAGTCTGGCTCCAGGTCACGGCCCCCAGGGTCTCACAGCTCACGCTCACCGTAGACTGCAGGAGAAGAGGAAGGAGGCAGCAGGCTGGAACGACAGGGAAGTAAGGGGTAAGCCAAAGGTCAGGGCGACTAGCAGACAAGTATAAACATAACACGCCAAAGGTCAGGGTAACAAGCAGACAGGGAGAGTTGAGAACAGGCCAAAGTCGGTAACAGGAATCAGACGTAGGAAACACAGCAAGTACACACGGAGGCTAACACACAATGGTTGATCAGCACTGCTGGCTTGCAGTGCACAGGTTAATATAGGGTTCCCTGATAGGGCCTGGGGTGGGGCCATGCTTAGAGGAGAGGTTATAAAACCAGTCAGGTGAGAGGCAGCTGGTCTAAAGATGAACACATGGAGACAGGTAAGCTGACAGAGAAACTCTATTGCATAACCATGACACCACCCTTGCTGAATTGAACTATAAACCCCTCTTACGTATGGTCCGCACATGCCTACATTCCTGTGATAAACCATATTTCTCATGGTTAGGGTGCACCAATATCATAAAAATGGATGTATTACCTAAATTGCTCAATGTATTTTAGAAAGTCCCAGTTCCTGCTCCTTGGGGCTTTCTTCATTGTGTCACAAATACTATCCGTGACTTTGTGTGGCGGTGTAGGAAGCCCAGGATTAAATCCACTATCCTATCATTTCCTAAGCATAGGAGAGGTGTGGCACTCCCCCACCTGACTTGCACGCCTCATCTCTGATGCTCCTTATAGATTGGCTCTAAATCGACTAAAAGTTGGACTACACTTGAAGATGACTTCATTGTTCCCAATCTTACATTGCTTCTGTGCATGCCCCCTACTTTCAGATTACCTATGGAAGATCTACCCCCTCTTTGTGGCATCTACCATACATGTGTGGGATACCTACCTATGTAAGGACCTATTATCTTCTAGGACTAGCCCCTTGACATCATTATTTGGGGATACCGCCTTCCCCCCAGCCCTCCGTCTCTCTCACTTCTTATCATGGACCAAGCACTTGGGCACCTGCCTTCCACATACCCTATCCCAGGGTACCCTGCCACCTCTAGCTTGACTTTTACCTCTATGTCACAACCCATCAACTGCATCACTATTTTCAATCTATACATCCAGGAGAGGCACTCCTTTGACCCATCTCTGATTTTGAATCCCTACGCATGTTTTATCCCAGGTGTACCAGCTTCTCATGAAAGAAGCCTATCAGACCGACCCATGTTTTTTCTCCAAATAGCAAGAGGAACTTAACACCTCGGAGAACAAAATAGACTGGGACAAGATACTGACATATACCCATAAAGCCTCCATATCCATCACGGTGCAGTAGTGCAACTATAAGATTATTTCCAGATGATATAGTTGCCCCACTATTGGAATCAGAAAAGGGCTGGTGACTTGGTTGCTCTTGAATAAAAGTCCTTTATTGGGCTACATGGGTACACAGGTAAAGGCTAAGCTGACGCGTTTCGGCTAAAAAGCCTTCATCAAAGCATGCTTTGATGAAGCTGACGCGTTTCGGCTAAGAAGCCTTCATCAAAGCTGATGAAGGCTTCTTAGCTGAAACGCGTCAGTTTCATCAAAGCATGCTTTGATGAAGGCTTCTTAGCCGAAATGCGTCAGCTTAATCAAAGCATGCTTTGATGAAGGCTTCTTAGCTGAAACGCATCAGCTTAATCAAAGCATGCTTTGATGAAGGCTTCTTAGCTGAAACGCATCAGTTTCATCAAAGCATGCTTTGATGAAGGCTTCTTAGCTGAAACGCGCCAGTTTCATCAAAGCATGCTTTGATGAAGGTTTCTTAGCCAAAATGCGTCAGCGTAGCCTGTACTCGTGTACCCATGTAACCCAATAAAGGACTTTTATTCAAGAGCATCCGAGTCACCAGCCCTTTTCTGATTCAAGTACTGCATTTTGGGGCCTGAACGTCCTGGCTAGAGCACAGGATCACAGTTCATAGATCATCATATTGGCAGTGGAGCTGGTGTATCAATTTGCTTCAGTTGCCCCACTATACTGCACAACATGGACACTTCCATTCCTGATACCTGCTGGCGCTGCCTGTCAGCCCCAGATACTATGAACTATATCTGGGGAACATGCCCCACAATACATTTCTTATTGATATAGCAATGTCTCCAGACTGGATTGTCTCCCTGACCCTTTTGAAGGGTTCTGGGCTTACTCTGCTAGATTATATCTTTATCACGCCAGTCAAGTTCCTCCACCCCAAACTTGCTCATCCATGTTTTTGTGTACCTTGCTTTGTGCACTCAAAATCGTTTGGTGGAGGGGTTATTATGGGGGGGTTGTTTTTCGAAGGGAAGAGAACTCTTAAGGAATCAGAATACCAAGACATTTTGGACGATTTCATGCTCCCAACTTTGTGGAAACAGTTTGGGGATGGCTCCTCTCTGTTCCAATATGACTGTGCACCAGTGCACAAAGCAAGGTCCATAAAGACAAGGATTAGCTAGTTTGGGGAGGAGGAACTTGACTGGCCTGCACAGAATCCTGACCTCAACCCAATAGAAGAGACTGCGAGCCAGGCCTTCACGTCCACATCAGTGCCTGACCTCACAAATACGCTTCTGGAAGAATGGTCAAACATTCCCACAGACACACTCCTAAACCTTGTGGACAGCCTTCCCAGAAGAGTTGAAGCTGGTATAGCTGCAAAGGGTGGGCCAACTCAATATTGAAACCTATGCAAGACTGGGATGCCATTAAAGTTCATGTGCATGTAAAGGCAGGGGTCCCAATACGTTTGACAATATAGTGTATATGTATGTGTGTCACAACAATAGACAATCACAGTGTCACAACAATAGACAATCACAGTCTGCTTTAACTAATAACAGACAAAGAATTAAATGTTACCATGTTTTTATTGAACACACCATGTAAACATACACAGTGCAGGTGGAAAAAGTATGTGAACCCTTGGATTTAATAACTGGTTGAACCTCCTTTGGCAGCAATAACTTCAACCAAACGTTTCCTGTAATTGCAGATCAGAAGTGCACAACGGTCAGGAGTAATTCTTGACCATTCCTCTTTACAGAACTGTTTCAGTTCAGCAATATTCTTGGGATGTCTGGTGTGAATCGCTTTCTTGAGGTCATGCCACAGCATCTCAATCGGGTTGTGGTCATGACCCTGACTGGGCCACTCCAGAAGGCGTATTTTCTTCTGTTTAAGCCATTCTGTTGTTGATTTACTTCTATGCTTTGGGTCGTTGTCCTTTTGCAACACCCATCTTCTGTTGAGCTTCAGCTGGTGGACAGATGGCCTTAAGTTCTCCTGCAAAATGTCTTGACAAACTTGGGAATTCATTTTTCCTTCGATGATAGCAATCCGTCCAGGCCCTGATGCAGCAAAGCAGCCCCAAACCATGATGCCCCCACCACCATACTTCACAGTTGGGATGAGGTTTTGATGTTGGTGTATTGTGCCTCTTTTTCTCCACACATAGGGGTGATTTACTAAAGACCTGCGCCTGTGGTGCAGTGGAGAAATTGGAGCAATTGCACAAAAAACGGGACTCAAGACAGTTATCAAAAATGATGGTGCACTTATATGCACCAAACCATATTTACATAGGAAGCGCTATTGCGCACTTGCGCAATCCTTCGCGCCTACCATTAGCAAGTGCAGCCAATGTAATCTTCATTTTTGTCTGAATACTGTGGATAACTTTACTACAGTTTACCATCTTCTGTTACCAGGCTAAAAAGTATGTATATAATATTGTTTAAATGCACAAATTCTGTCCAGAACATGTAGATCTGTCTTACAACTAATCAAGCCTTTTTACACCCTTCTTTCAGCTTACTCAACTGCACATGCGCATTGTCAAAGCACATCATTTCATCCTCGCCTGACAGGGCGCACATGCTTTAGCTTGTTAAATATGTGTGTTGCACACAGGCGCATCTACGTTCTCCAGCATGCACAACTGCTTATAGATTGGGCACTTGCTCATTGTAGTTCTAATCATGTTAATGAGCTTTTCCTTATCACATGGAGAATATTGCTTCCAGTTTTATTCCATTCATTCACTTCTTTTTGAAACAACTTAATATTCATTCTAGAGATCTTCCTCCTATCAACAACTGTGCGGATGTTCCCTGGACTTGTAATTGTGCATTTTGTGGTGATAATCTATAATCATTGGTGGAGCCGAAACTTCCATGAAAACGTCTTTTCAATACATGTCTGTGTATTGTGCATTCTGGACAATTCATTTCCCCATACACTGTGCAATCTGATTGGATGACGTTTAACCCCTTCCCGACCGGCGCACGCCGATGTACGTTGGCAGAATGGCATGGCTGGGCAAATGGACTTATAGGTACGTCCATTTGAATTCCCCGCCGAGCCATTGCGTGCGTGCTGACCAGGAGCTCCGTGAGTCGGGTCGCGGGTCCCGCAGACTCGATCGCCGCGGGGAGAGGACAAACGGGGAGATGCTGATGTAAACTGTCATCGGAAGCAGAGATAGTGACGTGTCACAGCTAGCCCATCCCCCCTACAGTTAGAACACATCCCTAGTACTGATTTAACCCCTCCCCACCCCCTAGTGGTTAACCCCTTCACTGCCAGTGTCATTTACACAGTAATCAGTGCATTTTTAATCGCACTGATCGCTGTATAAATGACAATGTTCCCAAAAATGTGTCAAAAATGTCCGACATGTCCACCATAATGTCGCAGTCACAATAAAAATCGCTAATCGCCATCATTACTAGTAAAAAAAAATTTAATAAAAATGCCATAAAACTATCCCCTATTTTGTAAACACTATAACTTTTGCGCAAACGAATCAATAAACACTTATTGCAATTTTTTTTACCAAAAATATGTAGAAGAATACGATCTGCCTAAACTGAGGAAAAAAATGTTTTTTTATATATTTTTGGGGGATATTTATTATAGCAAAATGTAAAAAATAATATGTTTTTTTTTTCAAAATTGTCGCTCTTATTTTGTTTATAGCGCAAAGAATAAAAATCACAGAGGTGATCAAATACCACCAAAAGAAAGCTCTATTTGTGGGGAAAAAAGGACGTCAATTTTCTTTCAGAGCCACCTCGCACGACCGCGCAATTGTCAGTTAAAGCGACGCAGTGCCGAATCGCAAAAAGTGCTCTGGTCAGGAAGGGGGTAAAATCTTCCGGGGCAGAAGCGGTTAAATACACTCATTTGTCTGAGCAATTTATTTCCCCATACACGGGGGCTGATTTACAAACCATTTGCGCCATGAGTTGAGATGCACACTGAGGCGCAACATACGTTTTGGTATTTATGAAACGTTTGCGCCGGTAAGGCTCGATTCACATCTATTGTGTTGCGTTTGTTACAATATGATTTTTTTTTTATTAATCAGACAGAAGATACATGGGACATAACATTACAATAGTGGTTGGTCATAGAGATATTGTCAGTTTTTTGGCTTGAGTAGATTTCTCAAACAAATGCGGGTTCATACAATGGGGCTAGATGCCATTGTTGTATTACAGTTTGAACAGTTTGAGCTATTGTCTCTATTGTCTCTATTGGTACAGCACACAAGAAAGAGATTTAGTTGTTTGAGGTCTTTTTCAGCTCTCAAACTGAAAGAATGACTGTTAGATTACTGTCAGGTGTTGACCTGATTAAACAATGGGTACGTAGATAGAGTTTTCAACAGTCCATTGTTTCTACAGTTACAGTAAACAGGCATGTTTTCTGTTGTTTGGTAACTATGGCAAACAGCCTGACACATAAAAGGGGTGAGTAGGGAGACACACACACACACCATCATGCTTTGAAGATCAGAAGCCGCCACTCATGATACAAGAACACTGCCTGGTGTCCAAGAAGCATCGTTGCCAATGGAGATCACGAACATACAGAAGATAAGTAACTTTTAAGTGTATTTGTACTGATATAGACTATAGGCTGTTCATTTGATAGGCATTTTGCTTGTTATAGAGATCTGTCAGTCTTGTATTGTATTCCAAAGATTGTAATAGTTTTGTATGTACAGCATCTTTGTATAGTAAAAGCACAATTTACACACTGCAGAAATCTCAGCTTCCTTGCTTATACCACAGAGTAACCTTGCTAGATAGACGCAAGCAAAACATCTATGCATGTTGCTTTTGAGCGTTTCTGCAGTGCTTTTTGCGGTGCTTGCCGCATTTTTGAACATGCGTCTTTGCAGCGTTTTTTTTTTTTCTTTTATAGTGTTTTTTTTTATACTGAATACAGTATAAAAAAAAGAAAGGAAAATAAAATGCAAAACGCGGCAAAAACGCTGTAAAACCACTGTAAAAACACGGTACTTGCATTTTGGATGTGGGTCCATTGAATTCTATTACATGCAAAATGCTGCTTTTTGCATGAACAAAAGTCCCCGACCCTTTCCAAAAACGCAGAGGAACAAAAATGCATTGATGTGAACATGTTCCATAGGAACCCATGTTAAAAAATTCATTTCTGCAAAATGCAAAATTCATCAAAAAACTCATTAGTGTGAATAGAGCCTAACACAGCGCTATTCCCCATTTACTACAGTAATCTCGACGCATAGGAGGAGGCGATCAGTGCGCCACTATGGACATGGCACAGGACATCTTCAACTGAAAATTAAAAGAAACTGGAAGTGCCAATATTATGGGGGTGATGTGGGGTGATGTGAAGAAATATAGTAATAACTGCCAAAGTAACAAATATGCCCAAAATAGAATGAGAAAGTAACTTCTTCTGAACAAGTTTGCTGTGCCTGCAAGTACGTTTAGAACTGCATGAGGTCAATTTAAGCACTGCGCATGCGCAAGCGCCATTTACGCTCGGTCAAATGCGTTGGTTCACTGCGCAGCCAAAATCTTAGTAAATGTCAAGTAACGTAAATGCATTTGCCTGGGTTGAAAGGGCGCAACTCTAAACTTGACATTTTTTTTTTTTTACGCTGGTTCACTTTTATGTGTTTTTTTGTCGGATATTTGCACATGGATCATGTTAGCATGATATGTTGCCAACATGTGACATGTCCCTTGTTAAAATTATGTAAAAGACTCTCGCTCCTCTAGCTCCTCCTAAAAAGGCATTTAACCTTCCCCATCTAATACGTATGATTTCCTTAACCACTTGACGACCACCTCACGCCGATGTACGTCGGCAGAATGGCATGGACAGGCAGAATCACGTACATATATGTGATCTGCCTTCCGCGGGTGGGGGGTCCGATAGGACCCCCCCGGTGCCCGAGGCGGTCGCCATTTCTTCTCGGGCGATGAGAGGTGAGGGGGAGGCTATCCATTTGTGGCCACCCCCTCCTGATTGCTCCCGGTGAATGAAAACGCTTCCTTTCCCTCTGTAATGTAAACAGTGAGTGTCGCTAAGCGATCATTTTTCTGATCGCTGTATTAGTGACACAGGTGACGCTAGTTAGGGAGGTAAGTATATAGGTTCGCTGTCAGTGTTTTATAGCGACAGGGACCCCCATATACTACCTAATAAAGGTTTTAACCCCCTGATTGCCCCCTAGTTAACCCTTTCACCAGCGATCACCGTATAGTGTTACGGGTGATGCTGGTTAGTTAGTTTGTTTTTTATAGTTTTAGGGCACCTGCCGTTTATTACCTTATAAAGGTTTAACCCCCTAATTGCCCGGCGGTGATATAAGTTAAGTTTTTAGGGTCAGATAAGGTCTGCGTCACCCCAGGCAGCATCAGGTTAGCGTCAGTACTGCTAACACCCACGCACGCAGCATACACCTCCCTTAGTGCTATAGTATCTGAGCGGATCGATATCTGATCCGATCAGATCTATACTAGCGTCCCCAGCAGTTTAGGGTTCCCATAAACACAGTGTTAGCGGGATCAGCCCAGATACCTGCTAGCACCTGCGTTTTGCCCCTCGGCCCAGCCCTGCCCAGCCCACCCAAGTGCAGTATCGATCGATCACTGACACTTACAAAACACTAAGCACACATAACTGCAACGTTCGCAGAGTCAGGCCTGATCCCTGCGATCGCTAACAGTTTTTTGGTAGCGTTTTGATACAGTCGCTGACAGTTAGGAGCTTTTTTGCCTGTGAGTCTCACTAGTGTACCCCTAAATTTAGAGCCCAAAATGGCAAATCGAAGGTACACTAGTGAAGAGGCCTACACGTTTCTGAGCATGACAGATAGTGAAGAGGAAGTCACTCATCTGTCAGATTCAGGCTCAGAATACGATCCTGTAGAGGACAGCGGCTCCATGACAGATAGCTCTGACGACGGAGTTGTGGTCCCTGCCAAGGTCAGGCGTACCAGACCCCAATCTTCTTCTTCTGTCCTTGAAGTGCAAGAACCATAGGGCTCTCGTATGGAGCAGAGAAGTACTAGTGCCGCTATTCCTTCTGGTGAACTGGCAAGCACCAGTGGCCTAGTACACCCTGGTCTTACATCCAGCACTGCAGTATCACGTGGTGATGTGGCGAGTCCCATAAGTGCAGTTCATGCTGGTGAGGTGGCAAGCACAAGTAGTGTCCCACTGCCACCAAGAAGACAAAGACAGGCCCGTCATGCCCATAGTGCCCTTCCTGCTGCATTCGCCAATCCGAATTGGGAACCTACCACTTCTGCAGCACCCGTACTTCCCCCATTCACTGGCCAACCCAGAATTCAGGTGGAAACAGTTGATTTTACGCCACTGGATTTTTATTTGCTGTTTTTCACCGAAGATCTCTGTAGATCTATTGTGGACCAAAGCAATTTATACCCTGGTCAACACATCGCCGCTAATCCCCAGTCCTCCCTTGCCAGAGATTGGAGACCAATTACGGTCTCCGAATTTAAGATCTTTCTGGGCCTTTCCCTCAACATGGGCATAAATAAAAAGGGTAAGTTGCGGTCATATTGGTCCACTGACCCAGTTTACCATATGCCCGTGTTCTCTGCTTCCATGGCCAGGGCACAATACGAGCAGATTTTGCGGTTCATGCACTTCAATGACAATGAACTCTGTCGTCCTCGTGGAGACCCTGGATACGATCGGCTCTACAAAATTCGGCCCCTCGTAAACCACTTCAACCAACGTTTTGCAGACTTGTTTACTCCCCATCAAGTTGTCTGCGTTGATGAGTCCCTGATTAAATATTCTGTCCGCTTGTCATTCAAACAGTACCTTCCCAGCAAGCGTGCCAGATACGGGGTCAAGATGTATAAGCTCTGTGACAGGGCCACAGGCTATACATGTAGTTTTATGGTTTACGAGGGCAAAGATAGTCACGTAGAGCCGACAAACTGCCCTGACTACATAGGAAGCGCTGGCAAGATAGTGTGGGACTTGGTGTCACCCTTATTCGGAAAGGGGTACCACTTGTACGTGGACAATTATTACAGGAGTGTGCCACTTTTTAGTCACTTGTTTGATCAGCAGATTGGAGCATGTGGCACCGTGCGACCTAATCGCCGGGGCTTTCCCCAGTGGCTTGTAGATTCCCGTCTTAGGCTGGGGGAGAGAGCCTGCTTGAAGTGTAATAACTTGCTCGCTATGAAGTGGAGGGACAATAAGAATGTTTTCGTTCTTATCTCCCTTCATGCAGACACGACGACCCAAATTACTACGGCGACTGGTGTTGTGGAGAAACCCCTCTGTGTCCACGAATATAACCAAAATATGGGAGGAGTGGACCTCAACGACCAGTTGTTGGCGCCGTACCTAGTTGCCCGTAAGGCCAGACGCTGGTACAAAAAAGTGTCTGCTTATTTATTTCAATTGGCTTTGCTGAATGCTTATGTGCTATACAGAGCTTCAGGACAGACTGGATCCTTCCTTAAATTCCAGGAAGAGATCGTCAGAGCCCTTCTGTATCCAGACGGTGCTCCACCTCACCATCCCCAACCAAATGCAGTAAGCCGGCTGCATGAGAGGCATTTTCCTTATGTCCTCCTGAGTACCCCTACCCAAAGAGCCCCCCAAAAAAGATGTCGTGTCTGCAGCAAGCGTGGATTTAGGCGTGACACCCGGTGTTATTGTCCCTCCTGTCCTGGCAATCCTGGTCTTTGCATGGGTGAATGTTTTGAATGCTACCATTCACTAGTTGAGTATTAGCGTAGGGTACAGCACTGCACAGACTAGGACACACTTTCACAGGGTCTCCCAAGATGCCATCGCATTTTGAGAGACCCAAACCTGGTACCAGTTAAAAAAGTTAAAAGTTACTAAAAAAAGTGTAAAAAAAAAATAAAAACACAAAAAAAATATATAAATTAAAAAAACAAAAATAGTTGTTGTTTTATTGTTCTCTCTCTTTCTATTCTCTCTCTATTGTTCTGCTCTTTTTTACTGTATTCTATTCTGCAATGTTTTATTGTTATTATGTTTTACCATGTTTGCTTTTCAGATATGCAATTTTTTTATACTTTACTGTTTACTGTGTTTTGTTGGTAACCATTTTATTGTTTTCAGGTACGCCATTCAGCTGCAGAGCGGATTTATTTATCTTGACAGCAACAGTGTTTGCTCCCACGATACATAAAGCCTTGACTCCAGCGCTGTCGGAGGTGATTTCACCACCACAGTTACATACTTCAGCATATATGCTGAAGCGTGGGGGCAGCAGTGGGTGGAGGAGCGATTTGCTCCTGCCTTTTGTGGGAGGATGCCCCCATGCTTCAGCATATATATATTTTAGGCACAGGTTGCGTTAAATGTTTTATTTTTTACTATTTTTTTTTGTATTTGCTTTGCAGGTATGGTAAGTCTTACTGTTATACTGTAATGTTACTTTGTTTTATTGTTAACCATCATTTGCTTAGCAGGTATGCCATTCCATTGCAGCGCGGATTTATTTATCTTGACAGCAACAGTGTTTGCTCCCACGATATATAAAGCCGTGACTCCAGCGCTGTCAGAGGTGATTTCACCACCACAGTTACATACTTCAGCATATATGCCGAAGCGTGGGGGCAGCAGTGGGTGGAGGAGCGATTTGCTCCTGCCTTTTGCGGGAGGATGCCCCCATGCTTCGGCATATATAAATGGTGCATGTATGCCCATCATTAGAAGTGGGTGGATGAAGGGAGGTATTCTAATGGTGGGCATACCCACCGATCAATATTTTTTTTTGTTCAGCCCACAGGCTGCATGAAAAAAAAAAGTTTACAATATATGTCCAACAAGGACCAGCAACGTACTGGTATGTTGCTGGACTTTGAGTGATTATATCAGAATGTTGCCTGCAGGTTTAGGTATCATCTTGGTATCATTCTTTTCAGCCAGCGGTCGGCTTTCATGTAAAAGCAATCCTAGCGGCTAATTAGCCTCTAGACTGCTTTTACAAGCAGTGGGAGGGAATGCCCCCCCACCGTCTTCCATGTTTTTCTCTGGCTCTCCTGTCCCAACAGGGAACCTGAAAATGCAGCCGGTGATTCAGCCAGCTGACCATAGAGCTGATCAGAGACCAGAATGGCTCCAAACATCTCTATGGCCTAAGAAACCGGAAGCTATGAGCATTTCATGACTTAGATTTCGCCGGATGTAAACAGCGCCATTGGGAAATTGGGAAAGCATTTTATCACACCGATCTTGGTGCATAAAATGCACACTGATGTTGTGCATAAAATGCCAGGACAGTTCAACCCCCCCAAATGATCCCATTTTGGAAAGTAGACACCCCAAGCTATTTGCTGAGAGGCATGTCAAGTCCATGGAATATTTTATATTGTGACACAAGTTGCAGGAAAAAGACACATTTTTTTTTAATGCACAAAGTTGTCACTAAATGATATATTGCTCAAACATGCCATGGGGATATGTGAAATTATACCCCAAAATAAATTCTGTTGCTTCTCCTGAGTACGGGGAGACTTTTTGGGAGCCTAGCCGCGTACGGGACCCCGAAAACCAAGCACCGCCTTCAGGCTTTCTAAGGGCGTAAATTTTTGATTTCACTCTTCACTGCCTATCACAGTTTCGGAGGCCATGGAATGCCCAGATGGCACAACCCCCCCCCCCCCAAATGACCCCATTTTGGAAAATAGACACCCCAAGCTATTTGCTGAGAGGTATAGTGAGTATTTTGCAGACCTCACTTTTTGTCACAAACTTTTGAAAATTGAAAAAAGAAAAAAAAAAAATTTTTCTTGTCTTTCTTCATTTTCAAAAACAAATGAGAGCTGCAAAATACTCACCATGCCTCTCAGCAAATAGCTCGGGGTGTCTACTTTCCAAAATGGGGTCATTTGGGGGGGATTTGTGCCATCTGGGCATTTTATGGCCTTCAGAACTGTGATAGGTAGTGAGGAGTGAAATCACAACTTTACGCCCTTAGAAATCCTGAAGGTGGTGCTTGGTTTTCGGGGCCCCGTATGCGGCTAGGCTCCCAAAAAGTCCCACACATGTGGTATCCCCATACTCAGGAGAAGCAGCTAAATGTATTTTGGGGTGCAATTCCACATATGCCCATGGCCTGTGTGAGAAATATATCATTTAGTGACAACTTTGTGCAAAAAAAAAAAAAATTGTCACTTTCCCGCAACTTGTGTCAAAAAATAAAATATTCCATGGGCTCAACATGCCTCTCAGCAAATAGCTTGGGGTGTCTACTTTCCAAAATGGGGTCATTTGGGGGGGTTTTGTGCCATCTTGGCATTTTATGGCCTTCAAAACTGTGATAGGTAGTGAGGAGTGAAATCAAAAATGTATGCCCTTAGAAATCCTGAAGGTGGTGCTTGGTTTTCGGGGCCCCGTACATGGCTAGGCTCCCAAAAAGTCCTAAACATGTGGTATCATCGTACTCAGGAGAAGCAGCAGAATGTATTTTGGGGTGCAATTCCACATATGCCCATGGCCTGTGTGAGCAATATATCATTTAGTGACAACTTTTTGTAAATTTTTTTTTTTGTCATTATTCAATCACTTGGGACAAAAAAAATAAATATTCAATGGGTTCAACATGCCTCTCAGCAATTTCCTTGGGGTGTCTACTTTCCAAAATGGGGTCATTTGGGGGGTGGTTTGTACTGCCCTGCCATTTTAGCACCTCAAGAAATGACATAGGCAGTCATAAACTAAAAGCTGTATAAATTCCAGAAAATGTACCCTAGTTTGTAGACGCTATAACTTTTGCGCAAACCAATAAATATACGCTTATTTACATTTTTTTACCAAAGACATGTGGCTGAATACATTTTGGCCTAAATGTATGACTAAAATTAAGTTTATTGGATTTTTTTTTATAACAAAAAGTAGAAAATATCATTTTTTTTCAAAATTTTCGGTCTTTTTCCGTTTATAGCGCAAAAAATAAAAACGGCAGAGGTGATCAAATACCATCAAAAGAAAGCTCTATTTGTGGGAAGAAAAGGACGCAAATTTCGTTTGGGTACAGCATTGCATGACCGCGCAATTAGCAGTTAAAGCGACGCAGTGCCAAATTGTAAAAAGTCCTCTGGTCCTTAGGCAGCATAATGGTCCGGGGCTAAAGTGGTTAAGTTAGCGTTTGCTTTTAAAGGGGAACTCCACACTCCATTCTCCACTCTCCAAAGGCTGTGCGCTGCCTTCACCAATCCAAACCACATCCTTTTTCAGAGCAAACAACAGGGCCAGCTAGGAAAGGGAACCATACAAGGCCCCATGCACTCAACATAGCTGGCTGCCTTTGGGGCATGTTGGGCTCAGCCCAATACCAACCATAAAGCACCTTGTACCCACTATTTTAAAGGGGCTTTCCACATTCTGTAAAGCCCCCCTGTCTGCAGCCCCCCACAACCCCAGCCTAGGGTTGTGGGGGGCTTCCCTTTTAGGGAAGACGGCCAGACAGTTAAGACAGAGAATCAATGATATATATTATTCGGGTAATGGTAAAATGCTGACACCTGTCAGCAGACACCTCGACCTATATCATCGTTTTGATACCTCATTTATATCTTTTACTGTTCTGGCCGTCATCCCTAAAAGCCCCAGAGGGGGGTAATGGGATAAATTCATATTGCAAAGGGAAACTTTGTGGAGTGAGCGCCTGAATGCTACTAAAGCACCGGGACTCAATGAATCCCAATCATATAGACCATTCCTCTAAATGTGATATCCCCCATAAAAAAAACCCTCAGATAGAGCCCATATGCACATATATAGTATCAAAACATCTTAATGACGAATCTCATATCCCCAGGTATATTGTCCAACATACCTCTAGGTCCGAGATCAACCTAATTGCTAGCCTTTCCTTTGATTGTTTTATTTATTTTTAAATATTGATAATGTTCAAATATACGATTTTTTTATGCAGAAATTGTTTTATAAATGAAGATTACAATGTTTGATTTTTCTTTGCTCGATATATGTAATATGTTAAGTTTTATGTTTTTCTTTTCTCCCCTTGTGATTTGATTCCATGGTGACACCCTCTGGTTGCGGTCTCCCCTGTGGACAATGTGGGTTTTGCCCGGTTGTATCTGATTGTACAGCGCCGCACATCTGTTCCGTTTTTCTGACCGGATGTGCGGCGATTGACGGGGACATGGGGATCTGTCAGGTTCCCCCCAGTCCCCGCCTCTGCTGCTGCGCTATTGGTTGGGCGCCGCCGTCTTGCTGCATCTGGCCGGGTGCACGCGCAATGGGGGAATCCTTTCCTCTGCTGTTTTCGCGTCGTTCGGCCGCTGCGTAGGTGCGGCGTCATGCCCGATGCATGCGCAGTAACCATCAGTCGGGCCGGAAGACAACACCTAATCTGAGCTGCGTCTTCCGGTGGGGGAGTATATTTAGGCACGCACCGTAACCCTACACATTCAGTGGACGCTACCCCGCTCACAGGCCAACCTATATCGCACCCCCACACCATTTTTTGAACAAGTACAGGTAATTCATTCATAGCCGATAAGCTGATACAACACAGAGTTATTTTTACACTCTAACCTATCTGACTGTTTGTCATTATTTTTATATTAGAACTGCAATTGGTTAAATTACCATGACTGCTTATGGCCTTTGAATGCTTCAAAACTTGAATGGTCTGAGGCCTGTGTCAGGTTCTACATACATGTGCACCACTTTGACTATACAACGAACTGAACATCTATGTGACCACCCACACAGGTGTAGTTACAATTGCTTTGTTTAATAGATGGTAAGTTACCCCCTAAAAAACTTGTGTAAATAGATTATATTTAAGCTTATACACCCAAATTATTAATTGCAGGTCCTAACCCTGCCCCCTCTTCCACTGTGGTATGTAATATTATTGATTTATACTTGTAGCATCGGGATTTTTAACAATCTTTGATAGAGCGGGTATTAGGATAGGTATAAATATTCCACCTTAAATTGATAGCTATTTATATGGCATAATAAGAATTCCATCACTCACCTTATTCTATATCTTTTAATGGTTGTATTATAGCCCGATTGGTGTAATATATGAAAGGACAATCTACCATTGTATACACTGCTATCTTTGGGACATGTATATGGGGGTGCTAACCCCTGAGGACATACGTATACCATATTAGTCAATTATTACCTTTCCCAAACTGTTGCACATAGCTGTGTGGGTATCGGTTGCGTAGCTTGAATGGCCTCCCCAATCACTGGGTTGTACCGCTGGCACCCGGGAGACCGTTTTTCCTTTATGGGGGACCCCCTGGGATCACCACGGGGAGTTAAGAGTTTAGAGTATACATATTGTAAAAATCTACTTTGTGATATACAATATATATAGTTATATTGTTAAAGATCTTCATATATATATATATATATATATATATATATATATATATATATATATATATATATATATATATATATATACAGAACTACCTCTAGCTCCTGAGGGAGCGGTTCATAACGAGAAACATGTTGAGCACGAGTTCATAAGTACATAAAGAACATCAACAAGTGGACTATCAGACCTGCAATCCGAACCCATCTACGCCTCTACAGTCACAACGTTCACGCATTGGGGAAGGTTTCTCTCCCCTCTATAATTTAATGTTAGACTGTACACGTTATGTATAGGGTTAGAGATGGTACAGGCAAGGAAACATCCACTTGATATGTTTGTAACATTGCTGTTCCATGTATGATGTATTGTTTTTAGAGTATAATGTATAACTTTGCAATTTTAAGTCAATAAAATCTAGAATACAATGTCTACTTTTTCATAGTATTACTACCTATGTGCCCTCAAAGTCCCAATTTTTTTGTAGTTTTCCATTTCGCAGCTAGCTGCATTTGGGTTGGTCTGGGCATGCTCGGGGACTTTAGTTTTTTTTTTTTTTGTGTGTGAACAGCACTTGGATGTTTCTGGGCATGCTTAGAGAGTGTGTTTTTTGGGTTAGTAATTTAAGGACATCCTTAACAGGTGTACCCACTTTGAAGTTCTCTCTACATTGGGTGAACTTGCATTTTGTGTGTTGCATGGACTGTGCATGTGTTTTCAATTGCCTCATTAGCACACAAACCTATGTTTTATATAAAGCTTGTGTGTGGGGGGCCAGCAAGAGAGGACATTTGGGTGTCCTTATCGAGTTTGTAACACATGTATTTTCTCTATGTATTTTGTTTATGTCTTTGCAAAACAGATGTGTTTTCGAGCAAGTTTTCCTTTTTACTTTGGTTTATTGTATTTTTTGGGTGGGTGATATTTTCCCTTGAAATATATTTGATGTCAATGTGTGTCGTTTGTAAGTTGTTCACTTTGATTTAATTGTCTGTGCTGCATTATTTTTCAAAAAACATTCTCAAGATGTTGACTAATGTTTAAATCCGTAATAGCTATCCATTTGTGGGCGCACTCCTTTTAACTCATGTTAACCATATTCTAGTGTCTCAAATTAACATACATGTGTTTTTTGCTTTCCTTGCTCCAAGTCCTGTTTTGTTGACCAATAAAATTTGTAGCAAATTTTTATGTTGTGTTTGTTTTTTTTGTTACTTTTCATGCAACACATTTCCCAGCTGCAGCTTAACTAGGCTGATTGGCATGGCAAATCCCAAAAATTTGATTTGTCTAAGTTACTTTCCTGGTGCCTTCATGGTAGCATATGCATGGATTGTGTGTATGCTGCCATGGATAGGCACCAGGAAAGAAATTACAGA